>NC_056748.1:988262254-988596004 GCF_019279795.1 Protopterus annectens | reverse complement strand
CGGGGGACTTGAGGCCAATCCTCGATCTCTCCCTCTTGAACCTGTCGGTAACGAAAGAGAAGTTCCGGATGGTCACTCTTCAATCCATTCTCCCCCTATTACGGGAGAACGATTGGATGTGTTCTCTAGAACTCAAGGATGCGTACTACCACATTCTCATGGACAGATGATCTAGGAGGTTTCTCCGCTTCCGGCTAGGAGCCAGTCATTACCAATTCAGGGCTCTCCCCTTTGGTCTCACCTCAGCCCCCAGGATGTTCACCAAAGTGTTAGCAGTAATAGTGGCCCACCTGAGGCTCCAGGGAATTCAGGTTTTTCCGTACCTGGACGACTGGCTCCTGACTGCCCCGACAAGGCATCTACTCTGCACAGCCAGGAACTATTTTCTTCACCTTGCTCCCTGGCTAGGGATCACAATAAATATGGACAAATCTTCTCTCACCCCGACTCTGGTCATAGATTTTATTGGGGCCAAGTTAAACACAATCAATCTTGTAGCCTTCTTAACCCCAGAATGACTTCGAACCCTGAGGCTTCATGTGCAGGCCATCCTTCTATCTTCAGCTCCTCCTGCGGAATTGGTCCTGAGGGCTCTAGGCTCAATGGCAGCGGCAATCAACTTATTGCCAATAGCACGTCTGAACATGAGGGTCTTGCAGTGGACCCTCCAAGTCCAGTGGTCTTTTCGTCACTACCCTCTGAGTCATCCCATTCCCCTTAGCAGGTCTTGCAAGAGGGCTCTCGTATGGTGGCTGCAATCTCCGGACCTCCACACGGGACGCCCCTTCTCTATGGCCCCTCCCCTTGCCACGGTGACCACGGACACCTCTCGCCTCAGGTGGGGGGGCACTCTTCGGGCAGGACTGTCCAAGGCACGTGGAACAACACGGAGACCTCTTTGCATATCAATGTCCTAGAGATGAGGGCAGTGCTGTTAGCGTTGCAAGCACTTCAGGACCTTCTTCCTGTAGGGACGATTGCGATCCTGACGGACAACATGTCGGTTGTCTGGTACATCAACAAACAGGGGGGAACCAGGTCTTACCCACTCTGTCGAGAGGATATGAGAGTGTGGGAATGGGCGATCTCCACCAACCATTTTCTCATTGCAATGCACATTCCGGGATGGTCCAACATCCTGGCGGACAGATTCAGTCGCACCATCCTTTCCCCTTACGTGTGGTCTGTCAATCTGCATGTAGCGAATCAGATTTTTGCCAAGTGGGGGCAGCCCTGTTGCGATCTTTTTGCCTCTCCTTCAAACACCAAATGCAACAACTATTTCGCTTTAATTCCCCAAGTCGGGAAATCCACGAGAGACGCTCTGGTACATGCTTGGCCTCCCGGTCTGCTTTATGCTTATCCACCTCTTCCCCTGATGCTAACGTTTTTACAGAAAGCCATTCGGTTGGGGAGCAGGATTATCCTCATTGCCCCATTCTGGCCTCCTCAAACCTGGTTTCCTTACCTTTGGTCTCATCTGGTGAATCCTCCTTGGATTCTAGATCCCCTCCCGGATCTGATTTCCCACCCTCTGGGTCTCCCAATCCCGAACCTGGTCAGTCTCAAGCTCACAGCTTGGCTGCTCCAGTTCCACTCGTAGCTAGGACTCCCGGCATCTCTTCCCCAGTCAAAGCTATTCTAGTAGCAGCCCACAAGCCTTCTACTAGGAAGATTTACAGTAGCAAATGGAAACATTTCTCTATTTGGGCGGAGCGTCAAAACTTGGATCCCTTCACAGCTCCCTTACCTGCTGTGTTGGACTTCTTATCAGGACTGTTTCACCAGGGGGCTAGCTGTTCCACCGTCAAGGTTCAACTAGCAGCTATCTCTCACTACCATGTCGGACATGATCTGCGTCCCTTGATCACTTCAAAACTGTGCAAGACCTTTCTGAAGGGCACCTTCCTGCTCAGACCTCTGGTAAAGGAAGTGGTACCTCCGTGGGATTTGACGTTAGTGCTTCAGGCCTTGACAGCTTCCCCCTTTGAGCCTGCAGCTTCAGTGGATCTCAAGTATTTGTCTTGGAAGACGGCCTTTCTCGTCACCATCACTTCGGCTAGAAGAGTTTCTGAAATTCAAGCCCTTTGAGTGAAACCCCCGTATCTAACCTTCCACAAGGATAGAGTTTACCTCAGGACCAGTCCCTCTTTTCTCCCTAAAGTTGCTTCCGAGTCAAATATCAATCACTCCATTAACCTACCAGTTTTCTTTCCCAATTATCAGAACAAAGGGGAATACAAACTACACCTTTTGGATGTGCATAGACAACTTCGATTTTATATTCACAGGACATCTGGTCATTGGCAATCCGACCAGTTGTTCATCTCCTTTGCCAAAATGAATTTGGGTAAATCGGTATCTAAAGTCATATTGTCTCGATGGATCTCGCAATGTATTCTTTTGGCTTATGAATGTTCCGGCAGGCCCGCACCTCAGGGAGTCCGTGCCCACTCTACCCAATCTATGTCTACCACTGCGGCCTTTAGATCCAGGGTATCCTTAGATGATATTTGTTCGGCTGCCACTTGGGCCTCATCTCATACCTTTATCAACCATTATAAACTGGATATTATCTCCAGAGGGAGAGCATCCTTTGGCTCTGCAGTGCTCCGGAACATCCTTCCATGATGGCCACCCAAGGTTCAAGTAGCTGGGGACTCTCTCCCATAGGTTGCTACACAAATGAAGTTAACTACTTCAGATTAAGAAGTTATGTACTCGCCATAATGTTCCATCTGAGTAGATAAACTTCATTTATCAGCAACCGTCCCCCCCCCTTCCCCCTGACCTTTGATTGTTCACATTTGTTGTCTTCAGAGATGGTCTTTGAAATTGATCTATCTTTAGCAGTTGCTGTTTTGGGGGCAAACTTGATCTGAGGTCAGTCAGGGTTGGCAGGGGTTTATTGGTAGGGGGAGGAGCTAGGAGCTTGGATCTAAGCTGTTGAAAACTGCCGGCTCGGATCCGAAGTCGGATCTGATACCCCATAGTTTGCTGACAAATGAAGTTTATCTACTCAGATGGAACGTTATGGTGAATACATAACTTCTTATTATCTACCTGTATAGTTAAGGCTACCAGTGCAGTGATAAGTATGATAAACATAGTAGAGTTGTGTAAGTAAACTTAACAGAACAGTAGATATTTTAATAATCACTGCTGTGGTAGCTGCTCCCTCCCTCCATCTCTCTTGTTTTTTGATATGCTGTTTATGCCAGGGTGTGGGCATGTTTTATTCATTTATTTTTTGTTCCATTTATTGTCTTTTCATGGCACAGCCTCCCTGTCTCTGATGGCATGAAAGGTTTGAAAGGCGTGGTGGCCAAACCTGTCTTTTAGTCAACTCGGCTCAAACAAACTAATGGTTTGGGCACATGGAAGGTGCCCTGAAGCTTTTGAAGCTGGCCGCCTGTTATATCCTTGGTAGGATATAACCTATATAGCTAAGGCATAACAGTGATCATTTGAACATCTACTGTTTTGATAAGTTTACTTAAACAACCATACTTTTTCTGTTTTTATTAATGCAGTATGATACTGTGTGGCCACTAAAATTATATTATTTTATTATATATTTTTTTCATTCTGTTTAACATGAGAAACCAGATGAGTGCAAATGCCTTTTTTCAGGGTTGATACAGGAGCACTGACTGGTTAACTAACCTGTTCAGAGTCATAGAGAAGACAAATGGGAAGTGATTCTATCTTCATTTTAATGAATTGTAAATTTAGATTAATATAATGTTACGTGACTTTGTGTCTGTGGCAAGATATATTATCCAAGAATGTTTTTCTTCAATTTCACATAAATGTCCTGTCTTTTGTTTAGCCATATCACTTGAATGTAGAGTGGTGAGCATGCTCTAAATATTTAGTAAATCACGGAAGCGAATTTGAATATTTCAGTTTTGTATTTTTGCTGTGTTGTTAGTCACACTTTTGAGATTTCTGCCCGTCATTGGGAAGGCCACTGAAAATGATCTTGCTTTTTTTTTTTTTTAATAATTCATTGTGTAGATTGTTTTACTTTATTAGCCTTGTCCTACAACTGCTTATAAATGCAGATCCTTTCTAATTTGTTCCACTCAGCTCTGTAAAGTGATGATCATTACCTGCCAACATGTGAGTTCTAGCTATTTATGACAGTTTGAAAATATCAGTATTATCTTTTCATTAGGCAGACTGTAACACTTCAGTTACAGATGTTGTTTGATAGGAGTTGAACTTCCTTTCCCAAGGAATGTTATGCTTTATCTGCTTAACATAAGTTGTAGTAAAGCTGTGTGAACAGAAGTGTTAAGCAGAGCTAATAGAGGCACAGACAATGTACTCTCTTATAGGTTATTGTGTTCTAGCTCTTCTCTTCTAGAGTACAGTAATATTTCTGGATAAGGACATTGCAGAAGAAACCAGTCCTGTGTTTTCTGTAATTGGACAGCATATAAGGGAGATGAGCATAAGTAGATTTCACGGCAGTCAAATTATTTACAGATTGCGAATACTAGGAAGAGGTTTTTGAGCAGATACAGGCTCTTGTGCTTGCAGAAAAGTTGGATTTTCACAAGCACACTCAGGAAAAGAAAGTTTATTTGTTTGTGTCTTTCGGCTTTTCGGTCGCCACAGCGGAACTCCGGTCCACTAATGATTGGCAGTTGATTTTTATGTACCGACTTGCCAGGCCTGACGCGCAACCTTCAACGAAGGTACGCCCATTCACGCATGTCTCCACGCAGAAGACGCTCTAACTAAAAATCGAACTGGACAGCGTCTTACTGTGAGGCGACAACGCTACCGCAGCACCACCACCGCGGTGTATTTCTTAATATTTCCAAGTTCTGCAATGTAACTTTAATGAAAGCGAAAATCTTAGTTGCACTTTGGATTGGAGTGTGGCCTCTACTTAGAAGGGTTACAAAAATGCATACATGTAATGTAAGTTGATCATTAGTTGTATTTAAGTATAAGAAACAGAGTAATTGAAAGTGGCAAGATAATAAGGTAGCAGTCCGTTAGAAAGAGCTATGTAAGGTTACTCTAGTAAAGCTGTACAGTTAAACCAGCATGTTTATACTGTGGCAGGGCTGTACTGTGCAAGTGATCGTGTGAATTCATTAACTAAGGTAGAGAGCACTGATCCCAGCAGACCATTATCTGCCCTGGAGTGTACACTCAAAATTAACAGAGAACTGTTGTGTATTGTTTATTATTCTTTTGTTGTACTTAAATCACTGCTTTGAGTAAATCTGCTTGGTCAGGGATGGAAGCCAGAATGAGTGATCTAAGCGAGAAACTAACTGCTTACATTTTTTTTAAACAAGAAACATTTTTATTAAATTATCACATTTGACACTGGCAATCATATATTTATATAAATGAAAACAAACCATACTGACATAACTGTAGTTGCAAACATTATACATCACTTATAATCTATCCGGTCAGTGTCAAACATTACATAGCTCATTCATATCCTGCCTTCTTTTAAACCTCGTTCCTCTTCTGTATTCTTTGTTCTCACAATTTTCATTTTTCCTATGTAATTCTCTCCTGCTGTTTTCTAAAGATTCTTTTTCCAGTTGTTTTATCTCTGTTACTGTATTCACTACTTCTAGTAAAGTTGGTTTAGACTTTGATTTCCATTTTCCAGTAATTGCGTTTTTGGCAGCCACCATAAATAGAATCAGCAAGGCCTTACTATGTCTAGGCTATTCCAGTTCTGTATAATTGCTTATGGGATTCTGGTGGTGTAGAACAGCGGTCCCCAACCACCGGCCATGGATCATTTGGTACTGGGCCATCAGGCAGGGAGTGAAACAAAAAAGTGAATGTGTGTATGATTGTGTTTGTGTCTGTCTGCGTGTGTGAATGAATGTGTGCATGAAAGTGGAATGCATGTGTATATGTGAAAGAAGACGAGACTGTGTGTGTATGAGTGCGTGAGCAGTGAGATTGATTGAGCCGTTATTTTGCACTCGCTAAGCAGTGCTTTTGCTGTTTAGCAAGTGTAAAATAAAAGTCAAGGAAATCGAAAAAAGCGTGTGTGTGTGTGTGTGTGTGTGTGTGTGTGTGTGTGTGTGTATGAAAGCAAAAGAGATTGTGTGTGAGAGAGAGATAGGGAGAGTGAGGGCGATGTGTACATGAATATAGGTATGAATGAGTAAGTGACCTGTGTGTGTGTGTGTGTGTGTGTGTGTGTGTGAGATCGGGAGAGTGAGAGCGATCTGTGAGTGAATGCAGGTGTGAATGAGGAAGTGACTGTGTGTGAGAGATTGGAACAGTGAGAGTGATGCGTTAATGAATGCGGGTATGAATGAGGAAGTGACTGTGTGAGAGAGAGATCGGGAGAGTGAGAGCGATGTGTGAGTGAATGCATTTATGAATGAGGAATTGACAGTGTGTGTGAAATTGGAAGAGAGAGTGAGAGCGATGTGTGAGTGAATGCAAAATAGTCTGTGTGTGTTTGTGTGCTTCTGTCTGCATGTGTGAGTGAATGTGTGCATGAAAGCAGAAGAGACTGTGTGTGTGTGTGTGTGTGTGTGTGTGTGTGTGTGTGTGTGTGTGTGTGTGTGTGAGAGAGAGAGAGAGAGAAAGTAGAAGAGACTGTGTGAGAGAGTGAGATCCATTGCAGCAGCAATGATGTTTATGTACCTCTCAACCATACTACTCAACTGCTCGCACAATAAATCTGGACTCATACCTCTCAACATCGTAGATCAAGAAATCTGGACAAAGCCAAAAATAATGGGGGGACAAAGGCCTAAAACTAGGGACACTTTGTACTGCTCTTACAAACTTGGATCGTAGATAGAAATACAGGTTTTACATTAGCATGAACTTTCTGAAGGGTATGAAATATAAAACTCAACTGTCTGTCCAAATTCAATACTCAATGATCTGCCAGTGATTTACCAGAAAACTATACTTTTATGAGAAACAGACCAAAAATACGAGGAAAAATCTGGACATTCTGCAAAAATCTGTACACTTGAGAGGTATGCTGGAGAGAGCCAAATAATAGGGATAGATTTTAAATATTGCTCTTATAAAGTAAGATTGCCATTAGGTTTACGTACCTCTCATCCATAGTAGATCAATGCTATGCTGTCAAGCAGAATGTACACTTTTTTTTGGTAGTTATTGCCAGTTGTCTTTTTGTTGTACTTCAGAACATTTCTCCCCAGGTCTCGGCTGAAAATGGACTTCTAGTCCATTTGGGCCTCCCTGGTAAACAAATGTCAAATAAATAAATATGCACTTTACTATGCACGAGTGATGGGCGGTCCATGGAAAATTGTCTTGCATGAAACCGGCCCTTGGTGCAAAAAAGGTTGGAGACTGCTGGTTTAGAGCACTTGTCCTTCAGATTTCTCCCAGTTTATTGGTTCATTTGTTTTCTTCTGTTGTATTTACTGAGCAGAGTTGTATTTACTGATCAGAGTTGTGCTGAGCGCCACTTCAGTGTTGTAGTATTTCCATAAGTACTTACAAGTAAAATGTTCTTCTACTGCAGGGAGGATACTGTCCTATAGTATACGGAGTTGCACAAGCTTCTCTTAGCTGCCCTGATTTGCCCCACCTGAGTACCAGTTGCACTGTGTAGCATGGGCTTACACTGAACATAAAACCAGTCCAACTAATTTCCATAGCTGTGATATTTTCCCAGCCCCTCTTTAGATCTTCACCCATTTTAGATCTAACAGAACAGGTCATCCTGTGGAGTCAACACGCAACCTACCCCTCCATTTCCAGCTTTATATATAGCACATGAAACCTTGAAGTCATTGAGTGACCTGCCTCATGCACTGATAACGAGCTCCTATTTAACCCAAAGGAATATCTGTGAGAAGTATAAATACTTAACTGGTAGAGTCTCTCGCAGTCAATTACATGCAATAGGGTTAACACTCTGCTACTTCCTCATGCACCTGTGCATTACTCACAGATTGCTAACTCTAACCCGTCTTACATTGATGTAAATAAAAAAATCTGTACCAAAGCCTCCTAAGACTAGTTATCTGCCTAAACCTTTAAATTACCTCCTGCATGCAATAGGCATCAGCAGCTTGTATCTAACATGCAGCTCGCTCTGACACTCTAAGAAATGTAGACACTAACAGGGTCACATAGCTAGCGCACAGAAGTCCTTAAGTAACAGCATGACCAAGCTAGTTCAACTGGCAAAATCTTGGTTATCCTGCCATCACCAAGAATACCACAATGCAAAAAAATGATAATTTACTTTAATTATTGGCTAAACTGTTGCTGTTATTGTAGGGGTATCCAATAAAATCAGCCTGGGATGAGATGGTTGACAACCCCAGCTGCTTTGATAGGGATGGTCTGCATCTCTTTCTGTCTCCTCATGGCTTGTGTATATTGGCTAATGCTTTTTCTTCTCCCATAGTGCCTTTTTAGGCATTGCCAGTTTTTTCAAATTATCCACATATCCAAACACAATGAAAATGGCCTAAAATAGCACTGCTCAGTGCTGTAGACCTAAACAAAAAGCTGCATCTCTTGCAGGCATTCTTAAGCCCTGATAACATTGATATATGCTTTAGTTACTTGGTTTCAGGACAGTGAGAAGACCCTGTGTTGTAGGTTGTTGTACACCCAGCACTGAACAGGACATTTTAGCTGATGGCAACTTATCTGTGTTCCTAATAAACAATTTACCTCCAGCCTCATAATGCAGGACAGTGATCTGGAAATCCTCTATATTCTTATTATGAGAAATAAAACCTATTACCACATAGCAGTGAATTACCACATACCTTGTATGACACCAGGAATCCTTGAGGCATATTTTACCAAACTGATTTTCCCTGCCATAAAATCAAACAGAATCCCTTGGGTGATGTAAAAGAATCAGAACTTAATATATGAGGAAAAAAAGAAGTGTTTAAATAACAATTAAGCAAATCAAAACAGTGTGTCTCAGCTTTTATACAGTTTCAGAGGATACATTGCTACCTCTAATCTGCCTCCAGTACAAAACAGAATTTTGTTCGTATCCTTCTAAATGTTTCTGTTTCAAGGAGCTAGAAATGCTGCCTGAAACGGTTTATTTTTACATAAGGTGCTATTGCTGCTATAAGAAATTTTTATTCATTCAGCTTCATTGTGACATTAATTACTGATTCCATTTATGGTACTTTTCCGTTATCGGGGCAACACTTTTAATGAGCGCTTGGAATCTTAGCATGCACTCGTAATGATCTCACAGCTGCTGATATGATTCAGTAATTTGGTTTGCTAAATATAATTATTCACATCTAGGGTGAGAGCATTTTCGTTTTTTCCTTTCAACTAAGTGAAGTCGCCAAAAATATGAAGAGCAGACATCTAGTGTCTTTTTTTTTTTTTTTTTTTTACTTAGCATCCACTTAGTTACTGACAGCAGAGGGAATTGGCTGTGGCAGCTTTCAAATTCTGTGCAGGCAAAGACAGGGACTGTTTATTTCCATAATTAAAACTTAAGTGAGAAATGACTTTTCCTAAAGCTAAGCAAGTTCCTAGTGAGTGATCTACAGGTATAAACAGCGGTAAAGGTAATCCACAGAGTAAACATTGTACCCTGGAGTATAGGCGCTGATCTAAACAGCAGTTCATGAGCATGAAATAATGCTTTAAATGTTTCCTAGAACTGTAGAACTGTATTGCACTGGAACTCGATGATGGCTTGTTAATGGTTAAAATGTTCCCCAAAACCCATACATGTTGTCATACATTTTGGATTAATAAAAATTGACAGCTCCATGTTCTACGGATTTCAAAAAGATCAGTACTGTCTCTGCATTTGGCTTGTATATCTGTATGAAGTTGTCAATAAAAGCCGAGACTGGTGAAACTAAACTATGTATCTATGCATGAAGTTTTTACTTACACTTCAGACTGGATGAAACCAATCAATGTGAGAGAGAGAAACACACAAAAGTCTTGGCCCCTGAGTAAGAAAAAAAACAAACTGACCTCTGAAAACAGCTGCCGTAAAATAAGTCACTTCTCAACAGTATTACAAGGGCTTTGAAACAACTGCTGTGCGATCATTGCGTGCGCATGCTAGCGTGTTACGAGTGTTATCCCGAAGTACCCCATTTATGTTTGCTGAAGAAAAAAATTAAGATTATTATTGCTACATTTGATATCTGTCTGGCCGTACTATTCAGTAACAGAAATGAGAATTTGCAGCAAACAAAAGTAATACAACAGCTGATAAAGAGCTTCATATAATCAGATCAACAAAGCTGCAGAAACCTGTCATGTATCTTGGGCAATTTGTCGAAGATGCATTTCTGTTCATCACATTTAGACAGCATACAAAGGCAAAGCAATTTGTATGTTGCTGTCCCTTATGTATATTATTTCATTTAGTGTGTGTGTGTGTGTACACACACACACAAATAATATATATATATATATATATATATATATATATATATGTATGTATATACACACACACACACACACACACACACACACACACACACACACACACACACACACACACACATGCTGTATATGTTTTCACATATTTAAAAATGTTTCTGATAAAAAATTTCAGATTAAGAAATGTTTTATATTATTTTCTTAATTATTCACCATAGCTGAGTATAGTATGTCAGCAGGCATGCATGTATCCAATTGGATTCTGGTAAGTTGGTGACCTTTCTTTATATTCTGCTGACCCTAGCCAACAGGTTTTCATGTCAATTTTATCCTAGTAACAGGACTGACGGTGTACTTTATGAGAGCTGCTGCTATTTCTCATAATTGGTTTACATCTCCCTTCTAGAGAAATTAATTCCAGTCAGTTACATGTTCATTTATAAATTCTGTACACTCTCATCAAATATGAACAAAATGCCCTTCCCAATATCCCAGCCATCAATAGTAATCTTGGAAGTACATTCTCCTTTTTACCTCTTCCAACTCACACCATAAGAAGACTTCATAAAACATTCAAACCCACTAGTCTAGCCACAGTCAGTCTGCCATCAGCATTTCTAAAACTTGCTGCAGAGGTCATTGCATACCCCATATCCATCTTCATCAACCGCTCTGTCACTGAAAACTATGTCCCCCTACTCTTGAAAATCTCCTACATCACTCCCATGGATAAAGGTGGGAACTCCACAGAACTCAAAAACTACAGACCCATTGCCATCCTTTCACACCTTTCTAAAATACTTGAAAAATGCATCCACATCCAGCTCTTAAATCATCTTTTATCCAATAAACTCCTCTCTCATACACAACATGGTTTTCGCCCCCACCACAGTACCACAACTGCCCTCCTCAGTTTTATCAACAATGTAAACTACTACAGAAACCAGGACAGACTTGTTTCTGCCATCTTCTTAGACCTCTCCAAGGCCTTTGACACAGTCTCACACCAGAAACTACTATCAGAGCTGTCCACCTTAAATCTCAACCATTCTACCTTAGTATGGTTCCACAGCTACTTAACCAACCAGTAACAAGCTTTTAGGTTGAACCAGAAACTGTCCTCTGTACTACCTATTAACATTGGAGTCCCACAAAGGTTCCATATTAGGCCCCCTACTCTTCAACATCTTCACTAACTAAATGCATAAATCCACCCCTCACAGTTATCCAATACGCAGATGACTGTACTGTCTTGTGTAATGCATCCTCCCTCACACAACTACAGGACATCTCACAACAATTGTTTTTGGCAGCAGAATCTTGGCTAAACAAAGCTAACCTTATATTGAACCCAAACAGGAGCAACCTAATGCTTTTTCTTACAACAAAGTGAACCTTACCCCAACTTCTTTTCAGTTACACTCCTCAAATAGTACAATCATAGCCGCCACCTCCCAAACCAAGCTACTAGGTGTCACTTGATGACAAACTGAAATTTGACTTTCACCTATCTCAAGCCATTAAAAAAATTGCATCAAACTTGGCTCTTTCTACCTCATTAAGCCTTTTCTTACAAACCAAGCCAGACTACACATCGCCAGAACTCCCCTCCTATCCATTCTACTCTACGCTTCTCCTATCCTCACCAGACTTAGAAAAACCCGAACTTGCCAAAACGTGAATTATGCTATAACAAAATAGCTAAGTTTGCTACAAACTCCCCACATAGGTCCCATCATTGCTCCTCCCTACAACAATTAAAATGTTTACAACTTTCCCAACACCTTACCTACACCCAACTCATTCTCGTCCACCATTTAATATACCAGCCAGACAGAGTCTCAGCCTTGCAACACTTACTCCAACAATATAGTAATACTCAACAACTCCATTCTACACACAAAATCCTCCTACAAGTCTCCAAAAGCAACAGCAAGGCTGGGGATAACCTTTACTCCCACCATATTTCTAAAACCTGGAGCACAGTTCCCCAACACATTTTAAATATTACAAACTCAACTCCATTCAAGAAACAGCTAAAAGACCACCTACATAGCAACTGGTCCTGCTCCTGCATCAGTCCAGGCGAATACATTTTATGTATGTCTTTTTTCTTACCCATATCCCCCTAGAACAGTAACCACCTATTAACTGCCACTCATCTTACCAGAAATTTATGTCTCTTCAAACTTCCCTCTTTCTCTATTTATACTAACCTGAGTAACGGAACTAAACTTCCCTTAAATGCTTACTATGCAATAATATAAAACTGTATACTCTGTAACTTTGCTCATAATACCATCCTCTGATTTTGTAATGAGATGCCACTGATGCCGATGTATATTTCTGTTATTACAATAATCTACTTTTTCTGTTATATTTAATGCTTATATAACTTGTACATCTGGAGCTTTTCTCCCCGGGACTCTGCTGAAAATGGGCTAACACCCAGATGGACTATCCTGGTTAACAAATGTAAAATAAAAAATAAATAAATAAAAAAAATTTATGTTGATAGTTATAAGGAGAGGAATTGTTATATAAGCGCTATTCATAACATGTCTCATATGAGGCCCTTTTATCCTGGCAATGCATTTTCCTGCAGCTTTATTTATTTTCAACATATTTCCATCCAACACTGACACTTTTATGTAAACAGTTGTCCACATATATTATCCACGAAGAATTTTTAAGCTGGTGTCTCTATCCTAATTGAAATTCCAATAGTATAGCAGTTGCCCCTAAACAAACATGAGGCACCATGTTTGTTGTTCTTGTTCTGTAGATGTCTTTATTGAAACTTCATTTCTTCCTCCCTGACTATTTGCAGAACCTCTCAGCCAAGAGAAGCACGTTTCTTATTCTGTTTGTCATTTTTTGATCAATTTCCTCAGTTAGCTTGAGGTGGCTCCTGATTTCAGCTTTATTATTACGAATATAAGAGTATAAGTACAGCATTCCTCTCTCACAAATTCCCAAGTATCAGGTTTAGTTGCAAATGTATATCGACTTAGAAATGTAACTCTACTTAATTCCTATAAGAGTAGTGATAATTTTCTGAATTTCCTCAAATTATTTCTGGTACTTTTCCATTATCAGGGCAACACATGTAAGGTGCGTGGATGGATAGACGTAGCCTTGAATTTGCAAGGTGGACCACTTGCTGGTACTGACTAATATAAAAAGGGTTTGTCAAGGTCGCAGATTTCAGAATAAGACCGCCTTTGTCATATGAAGCACTTTCCTCCTACCCCTTTCTGTTTTTCTTCACCCAGGTGGACAGTAGTCTCTCCTTTGATAGTCACATCGCCACAGTAGTCAGGGAAGTCCTACGTAGCACACCTCATCATAAAAGGGTTCTCATCCAGGAAAAAAGAGGTCATTGTTCCTCTCTACTCGTCACTCAGACCCATTATAGAGTACAACGCCCCTTTTGGAATGTACCTCACAAGACATCTGCAGCAGCTGGAAAGGCCACAGAAGTAACTCACAAAGAGGATTACTGGCCTCAAACAAATGCCCTACACTGACCGCCTCAAAAAACTTCAGCTTTACTCCGTAGCATATCGCCTACTCCGAGGTGATCTCTGCCTAACATATAAAGCTATGTCAAACCCAGAGCTGTTGGACATGCTACACCTAAAGAAATCCCAATCCCTCCAAGCTACACGCTCTAGGGACCTAAACCTTGTCACCACAATAAACAGGACATGCTGGCGGGATAGATTCCTGTTCCAGAGACTTCCTATACTTGAACAAGCTGCCCATCTATGTCAAGCAAAATTCTTCGTTGGCATTCTTCAAGAAAAATCTTGATGAGTGGATGGGAAATAGGAAATACACCCCGGGGGATCACTTCTTTGTCTCTGCTGGACAGTGGCACAGGAAAATAACTTTCTTGGGTGGCATAAGCTATGGTACCTTGTTGGCTAGGCTTACGTAGGCCCATGGGCCGATAGCCTAGTACCTACCTATGAACCTATAATAATTTCTGGTCTTTTCACCTTTTTTTTTTTTTTTTTTTTTACCACGGCTCACTTCTTGGTTTTATAGGCACCGTACCACTGTAGAAAGAACCCCTGTTGATTTATAAATACGGTGTGAATGAGCGACTTTATTTTGTGAAAAAATAAGGAAGTGCTCCTCTTTCCAGCTGTCAGCTGATTTGTAAGGGAAGAAACTCCCAGCAGTTTAGTAAGCTAATCTATCCCAAATGCAGTAATTCTGAAACCTCAGAGGCAGCACTGAGTTCAGATCTCCCCATTCTCACTGTGTGCTCGTTGACAGATATACCTCCCAGCATTACAAATCTTAACATGCTGACCATTACAAATCATTTGAGGGTTGGAAAGAGGAGTACTTACTTATTTCCCCACAAAATCACATCGGTCATTCACACTCTATTTCGGAATTAACAGGGGATCTTTGTACAACTGTCTGTATAAGCGTCAGTGACTTGGCCGCAAAGCAGTAACCCTTCCACAACAAATCCAAACTGAAAACCACAAAATCCTCTGAAATTAAGCAATGGTGAGTTGCAAGGAAACATCAGTACTATGGTGACAACAAAGGCAAAACTCAAAGCAGAAATGAACAGTCAAGCGACCACTGCTAATTTGCCAGAAAATGAATAGTATTTTGAGGAAGAACAGAAAGTTATACCCAGAAAAAAATAAGCAGCGGTGAGTTCACATGAAGCGCACATTTTGCTTGTTGCCCAGTTAATGGAAAAGTACCTTATTTCCCTTGCTCTGTAAAAGGGAAAGTGATGCTCCTCTCAGTACATCATCATCTGCGTTTATTTTTGCTATGTCAGTGTGTCTTTTAAGTTTAACATTCCTAATGTTATGACTAGGTAAAGTAGAAGATGGAATTAAATAATACAATATAATAATATAATATAATGGGTCTAGGACACATGCTCGAGTAGCATATGTCCGAATCACAAAACATCGAACACACACACATCGAAAAGCCCTTCCTTGTATGTGTAGTTCAAAAAATAAATCTACGTTTCTGCACTGGGGCTTTGCCCCCCCTGTGCCCCCACACCCCCCTACTTTATTATTCTCACTCCGAGATCACACTGCAGTGGGGAAAAAGGAATTTTCCATTACCCGCACTGTAGTCCGGTATACGAAACAGGCACACATACACAGAAGCGCTTGTTTATGTTAAGTGCTTTCGTGTATGTGCGTGCGATGTTTTGTGATTCGGACATATGCTAGTCGAGCATGTGTCTGGATCCCAATATAATGTAATAATATATGTAGTATATAATATTATATATACTATATAATGTATAATATAATAATATAATAGTATATTCTGTGCACTTGTATTTTTAACCAAAAGAGGGAATATCCTCTTATTGTATATTAACAGCTGTAAAGTCTACCAGCTGTATGCCACTACTGTGTAATGTCTCTCTCATAAATTTTTCTTCTCTCTGTAAACTTATGGAGTTTTTATCCCCATGATTCCGCTTCCTGGTAAACAAATGTTAAATAAATAAATAAATAATATAGCCCACTCCAACCTTCAGGAGACATTTATATGCTCTTTTCATATATATATATATATATATATATATATATATATATATATATATATATATATATATATATATAATGTACCTTACTGAACCTGGAATAGTTTTAGGTATCATTACCTAAATGTTTATAGCATTATTTAAGTATATTAACATTCTCTGGATCATTCAGACTGCTGTTGTCTTCAGTTTTCTGCTAACATTCCACAGCTGAGTCAAACGTCAGCATTTTTGTGCACGTGTTAAGAAAGTATGTTCAGTCTCCATTTCTTTAACCTTACAGATTCAAAGACTAACTCTATTAAACATCTGTTGAACATCTCTAGAAGCAAAAATGTCATGCTTAACATTTTGAGGTTCTCCACTTAGGTTCAAAATTGGCAAATGTGAAAAGTCTCCAGAATAAAGCTGCATCTGTTGTTATGGATGCAACAGTCATCAGTATTCGGTTCTGTCAGGATTTTCCTTCAGGGGTTTCTGAAGAAGAGTGGGAATTATGTTCTTAGCATTTGTATCCGAAAAGAGTCCCTATGTAAAGGAGAAAAAATCATGTTAGCTCATTTTCCTTCCATTTTGAAGTGTTTATACATTTGTGTATTTAACCACTTCGTGGTAGTCGGTATTATATAACTAAATGTTCCCCGCCAATAATTCTGCTTTTGCAATAATGTAGGGCCCTACTCATTTTAGGTCCAGTTTTGCTTGTGTTGCAAAAATTGGTGGACCATTAAAATAGATACTTGTTCCAACTGTACCTCCCTCTTTTCCCAGATCTCATTTTACAGGTCTATATTAGAACACCAAAGACACTAAACATCAAATGGCCTAAAGGCCAAAAATACCAGACCTCGAAGTCACATTTGTGGGGAGCTGCACCCCCCCCACAACCCCGCTAATTATATATACCAACTCTGAGATTGCACTACAGTGAGGAAAGGGCAAATATTCCGATGATGTTCTTAGTGTTTCACTGTTGCAGTCATTACATTTGGGTAATCTGCTTGCAGGTTGCCCTCAGTCAGTCTGATTAACAAAATCTTGGGTCCTGCGTCTGTTGCTGTCCCTTCTTCCATGACATCAGGTCGTCAGGGGTCTAAAACATGCAGCCGACGCCATTACATCAGTCTTTCTTGCCATGCGGTGCCCGAAGCAGTTCGCAAGTGCCGGTCGGCCGACTCCTGAAATTTTCATTTTCGAGTTTCAGAACTCTTCAAGTCTTCAACTAAAAGCCAAGTACCCTGTTGGGGAAACTTCTTCTTGCTCCTTCCAGATATCATTAAAAGTTGTTAATTGCATTACTTGTGGAAAGCAAATACCTCATAAAGATTTTCATTCGTACTGTATTCCTTGCCTAGGACCTGACCACGATGTACCTTGTTGTCGGTTTTGTGCTTTATTTAATCAGTGCACTATCCATCGTCTGTATATTTTTGCCTCTAAGTATTTCGTATCTCTATTTAATTATCCAGAAATGTCGTCGGTTAGCCATCCGACTTCCGAAATTCTGAAAAAACGGAAAGATAAAGACAGAGACAGGCCGCCGAGGTCCAAAACTGCCATCGACACTTCTCCTAAGCCAGTCGCCAGTTCGCCGGTATTCAGTGAGGCACTTTTGCAGCGCCTGATACCTGCTACTTCTGATTCGCAAGCCTCTACTGAGACCCATTTGGAATCTGGTATGCCGCGAGATACTTCAACTATGGAAGCCACGGATGTCTCTACCTTGGATGGGTCCAGAGCCACTGTGCAGCACAGGCTTCTGAGGGTATATTCAGGCCTACGGATTTGTATATTAAATCGATGCTCCCTTCATTAATAAGGCCTAAATCTCGATCCATGTCCAAAAAAATGACGTCTAGGCCACATGCTCAGGCCACTATGCCTAAACAAAAAAATTATAAAAATGGCTGAAGATCTAATAACTCTAATCAGGGGTAGTCATCCACCCCCCCACCCCCCCCACACACACCCCCAAGAGGCCTAGGGCTGAGCTTGATTATGAATCTTCTGATCAGGATTCTGTTTTTTTCTGATTCTTCTGATGACCTGGATTTGTCTTTACCTACTTATGAGGATTCTGATGCAGAGAACTCTGTTCCCTCTGCTTCCTCTTATGAAGATTTTTCTTTTTTGGAAACCTTACATACTCTGAGGGAGCATTTTCACTGGGAAAGCCAGGAATTTTCTGATTCAAAAAAGAGGCTTAGGGATTTCCTTCTCCTACCTCAGCATAGGCCTTTGGCTATTCTTCCTGTTCTAGACATAGTTGATGATGCTTTCTCGGAATCCAGTATGGCCCCCGATTCCCTGCCTCCTGCTCCCAGTAAACCTGATAGATACTGCAGGGTCCCTGAGTCCCATAAGTTCCTTTTCAAAAATTCTATTGCAGATCCAGAGACTATTTCACAGGGGCCCAAGGGCATTAAGGCTTCTACTGCTAAAAATCCTACCCCTTCTGATAGAGACTCCAGTGTGCTGGATAGATGGGGTAAAAAAGTTTATACTTCAGCAACCTTGGCAATTAGAGCTTTAAACTGCCAGTTTCATATGTTAAAATATCAGCAACATGTTATTGGGCTACTTAAACAGAAAATGATGTTGATTCCTGACTGTGTGGAAAATAAAGAATTACAGGATTTAATGCATTCTGCTGAACAAGTTGGAAAACATACTTTGCAATGTGGTTTTGATTCTTTAGAGGCCTCTTGCAGGGCTGCTGTTACTGGGTATGTTGTTAGAAGGCATGCTTGGCTTAAGGAGCAATCTTTGCCTGATCATGTTAAAGCTAAATTATTGGATGCTTCTTTAAATCAGGACCACCTGTTTGGCAACAAGGCTGAGGAAGTTCTTAAAAAGATGGAAGATAAAGCTAAATCTATGCAAACTGTTAAAGATTTTTTTACAAGTTCAGCCTCCTAGATTTAGCAGACACTGGCCTTCTAAGAATTGGTCCTTTCCAGCCCCTTCTAGGTCTTCTCAAGCCAAACCCAGACACAGCAAAAACCCAAGGTTTCAGTCCCAGGGGACACACAGAACTAAGCAGTGGGGGGTCTCCACTTCCAAATCTGGGAATAATAAGACTCCCCCCTACGGTAAACTGTCTCAATGACTTCCTTTTAAAATTTCCAAGCACTTATCAACTGACTGCCCCTTTGGGGGGAAAGATTGCTCTTCATGAAAAGAATTGGGAACTCATTACCCAATTACCCAGGACAAATGGGTTTTAAATATAGTGTCCCAGGGATACAGATTTCACTTCCACACCAAGCGGGTGGCCGGACCTAACCCCAAATCAGTGGGCAGAGGTGCAAAAACAAGTACTTTTTCTCTTAAGCATGGAGGCTATTCAGCTGGTACCAGAAGAGGAAAAGGGACAAGGTTTCTACTCGAGACTTTTCCTGGTACCCAGAGAAGACAATTCATGGCATCCTATCTTGGACCTGTCTACTGTAAACACCTTTCTGGAGATTCCAAAATTCAAGATGCTGACTCTTCACCAATTACTTCCTATGCTAGGCAAAGATGCCTGGTTGGCAACACTAGATCTGAAAGAAGCATACCTGCACATCCCAATCAGAGAATCTTGTAGAAAATACCTACGCTTCAAAGCAGGCTACACGCACTATCAGTTATCTGCACTGCCCTTTGGCTTATCTACTGCACCCAGGGTATTCACAAAGTGCCTAGCTCCAGTGATTGCATTTTGCAGGCAAAGAAGTATTCAAATATACCCATATCTGGAGGATTGTCTAATTCAGGCAGAAAGCCAGGACATACTTTTGAATCTGCCATTTGTAAAAAGGGTTCTAACTTGTCTGGGGTACACCATAAACGAAAAAAAATCACAACTGATGCCCTATCAGCAAATTACATTCCTGGGAGCAAGCTTGAATACAACTTCCCAGATGGCTTACCGCACGCCAGAAAAGCAAACTCATTTGACAACCTACTTCAAACAAGTGGCCACAAAAACCCTGCTATCTGCAGGACAAATACTGCAAGCCTTGGGGTTCATGGACTCCTGCATTTTTCTAATTCCATATGCAAGACTGCATGTGAGGAAACTACAGTGGTATCTAAAAGCCTATGGAGTCAACATTCTCACAGCCTAGAAACAGTGATTCCTATCATACCTTCCTACGCCTAGAGTTCCTTTGGTGGGCAGAGGCCTGCCACCAAAACAAGGGACTACCTTTCACACCACCCCTTGCCGCCGAAACCCTAACACCAGATGCATCACACTATGCATGGGGGGCTCACCTGGCAGGGAAGTGCATTCAGGGCAAGTGGAACCCAAGTCAAATGCACCTGCATATCAACCAAAAAGAAATGTTAGCTGTACAGAATGCTCTGACAGCCTTCAAGGACTACATTCTTCCAGGACAACTAATGGTAAAGACGGACAACACCACGGTTATGTGGTACATAAACAAGCAGGGGGATACACACTTTTATCCCCTCTGCAGACTAGCCATGACATTGTGGAACACAGCCTTGTACTACCAAGTGCACCTACAAGCTCAATTCCTGCCAGGAAAGTTAAATACACTGGCAGATAGACTAAGCAGAAACCTTATGGACCCACACGAGTGGAAACTGGAACCAAGGATTTTCAACATGTTGACAAGCGAATCTCGGCGCCCGGATATAGACCTGTTTGCCTCCCCTCAGAATTACCAATTGAACAAATTTTGCACAAGGACTCCCCACAAACAAGCCTGGAAAGTGGATGCTCTGTCCTTCAGCTGGAAAAACCTTTCAGTCTATGCCTCCCCCCACTGCCTCTGCTCTCTAAAGTACTACTAAAAGTCAAACAGGACAAACCAAGGATGATTTTAATTGCTCCAGACTGGCTGCGCCAACACTGGTACCCCCTCCTGCGCAGTGTGTCACTGTTATCTCCATGGCACCTGCCTCAGACTCCTTCCCTGCTGTCTCCGCAGGAGAACCAGATTCTCCACCCTCAGCTTCCAACACTGAACCTTGCAGCCTGGCTAATTACTTAAATTCTCCCTTACCATCCCTCAGCAAACCTGTGATGGATGTCATCTTAGAGGCAAGGAGGCCTAGTACTAGAAAATCTTATTCTGAAAAATGGAAAAGATTCTGTGCCTGGAACCAGTCTCAAGGGATCAGCACAGCAACGCCCAATTTACCTCAGATTTTACAATACTTAACTGAGATGCTTCACAAGGGCCTGTCTTTTTCCTCCATTAAAATCCATGCCTCAGCCATTTCAGCTCACTATAACACAGAACCTCCCCTCTTCTCTCATCCACTGCTCAAGCAGTACCTCAGAGAGGCCAAAAATATGAGACCACCCAGGAGAGCTTTATACCCAGCCTGGGACCTTAACTTTTTGTATTGGAGAAACTCACTCTCCCTCCTTTTGAGCCAGCTGCTACTGCACACTTAAAATTTCTTTCTTGGAAAACAGCTTTCCTTTTAGCAATCACTTCAGCTAGAAGGGTATCTGAATTACAGGCCCTTATGGCAGTGGAGCCTTTCATCATCTTTCATGCGGACAGGGGTATCACTCAGGACCAGTCCATCCTTCATGCCCAAGGTGGTATCCAGTGTGGCCCTAAATCAGTCCATTCATTTGCCAACCTTCTTTCCCAATCCACAGAACAAAGGGGAACGGATTCTGCATTCCTTGGATGTGCACAGACAGCTTAGATTCTACTTGGACAGGACTAAACCTCAAAGAAAATCTGAACAACTGCTGGTAGCATTTGCTGCAGGGGCAGATGGGAAGGCTATTTCAAAACAAACTATTTCTAAATGGATAAGCCATTGCATTCATTTCTGCTATAAGCACCATGAAAAACCTATCCCCCAGGGGATCAGACCTCACTCCACCAGGGCTGCATCTACTTCTACAGCCTTTCTCAGAGGCATTCCTACCAGGGACTTCCTAGAAGCTGCTACCTGGAGTTCTGTACATACTTTCACCAAGTATTACCATTTGCCAATTTTCTCTAAATCCAGAGCTGGCTTTGGCACTGCAGTCTTGCAGGGCCTTATAGCTGCTCCTAATGCTATCTAAACTCCTCCTCCCAACCATAGCTTTGGGAATCTACCCAAATGTAATGACTGCAACAGTAAAACATGAAGAACATAGTACAGTTGTGTATACTTACCATAAATGTAGATGTTTGAGTGTATTCACTGTTGCAGTCCTGGTTATCCTCCCTCCTTCCCCCTAACTTCTTTTGGTTATACCTCTACTTTCCTTTACTATGCTTAAAAGCCTTTTTGGTGTATTTGCTTTTTTGTTGGAGGTATACCTTTGTGTTTTTTATGTTTAATTGCTCCCCATTAGGGGGCACCTGACATCTGGGGCAAGAAAAACTGATATAATGGCGTTGGCAGCATGTTTTATACCCCTGACGACCTGATGTCATGGAAGAAGGGACAGCAACTGACGCAGGACCCAAGACTTTGTTAATCAGGCCGACAGAGGGCAACCTGCAAGCAGATTACCCAAATGTAATGACTGCAACAGTGAATACACTCAAACATCTACATTTATGGTAAGTGTACACAGCTGTACTTTCACTGTACTGTGATCTCACAAAAAGCACATAATTGAATGACATTTCCAATGTTAAGACCGTTCAATGTTTAGCCTCTTCAATTTTGTAATAGGAACCCCATTTTACTTATGAAGTTCTAAACTGTAGGTTTATCTAGCTTTCCTGACTCTCCCCCTTTGTTCAACTGATTTGGTCTTTAAACTGCCCCACAATATTAAAGCTCTTTATTAAAAGAGAGCAGAATGCTTAATGCTGTGGAACAACCTCACCCTATCAGTCCTTTGGAAGCCTCTTTGAGTCTGATTTCTTCCAGTTCCATTCTCAAGGGTTGGAGTCATCCCAGAAATATTTAGTCAGCACAAGAAAGGTGAGACTCACCCTGTTGGCAATGTGAAAGTCCTCTTTAAGTCGATCTACTCAGGTGGGGATCTGCGCAGTGTTCAACCCCTTATTCTGAGAATGGGTTCCCCTGGGTATCGAACTTCCTGTTCATCCCTTCCTCCTCCTCCTCTCTGCTTCTTCCAATATTTTCATTTCCCATGTCCTTTGATCCCTCCTTTCACTAAAGTTCTTCTTCTTTTGGCTGCTTCTATTAGGGGTCGCCACAGCGGATCCATTTCCATTTCTTTTTGTCCTGTGCATCCTGCTGTGTCACACCAACCACCTGCATGTCCTCTCTCACCATATCCATAAACCTTATCTTAGGCCTTCCTCTTTTCCTGTTACCTGGCAGCTTCATCCTTAGCATCTTTTTCCCAATATACTCTCCATCTCTCCTCAGCACATGTCCAAACCAACGTAATCTTGCCTCTCTGGCTTTGTCTCCAAACCTTCCAACCCGGGCTGACCCTCTAATATACTTATTCCTAATCCTGTCCACCCTTGTCACACCTAGTGCAAATCTTAACATCTTTAACTCTGCCACGTCCAGCTCTGACACCTGCCTTTTTGTCAGTGCCACTGTCTCCAACCCATATAACATAGCTGGTCTCACTACCTCTTGTTTGACCTTCCCCTTCACTCTTACTGGTACTCATCTGTCACAAATCACTCCTGACACTCTTCTCCACCCACTCCATCCTGCCTGTACTCCCTTTTTCACCTCTCTTCCACACTCACCATTACTCTGAACTGTTGATCCCAAGTATTTAAAGTCATCCACCTTCGCCACCTGTACTCGCTGCATCCTCACCATTCCTCTATCCTCTCTCTCATTCAGACACAGATATTCTGTCTTAGTCCTGCTGACACCTTCATTCCTCTTCCCTCTAGAGCATATCTCCACCTCTCCAGGGTCTCCTCCACCTGTTCCCTACTCTCACTACAGATCACAATGTCATCTGCAAACATCATAGTCCACGGGGACTCCTGTCTGATCTCATCACCATTGCAAATAAGAAATGCCTCAGAGCTGATCCTAGATGTAATCCCACCTCCACCTTAAACACATCCATCACTCCCACCACAGACTTCACCGCTGTCACACTACCCTCGTACATATTCTGTATCACTCTTACATACTTCTTTGACACTCCCGACGTCCTCATACAGTACCATAACTCCTCTGTAGGCACCCTGTCATATGCTTTCTCTAAGTCCACAAAGACGCAATGCAACTCCTTCTGACCTTCTCTGTACTTCTCCATCAACACTCTCAGAGCAAACATCGCATCTGTAGTGCTCTTTCCTGGTATGACACCATACTGCTGATCACTAATCATCACCTCCCTTCTTAACCTAGCTTCCTCTACTCTTTCTCATAACTAAAGTTCTATTAGCCCTTAAAAATTCACATTCACTCAGAGCTTTGAGTTAAATACGTTTATTTTGTCAGCTTTCTAGTGAAGTTGGTTCCTTAATCACTGTGCATTTCCAGAAGTTACACTCCATGTTGGAATGATTCTTTCACTCGTTATTTTAACTACTGAATTAACATCTTCCCCTTTTTTGTTGTTGGATTACACCTTGTTAGCTTTCCTAAAGTGTGCATTGCACAGGTGTGTCACCTGTGCATTTAAATTTGGATTTAGCAATTTGTTGCAGCTTTTTCCTTCCTGTATATCCTAGGAAGTTATGTTAGTAGGTAAGTAGTATTTTTCCTTTTTCGGGCTCAATTGTTTTTACTCTAGAGAACCTAATACTTTCCAAACTTCTTGGTATACAGCACATGCCCATTCAGCCGTTTACTTGATCTCATATTCTTCAGTTTTGTATTTCTTAATAGTAATCCCCCCCCCCCAATTTTACCAAGCTTTCTGTTTGCTGTCTTTGTGAGTTTTTGCATTAGGGTTATGTGGGCATTTTGTTCAAATTCTGAATCCTTAAACTTTCTGATGACTGACTGATTTACCATAAGCTGTAGTCAAGCCTCTTTTTGCTCAGATAGGAAGGAATGAGGTTAGGATTTAGTTTACATACTCATTGTCTGTATGTATATTTACAGTCTGAGCAGTAGTAGAGCTTTTTAGTTCAGCTGTTTGTGCTGAAAATCCCCCTGGAAAACTCCCCTTTTTTGTTCCTTGTTTCTGGGATGTAAATTGCCCATCCTGTTACAAAACACTGCCTTTCAGAGCTCTAATATCTGAAACTGAGTATCAGTTTGGTACTCCTTTAATGGCATACTGTAGGTGTTCCTCATCATTTTTTAGGTCAGGACACTCGTCAGGCTCCCCTAGATAGGAAAGACACTATTAGCTTTTTGGAAACCCTTTGGGGTCCATTTTTTCCATCTCCAACCACTAGGGTTGTGCGGTTATTAATCTGAGGGGCCACTACTTCATCCATCCTTCCTGGTTTGCAAAGCTTGCAGTAATTTTACCAAGTCATGCATTGCTCTTGCCTTTTGAATTTCCTTCTAGCATGTATTTAACTGGTGCATGTTTGGTCTGAAGTACAGTTTGGGAGCACTGAATCATGTGGTGTGTCACATCAGTGGACTATTGTGTTGCAATGGTTTGCTTCTCGTATTCCTTTCTCAGCTGGACTCTGGGTTTGAGAGTAATAATTTAGGACCTGATACCAAGACCCTGTTTTTTTAAGATTAGTAGTGTTCATAGTTTTCCCATTATGATTCAATTGTATGATGAACTGTTTTTCTGTTTCTGGAATACCCAAACCAGGTGCAAAATGAACTCTTCCTTCATCTTGGAGAAGGTGGATTGCATTCTATCACTTCAGTTGTGGTGCTAACCCCCTTTTTGTTTCCCTTAAGCATTTCAGTCAGGGATTTTTGTTTTACCTGTGTAATCTGGTATTTATTCCCTTGGGAATCCAAAGATACCCAGGCCTTGCCTTAACCCTGTGACAGTGACTGGAAGTAGTAACTGTTTAATCAGTCGCTTGTTGTCTTCACTAATATTCGCTTGTTGTCTTCACTAATATTCCTCTGTCCTGCTGACAGTGTCACTCCCAAAAAAATAACAGAAGTTTTCAAGAGCCAACTCATTTTATAATTCAGTTTTAATCTGCTTGTCTCATTGACTGGAAGATTTCATCCAGGGCATTAAAGTCTATTGCTCAGTCTCTTTATCTACAAGGATGTCATCTACACATTGAATTATAGAGGATCTACGTTTTAATGGTTTCAGTACTTTCTACATTACCTGATGGAAAACAGTTGGAGCATTGTGAAAGCCTTGAGACATTCTTGTGAGGTATGTTGTCGACCTTCTGTAATAAAGCCAAATTGCCAAAGTGAGTCTTCATCCAGAAACAGTCACATCACGTATGGAGGAAAATTTAATCTTTTCCTGAATCTGAACAATGATATCAGGCATGGTACTTATTATTGGAAGGGGTCAAGGCACTACCTTATTAAGTTCTCTGTAATAAATTTTAAGGCAGTGGCTATCATCTGGCTTTTGTGTGGGCTAGTAAAGACTGTTAGCTGGTAAACTGATTAATGTGAAGTTGTTCAATCTCGCCGTTTGTTCTTACACGTGGGTTTTGAGCCGATCCATCGGCTCCGAGTCGGCCGCTTTCCAAGCTCTAGATCTCTGAGAAGCTCGAGACACAGTCCCTATCCCATGATGCCCTGCTGCCAAACCCCAAATCTAGTTTGCGTCTGCAACGGATCTCACGCTCTTCGCAAGACGCTCGGGCCAGTACCCTTTTTTTTCTTGTCTTTTCACAGAAAATTTTCTATAACTGTGATATATATAATTGTAGTAGTCTAAATATTACTTGTTTGTGTTTTTTTTTGAGATACTTAGCGTGTGCTTTGTGTGTTTTCTTTGGAGCGGTTGCTCCTAGGCCTTTGGCCGTTTCTTCAGTTGAGTTTTTGACAGGGCTCTGTCAGTGAAATAGAGTTAGTGAGTGTTCAGGGATCTGAACTTTTTTTTTTTTGTGATTCTTAGTGTTCTTAATAGCTGCAAAGTAGAGTTAGTGAGTGTTCAGGGTTCTGAACGTTTTGTGTGATTGCTAGTGTTCTTAATATTTGTAAAGTTCAGGGATATGAACCTTAGCAGTTGCTGCTGTTTTCTCATTTTTTTACACATGTCAGAAAAACAGAGATCAGGGTTCAAGCAGTGTGGCTGTGGGCAGAAGATGTCCATCACCGACCACCACACCTCATGTGTTATTGTTTAGGGCCTTTACACATGCAAGAGGACTGTTCCATCTGCCACTCTTGTAGTGGCAGAGTTATGCTGGAAAGGCTTAGAAAGCTTATCAATAGAGGCCTCTTAAAATCAGACTTCCTAAAGGCTTTAGATAAGTCTGAACAGACCTCCAAGTCTTCGAAGAGGTCGAAGTCTTCCAAGGTGTCATCGGAGCCCAAGTCATCAGCTCCGAGCACCTCGGGGAAGATTTGGTCGCTGGCTCCTCAGCCCTCGGAGCCGAGCACCGAACCTTTGCCTCGGAGCCAAGTCCCGAGTTTGGAACCGGTACCAGAGGTTTTAAAGTCTCCAATCCTTCGGTCAGTGGATTCTTCGGCTCCTTCGACCCATTCTTCCAGGACCCTCTTGGATGTCGATGTGGACTGTGTGGTGCAGAAACTCTTGGAGAACCCGGCCTTGGCCAAATTGCTTTCGGCTTCATCTCATCTGGCATCGAAGCCCGACACCTCCCCTGTCACAGTTTCTGCTCCTCCCTCCGAGACCAATCGAGCCTTTGGAGCCGGAAGGAGAGGACCTTATAGTTGTTGAACCCTCGGAGCCGAGGCCTATTCCGGTGCCTTCGGCCCTGTCGACCTTGACATCTTCAGTTCCGATCAAAGGGTCTCTGAGCCGACACTCTCTCACTGGGGTCCCGAGGGGAGAGTTGAACCGAGGCTTCCTCTCGGGGCCTCGGCGCAGTTGAGCTTGGCTCTGTCCTCTGGTTCGGAGCCTGTAGTCTCAGCCCCGGGAGACTGCAGTCTTCTTTGGAACCGGCGGACTCCTTGGACTGAGACACCGGTGCCTTTGCCATGAGGAAGGTCATGTCTGCTGAGACTTTTACCTGTTCAGGTCCTTCCTCTTCCTCCCCTAAAGGGCCCCGTTCTCTCTTTACATCACAGGTTCCTACCAAGCATCAAGGCCCAGAACCTCAGGTAACCCCATCGGGCAACCCCTGCTCTACGGAGTCTTCACCAGACGCCCCCACTGATGAAGTCCCTAGGAAGAGACTGTGCAAGAGGGAGGCACTTGGATTCCCCTCAGGAATCCTTGACATCAGACACTGACTTAGAGGAATCATAAGGGTCCCCATTGTCCCCCTCAGAGGATGTCTTATTTGCAGACATCCTAGAAATACTTAAGCAGAGGGGTGACTGGCAGTCCCTTACCCCTACTGAGGATCAGTCGGTGCTCCTGAAGGCCTTTGGGTCTCAACCTTCCACCTCCTGGGTTATACCGCCTTTCGACGAATGAATGGACTTGATTGCTCGAAAGGCGTGGGAGTTTCCTGATTCCATGGAACTGGTCCCTCAGAGGCCCAACAAATTTATCACCTCCCCTCCTTTCTTACAAAGGGAGTCCCTGTTGATGCCATGGTGGTGGCGGTGGCCACCAAGAAAGATATGTTAGAGACCTTTTCGTCCATCTTCCTAATAGAGATTCCAGGACGATGGACAGATATGGGAAATGCATCTTTAGTTCTTGACATTTGCAATGAGATCGCTTAACTATTTAACCCACTTTACCCGTCTTCAACGAAATCTCCTCAAAGAGCTTGGAGATACTCTACAGGGCAACAGAGATGATGCCGTCTCCGTGAAAGTGACGGCACAGCTTAACACCCTTAATTCCATTGTAAACTCATCCATGCGGCTCATTTCTTATGCAGCCGAGGGATCGAGCTGGGCAGCAGGTTCAGCGATAGCTCTGCGGAGACTATCCTGGATGTGCTTATGCTCCTTTGTGGAAGCCTTCAAGTCTTCCTTTGTTAATACCCCATTTGATGGCTCTTCCTTGTTTGGGCCTAAAGTCAAGGAGACACTCACTAGGTGTGAGCAGGAAGGAAAGACTCTATCTGCTGTAGGAGTCTGTTTTTCCACCCCCACTAGACCATACCCCAAAGGGCAGAAAGGTGGAAAAATGTGGTTCCGGAAGTCCCAAGGAGCTTTCCAGAACACATGTGGTGAACCCCCCCTCCAGGGACAGAGGAGGTGGGTTATAATGGTAGACGCCGTCCAGAGGGCAGAGGGGGGTCCGCAGGACCAGGGTGACAGGGAGCAGTTCCCTGGCAAGCCCTATCAGCGCTCCTGAGAGGAGGCCCGACCATCCTGCTGTGGAGGCAGTCGGGGGTCACTTAGCTTTATACCCAGATGCCTGGCTAGGAATTACATCAGATTCCTGGGTAAAAAGCATAATTATCAGAGGTTACATCATTCCCTTTTCAGAATCCCCTTCCATTCGTGCAAGAATCCCAGACGTTCCACCCAGTCTGCGGAATTTAGCAGCCATAGAAATTCAAAGGCTGCTGGAAAAAAAGAGTCATCCAGCCAATCCTGGCAGACCAGATAGGATCCGGAACTTACTCCAGGTTCTTTTTAATTCCAAAGAAAACAGGGGACTGGAGGCCCATCTTAGACCTCAGCAAACCAAATACCTTTGTCAAAAAGGAAAAGTTCCGGATGGTCACGCTTCAATCGATACTCCCGTTTCTCGAAACGGGCAATTGGATGTGTTCGATAGATCTCAAGGATGCGTAATACCACCTCAAAATGGCCAGGCCATCCAGAGATCACTTGCATTTCCGGCTGGGGGCCAGTCACTACCAATTCCGAGCTCTGCCCTTTGGTCTCCCACAGCCCCCAGAGTGTTCACCAAATGCATGGCAGTGGTCACGGCTCACCTGAGACGTTTAGGATTCCGGGTGTTTCCATATCTTGATGACTGGCTCCTCACCGCCACCACCAGGCATCAACTGATTCACGCCAGAGATTACACTATCAGCCTGTGCTCCCAGTTGGGCATAACCTTAAATTTCAAAAAATCTGCTTTATCGCCGTCGCAGCATATTTCCTTTATAGGAGCAGATCTAGACACCACCACCGCCCTGGTCAGATTGCCTCAAGAACGAGTAATCTCTTTACGAAATCAAGTACCCCTTTTGTTGATGGAAAAGAAAGTCCCTGAATTCCAAGTTCTGAAGCTGTTAGGCACCATGGCAGCGACTCTCATAGCGGTTCCTCTGGGGCATATGCACATGAGGGTACTCCAATGATTGCTCTTCACACAGCGGTCTTATCAACAACTTCCAATGTCACAAAAGATTCTGCTGACAAATACTTGCAAAAAGGACCTCCTGTGGTGGTTGAACAGACACCAAGTTACTGTAGGTCATCTGTTTGTACTCCCCACTCCCACAGCCACAGTGACCATGGATGCTTCCCTGATAGGGTGGGGGGGGCTGTGTCAGGGAAGAACTGTCCAAGGTACTTGGTCAGAGATGGAATCCAGTTTGCACATCAATGTCTTGGAGTTGAGAGCGGTGTTCCTAGCGTTGCAACACTTTCATGACTCTCTACCTCTAGAGACGATTGCAATACAGACAGACAACATGTCGGTAGTCTGGTACATCAACAAGCAAGGGGGAACCTGATCTTACCCCTTATGCCAAGAGGCCCTGAGAATTCGGCAGTGTGCTGTATCCACCAGGCACTTTCTGATAGCAATGCACATCCCGGGGTCATCCAACATGATAGCGGACAAATTGAGCAGAGCCATTCTGTTGCCTCACGAGTGGTCCCTCAAAGAATGAGTGGCAGAAAGGATATTCCGCAAATGGGGCCAGCCTTGCTGCGACCTTTTTGCATCCTCGATGAATGCCACATGCAGAAGCTACTTTGCCCTGTATCCTCCATCGAGGGACATCCCAAGGGACGCACTTGTACATGATTGGCCCTCGGGTCTCCTATATGCCTTTCCTCCATCCCTGCTAATCCCCAAATTTTTACAGAAAGCCAAAAGCCTGGGAAGGACTGTTATTCTAATAGCCCTGTTTTAGCCTCGGCAGATATGGTTCCCCTTCCTTAAACAATAACAAGTGGAAGAACCTTGGGTTCTGGACCCAGTGCCAGACCTTCTGACTCATTTATCGGGAGTTCTTCACCCCTCTCTTGTATCCCTCAAACTGACAGCTTGGCAGCTCCACTTCCCAACATAGCCAGGTCTCATGATTTGTCTCCCACGGTTCAGCATATTCTGGTTTTCTCTCATAAAGTCTCCACCAGGAAACTATATAACAGCAAATGGAAACAATTTGGTCATTGGGCTTCTCAACATGGTATTGATCCCTTTATCGCCCCTATTCATAGCATTCTGGAATTTTTTTACTTCACTTTTCCATGGTGGTGCGGCAGCCGCTACTATAGGGGTTCATTTGGCTGTCATATCTAACTTCCATGTGGGATGCGGAGGTTCTAACATTAAGTCCCACAGATTATGTAAAGCCTTTTTGAAAGGGACTCGTAATCTTCGACCCCTATCAGACATCCAATTACGCCCTGGAATCTAAATTCATGCTTCCCCCTTTTGAGCCCGTATCTTCTTGTCCTTTGAAGTTCCTTTCTTGGAAGACAATTTTCTTAGTGGCCATTACTTCAGCGCGTAGGGTTTCTGAACTTCAAGCACTCTCTATTAGGCCCCCATATTTGGACTTTCACCCTGACAAGGTGTCTCTAAGAACAAATCCATCCTTCCTCCCGAAGGTCTGTTCCGAAGCGAACTTGAACCAGTCCATTGAACTTCCCACTTTTTTCAGGCATCATGCCAATAAATTGGAATACATGTTGCATAAGCTTGATGTTCACAGACAATTGAGATTTTATTTGGACAGAAAAAAGAATTCAGAAAATCAGATCAACTATTTGTTTCCCATGCAGACAATAAGAAGGGCCTTTCGGTATCCAAAGTTACGTTGTCCAAATGGCATTCTGATTGTATAAAGTTTTCATATTCTTCATCGCATCAACCTTTAGAACGTGAAGTGAAAGCTCATTCTACCAGGGCTGCTTCTACGTCCTAAGCTCACGCAGCTCGTTTACCTTTGGACACCATTTGTGCAGCTGCTACTTGGTCCAAACCTCATACGTTTAGTACTCATTACAAATTGGACAGGGCCTCTAGGGACAAGTCTTCCTTTGGTTCCACCGTTCTCAGGAATGTACTCCTGTGAGCTGCCCAGGATTAGAGTGCTTGGGACGCTACCCACGTGTAAGAACAAACGGCGAGATTGAACAACTTCACAGAAAGAAATTACGTTCTTACCATAACGTTCCATGTGAGTTGTTCATCTCGCCTTTGTTCTTACACTCCCTCCCACCTTCCCCCTCCATGTTCTGGAAGAACGGGTATGGCTGGTGGTCTGGTTGATCTTACTAGTATCCTCTTGTCAGCCAGGTTATCTTTTAACTAATTGTAAATAGTTACTTTGTTATATTGGGTTGCTTAGTTGTGTTTCTTGCTGGTTCAGCAAACTAGATCTGGGGTTTGGCAGCAGAGCATCATGGGATAGGGACTGTGTCTCGAGCTTCTCAGAGATCTAGAGCTTGGAAAGTGGCCGACTCGGAGCCGATGGATTGGCTCTGTACCCATGTGTAAGAACAAAGGCGAGATGAACAACTCACATGGAACGTTGTGGTAAGAACATAACTTCTTTTTCTTATGACTCTGTGAGCTTCTAAAGCTTTTACAGTGTTTAATATTTCTTGCTCTGTGTCTTTCGTGATTGGTTACTCTTTTATGGGCTTTCTAGGATAGCCCCTTACTTTAAGGATAAAGTTAGGGGTGTGTTCACAGTCATTTCTATGTTTAGCAAAAATGTATTGATAGCAGTGAATCAACTGAGCCAATTCTTGATTAGATGTTTTTAATAACTCAATTAAGTCATATTGTCTTGCATCCTTTACACTGTATTTGCTCAAAGTCCCAGAAATGACTAAAATGTATTTACTGATCCCTTTATCAAGTCCCTGTTACACAGATACTTAGTTATTATTTATACACACATTCAATGATTTGAGAAATATCAAAACTTGCTTTTAATTTTAAGCCTTAGTACTGAGTCGACCTTTCTTTTTCTTGTTTTTTTCCCTTCCTTTTCTTTTTCTTTGTCTTAATTAGGTCCCTGTCTAGCTTGGCCCTCACCTTGTGCCCAACAGTTTTTAGCCTTGTGTCCATTCTTGTTGCAGTTATTACATTGTTCTTTAACTTTTCCATTTTTATTTGTTGATCTGTCAGTTTTCATTCTGTCCTCAACTGTTGGGACTTGGCTCATGGTAACCAAAAAGCTCTCAAGCTTCTCCCTTACCCATAATGCACCAACCCCCATCATGCTCCAGATCTTGCTTACCGCTTTTCGCGAAAAGACGTGGTCAGCCTTGGCTCTCTCATTTCCTTCAGATAACTGTATTTTTTATATTCTCTTTTAAAAGTTTTCCTTTTTCTTATAAATCTTATTAGTATAGTTCTTCCTTACCCTTATTACATTTCCTGTTATTCCTGTTTACCATTGTTGTTAACTTGTTCCCTAGTCCTTTCTGTTTCTATTTCTACACGCTAGTGTAATCTTTCTTATCATTATTTGCATTTTCCTTTTGCTTCTCTATAGTAAAAAAGTAGTCTTCTTTCTCCACTGTCTCCTTTTACTCGCCGATATGTCTGAAAAAGACCTTCCGGTTTCAAGGAGTATAAAAAATGTCGGTACAAATTGCCCCTTTCAGATGGTCATACACTTTGTGTTTACCGTTTGAGCCCTCAACATCTCCAGGAGGATTGTACAATATGTATATACTGCAATCCCAGAGCACTTGCTGATAGAAAAAGCAAATTGATTCTTAAAGGATTGCTTCCATTTTTTTTTTTTTTTTTTTGGTGAAGCTATTTCTGGGCTCTTTCCCCCAAAATGAAAACTAAGGAGTCATTGTCCAAGTCTCCTGGGCCCTCAACTCCATCTTTGGAGCTGCCAAGGAAAAGATCAAGAGCAGATCTGAAACCAGTTCAAGGCCTCTCTCCCTAGGATCCTAAAAAGAAATCAGTGGATCCATCCTCCTTGAATGATCCAACGAAGACATCAACTGATCCAACCTCCTTGGATCCAGTGAAAACAATCTACTGATCCGACTGCTTCAGATCTGATAATCCTTCCAAGAACTAGGTATTCTCTTGTATATAACATGGTGCCTTCCAGGGTTCCCTCCCTTTTTGTGGAAAGGTGTTGATCTAAGTCACCATCCCTCTCCTCGTCTCATTCTGCCAGGAGTTTTCATGAGGAAGATGTGGACAGAATGGTGAGGAAGTTATTCTCTGCGAAGATGCAGATGGGTGTTTTACTGACTCTTAACCCCTTGGGTCAGGCAGCCCATCCATCTACTGCACCACCTCTGCTTGCTCCTTCTCTGATCCCACTGGTTGCTTCAGAGTCCCTGGATCTGAACCTTCAGGGTCTGTCAGGCTCTGATGCAAAGATAGCTCTGCATCCAAAGATAAGGTTTTCTCTGAGTGCACTGGCTCTGACATCTTTGGATTTGGATGACTCTCAGAGCAGAAGCTTCCTTGAGAGATCCAGGGCAGTGGAGCTGATTCTGAGGTTTTCAGAGCCGTCTCTGCCCCTTGGAGCTTTGGCATTGGAGAGCTCAACTCTGACTTCCTGCTCGAGGAGATTGCTTTTGGGGCAGGGGAAGGCAGTGGTCCAGAAGCCGCCCTTCTCATGGACGATGTCTTCCTTCTTTCTGGAGCAATCAGCCTTTGAGATCGTGAAGAGAGTTTTCTCTACTCCGACAGGACAGATGGAGCCAACCCCCCTCAAAACACCAATCCAGTTCCCAAATGTATCTGCACTTGGAGCCACATTATTCTGTGCCACAGGAACAGCCAGCTCAAGCCCTCCAGACCACCCAGCAGGGTTTTACAATCTCTTCTGAAACATCGCCGCAGCATCCCACCGAGCAAGTCCCTAGGAAGAGGAAGTGCAAGAGGAGGCACTTGAACTTTCCACAAGAGTCAATCACTGAGCATACTGATCTCAATGAGGGAGAAGGGTCCCCTTGAGCCCCTCTGGAAGACATCTCATATGGAGACATCCTTGAGATCCTTAAGTAGAGAGGTGGTTGGTACTGCAGCAACTCTTCACCAGAAGAATCAGAATTTCTGGAGGCCTTTGGAGCTCGCTCTTCTACCTCCTGTGTTACTGCAACAGAAGAACTCATTGATATGGTCTCTTGATGGGTGTACAAGGAGACTGACACAGTTGAGCCAATCCCTAAGAGGCCAGATTGGATTCTGGCTCCACCTGTCAGGAAGGAATTCTGGAGTAAGGGGGTGTCCATAGATGCCATGGTTATGGTGGCGACCAAGAAGGAACTTGCTGAACAAAGTTCCTCTATTCATCCCCATAACAGGGAGTAGTGGGCAGAGAATAGGTTTGGGAAGTGTGTGTATGCATCAGCGACCTTTGCGTTTAGGTCGCTGAAATGTTTGGCACATTGTACTAGACTACAAAAGGACTTGATCAAGGAACTATCAAAATCTCTTTCTGGGACCATTACTGCTGAGGCTCGGTCATCTGTAGCCTCTCAGTTGGCTACCCTGCAATCCATTTCAAATTCATTTATGAGGCTTACCTTGCATGCAGCCGAAGGAGCCTCAAGGCCAGTGGGTTCAGGCATATCCATTAAGTGACATGCCTGGATGTGCTTATGTGATTTTGTGGAGCCTTTCAAGTCCTCATTCATCAATGCAGCCTTTGATAGCAGTTCGTTCTTTGGCACAAAAGTGAAGGACACATTATCCAGGTGTGAAAAGGATGGAAAGACCTTCTGTGCAATAAGGGGGTATGTTTTTCTACCACTGAAAGATCCTTTTTTCTAGGAATCAACAAGGTGGTCCGAAGATGTAGTTCACAAAGTCCCAGGGTGCTTTCCAGTATACACATGGAGATAGTTCCTCTAGGGGCAGAGGGGAGAACTGTAATGAACGATGATGCCCACATGCAGAGGAGGTCTGCAAAACCGAGGGCCAAGAGATTCTTTATTTGATAGACCCTATCATCGCTCCTGAAAGGAGGCCATTGCCCCCTCTGGAGGCAATCGGGGGTCAACTACCCCTGCACCAGAGAGCCTGGCTAGATATAGCAAAAGATACATGGGTGCAGAGGATTATTTCAAAGCCTATATAATTCCCTTTTCCCTTCCACCCCCAACTGTATGCCAAATTCCCAGTGTTCCACCCAGTCAGAGGAATGGAGCAACACTTAGAAATACAAAAGCTGCTAGAAAAAAAGTGTCATCCAAGAGGTCCCATCAGACAACATAGAATCCAGAAATTTCTCAAGATTCTTTTTAGTGCCAAAGAAAACAGGGGACTGGAGACCAATTTTGGATCTCAGCATTTTGACAAGTCAGTTCAACATTCAAAGTTTCAGATGGTCATATTTCAGTCCATTCCACCCTTCCTAGGCAAGGACGACTGGATGTGCTCAGTAGACCTTCAAGATGCGTCCTATCACATAAAAATGAACAGATATCCAGAAAGTATTTACGCTTCTGTCTGGTACCTAGTCTCTGTCAGTTCAGAGCACTGCCCTTTGGCCTCACCACAGCCCCCAGATTGTTCACCAAATGCATGGCAGTAGTAGTAGCTCACCTGAGGCTGCAGGGATTCTGAGTATAACCATATCTAGATGACTGACTCATTACTGCCCTGATCAGACATCTACTAACAAAAGCAAGAGATAAGGGTCTTCAGATTTGTTCTCATCTAGGGGTAACCATAAGATGTTATGTGATCCTATCTCGCCTACATTCTGTACTGATGGGTTCGGAGCCGATCCCTCGGCTCCGACTCGGCACCCTTTTGCTATAGAGCGAGGCCTCTTATTGGCTGAGCTATCTTTATCCCAGGAAGCACCACCACTGATCCCCCAGATCTCGTTTGCCACTTACAGAGCTTAGACGTGGTCTCAACTTGGCTGGGCTAAGTACTATTTATTTAGGCTTTTTCCTGTCAGAAATTTGCTTGCTTTAAATCCAAAAGCTGTTTTAACAGCTATTGTTGTTATTCGAGTGTGTATTGGTAGTTTTTATAGAGGAATTCGTGTTTTTTCCTGTCAGGGAAGGTTTCCCGTTTTAGTTAGAGGGGCCTTCCCCTGTTGCTTCTACTGTTTTGGTTTTTTGTTTGTGGGTCAAGTACCCGTTTAAGTTAGAGGGTCTTGACCCTCTCTGTCTCTCTTTCTTCTGTGAAATTTCTTTTTACTGTACTTGTTTAAAAAAAAAAAAAAAATTTTATAATATTAATACAGAAGAGATATTTTAATTTCTGTGACAAATCCTTCTTTCCACTGTATATAACTGTGTTTTGTCTTTTTGGTTATGTCGAAAGAACACAAACCCTCCAGGTTTAAGAAATGCACGAGGTGTGGCTTTAAAATGTCCATAACGGACGACCACTCCTCGTGCGTCTATTGCTTAGGCGCCAAGCACTTACAAGAATCGTGTAGCGTGTGCCACGCCTTTTCATCAAGAGTCCTCCAGGAGAGGAAGAACAAATTAATCCTGAAAGGGTTAATCAAGCCATCCTTCGAGGAGGCTTTATCTTCCTCTCCTTCTCCTTCTAAAAAGAAGAAAGCGTCGGCTCCGACCAGTCAGTCGGAACCGACTGCAAAAAAATCTAAGCAGACTTCTCCATCGGCTCCACGGACTTCGGAGCCGAGGGCGGAACGGTCTGCCTCGATGCCTCCAGCCTCGACCCCTCTGGGTTCGGAGCCGAGGACTGGGGCATCGAGAGGCGGGACACCTTCATCGGCTCCACTGATATTGGAGCCGATAAGGGTTACCGGCTCAGACTCTTCCCCCTCGGAGCCGAAGTCCTTATCGGTACCGAGGGAAATTACCTTAAGATCTTCCTCGGAGCCGATAGTGGTAGAGTCCTTTCGGAGCCGGTCCCCTACTCCTTCGGAGCCGATGGGGAAATCGGTTTGGGCCCGATCGGTATCCTCTAGATCATCCAAGATGTCTGATTCGGACATCGACAGGGTGCTCCTTCGACTCTTCCAGTCTCCGGTGTTCCAAAAGCTAGTTTCGGCTCCAGCCCATTCGGCTTCGGAGCCGATGGTCCACTCCCCTACTGTGGTTCCTCCTCCAACAGCCTCGGCACCGTTGGAGCCAGTGCTGGTGGAACCGGTGGAGGTTTTAGGGTCGGGCCCGACCCTTGCTCCAACTCCGGCTCTTGGGTCGGAGTTCAGTACATGGACTTCTTCCTTCGGCCCTGGGGGGGAGGCTTCGAGATTGATGCTTTCAGTCCCAAGTTTCCCTCTTGGTGCGTCGGCGGCGGGAGTGCCGTCCACTGTCGTGGCCACGGAGGTGGGACCCTCCCAGGATTCTGGTGGTCCCGCCTTCAGGGCTATGAGGAGTGCATTAGCCAAATCTTCCTTGGCTACCTCCACGGTTTCCCCAGCTCCTTCCCTGCATACGGAGACTGAGTCTTTGGCAGTCCCCCTGTCCTTAGACAGCGGAGCCCCCAGGCCTCAGGTTACCCTCGCTGGGGTTTCTCCCCCTCCTGGAGGTCCTTCTGAAGCCTCTTCGGAAGAACCCCCCAGGAAGAGATCGTGCAAGAGGAAGCACGTTGACTCCCCTGATGAGTCTCTTACATCAGACACTGATCTCGATGATGCAGAGGGGTCCCCTAAGTCGTCCTCGGATGATGTCTCCTTTGCAGACATCCTGGAAGCCCTAAAACAACGAGGCGGCTGGCAGTCCAAACCTCCCTCTGCTGATGAGTCGGTGTTCCTGAAGGCCTTCGGGGCTCAGCCCTCCGCCTCCTGGGTGTCTCCGCCCTTCGATGAGCTCTTGGATTTGATCTGTCGAAGGGCGTGGGAACACCCAGACTCTGTGGAACCGGTGCCTGCTCGTCCGAACAAGTTCCTCTTGGCACCCCCTGAAAAAGAGTTTTTAACTAAAGGTGTGGCTGTAGATGCTTTGGTGGTGGCATCTGCTACCCAGCAAGATGTAGCAGAGGCTTCAACGTCCGTCCATCCTCCTAATAAGGAGTCTAGGAGCATGGATCGGTACGGAAAGCGCACCCTCAGTTCAGCGGCCTTTACATTGAGGTCCTTGAACTACCTTACGCACTTTACCAGGTTTCAGAGGGATCTGATTAAGGAGCTATCCGATACCCTCTTGGGTAACCTGCCTGAGCAGCTGGCCCAGACGGTTGGCTCTCAGCTGGCTACAATGTCATCCATTTCTAACTCGTCCATGAGGCTCATTTCTTATGCGGCCGAAGGGGCGAGTAGAGCGGTGGGTACAGGCATTGCTCTACGGAGACAAGCCTGGCTCCGCCTGTGTCATTTCGCGGAGGCCTTTAAGTCTTCCTTTGCCCGCCCCTTTGATGGGTCCTCCCTGTTTGGACCCAAGGTAAAGGACACACTAACCCGCTGTGAACAGGAGGGTAAGACTCTGACTGCCGTAGGGGCACGATTTTCCACTCCCTTTCGGCCTTATCCCAAGGCTAAAAGAGGAGGGAAAATGTGGTTCCGTAGATCTCAGAAGCCTTACCCCTCGCAGCAGGAGGATTCCCTTCCAGAGGCAGAGGAGGAGAAATTCTTCCGAAGGCGCCGTCCCAGAGGCGGCAGAGGCCCTCGCAACACTGGAGACCGCGAGTCCTTTCGTGGCTCTTCAGCCTTTCATAGTCCCTGAGGGATTGCCCGGCTGTGCAGCTCGGAGCCAGTCGGGGGTCGTTTCTCGAAGCATCTAAAGGCCTGGGAAGGTATTACTCAGGACCGATGGGTGCTTCGAATTATCGCCGGAGGTTACTCCATCCCATTCTCTCACCCCCCCCCAGTCCAAAAAAATCCCGGACCCTCCACCCAGTCAGCGGGATACTGCAGCCTCAGAAGTTTCAAAGCTGCTGCAAAAAGGAGTCATCCAACCGGTCCCCGCAGACCAGATCGGATTAGGGACTTACTCAAGATTCTTTTGGTGCCAAAAGACCGGGGACTTGAGGCCCATTTTGGACCTCAGCATCCTAAACCGTTCAGTCAAAAGTCCAAGTTCGAATGGTCACCCTACAAACCATTCTCCCATTGCTGGAGAAGGGTGTTTGGATGTGCTCCATAGATCTCAAGGACGCTTATTACCATATCATGGTACATCAAGCGTCCAGGAGACATCTGCGCTTCAGCCTAGGAGGCAGTCATTTTCAGTTCCGTGCGCTGCCCTTTGGTCTCACCACAGCCCCCAGGGTGTTCACCAAGTGTTTGGCAGTCGTGACTGCTCATCTGAGAAGTCTAGGATTCCAGGTGTTTCCGTATCTAGACGACTGGCTCCTAACTGCCACCTCCAGGCATCTACTACTACAGAGCCTTCAAGCCACTATATCACTGGGCAGTTCCCTTGGAATCACCTTCAATTGGCCAAAGTCTGTGTTGCTGCCATCTCAACGAATAAGATTCATAGGGGTAGAGATAGACTCAAACCAAATGTGGGTCTATCTACCGACAGACAGAATACAAACCATTCAGACTCAAGTTCGAGCCTTACTTCCCAGGTCCAAAGCTCCAGCCAGGATGGTCCTGCAGCTATTGGGATCCATGTCCGCCACGGTTCTTCTAGTCCCCTTGGCAAGGTTGCACATGAGAATTCTCCAGTGGCTTCTTTCAGCACAGTGGTCCTTTCAGGAACTCCCTCTCAGTCACCTCATATGGATCACGGAATCTTGCAAACGGGACCTTCGCTGGTGGCTAGTGCCCTCCAATCTGGATCAGGGACGACCCTTTGTTCTACCTCCTCCGGCGGCCACTTTGACCACGGACGCCTCCCAGATGGGGTGGGGGGGGCATTCCCTGGGCAGGTCAGTCCAAGGCAAATGGCACCCGGAAGAGACTTTACTTCATATCAACATCTTAGAAATGAGGGCAGTACTTCTGTCTCTTCAAGCCCTTCACGATTATCTCCCTCAGGGCGTAATTGCTGTTCACTCAGACAACATGTCAGTTGTCTGGTACCTGAACAAACAGGGAGGGACCAGATCCTACCCTCTTTGCAGAGAAGCCATGAGAGTTTGGGAATGGGCAGTCTCGACCAAACGCTTCCTAGTGGCTACTCACATACCGGGCAAGTTCAATGTGATAGCCGACAGATTGAGCAGAATCATCCTCTCTCCTCACGAATGGTCTCTGAATATGACAGTTGCAAGTCAGATTTTCAACAAATGGGGAGTTCCGTGTTGCGACCTATTCGCGACTGCTCTGAATGCGAAGTGCAAAGAATTCTTCTCCCTAACCCCGGCTCCGGGGAAGAGCCCCATGGACGCGCTAGTCCGTCCTTGGCCCACCGGCTTGCTTTATGCCTTCCCTCCAGTTCCTCTCCTTCCCAAGGTGATTCAAAAGGCATCTCTCTTGGGGAGCAAAATAATCTTAATTGCTCCTTACTGGCCTCGTCAAGTATGGTTTCCCTATCTTCGGAAATATGCTCTAGAAGGTCCATGGTTCCTGGATCAGATCCCAGACCTACTAGTTCATCAGTCGGGACTATTCCACCAGTCCCTACACACCTTAAAATTGACGGCTTGGCTCCTCCTCTTCCGACTATAGTTAGGAGTCATACATTGGATCCAGATGTTGTACACATATTGTCTTCGGCCCATAAGTCTGCTACAAAGAAACTGTATTCTAGCAAATGGAAAAGATTTGCTATTTGGGCTCAACTCCGGGGCCTGGACCCCATTTTTATTCCCGTGGCAGAAGTACTAAAATTTTTAACTTCTCTTTTCAATCAAGGCTCTTCAGTTTCTACCATCAAGGTACAATTGGCAGCAATTTCTAATTTTCACCAATCGATAGACCCACCTTTAATGAGCAACAGATTGTGTAAGACCTTCTTGAAAGGTGCTGCTCTATTAAGACCTCCGATTTCTCATCCTGCACCTACATGGGATCTCGATATAGTGTTACGTGCCTTGACTTCTTCCCCCTTTGAACCGGCAGCTACATGTGATCTAAAGTTTCTATCATGGAAGACAGCTTTTCTGGTGGCTATTACTTCTGCCAGAAGAGTTTCAGAGCTTCAAGCTTTGTCAGTAAAACCCCGTGCTTGGTTTTCACAAAGACAGAGTATCCCTCAGGCCAAATCCTTCCTTTGTCCCTAAAGTTTGTTCTAGTTTCTGCTTACAACAATCGTTAGAGCTTCCAGTTTTTTCCCAAAATACTCTAACAAAGCGGAGTTCATATTCCACACACTAGATGTCCACAGGCAGTTACGTTTTTATTTAGACAGGACCAAACAATCAAGGAAAACAGATCAGTTGTTTGTATCCTTTGCAGACAATAAATTGGGCAAAGCTGTCACAAAGGTCACTATTGCCAAATGGATCAGGGACTGTATTACTCAAGCTTATTTTTATTCTAACAAAGAGCTTACCACCTCTGTCAAAGCTCATTCTACAAGGGCTATGGCTACTTCTATAGCATTTCATTCTAAGCTTGCTATTAGTGACATTTGTGCTGCGGCTACATGGTCTTCCCTGCACACCTTTATTTCCCACTACAAATTGGACGTGGCATCTAGAGGACAAGCTTCATTTGGTTCCACAGTGCTCAGGAGTGATGTTCTTCATTCCACATTGCTGCAGTCCTAACTATTGGGTAGTCCGCTGTCCAGTCGGCCCGAATACCAAAGTATATGGCTGACGTCGGTCAGGGCGCATTAGACTGACGTCAGTACGTCAGGGTACTAATGCGCATGACCGACGTCATATCCTCAGTCTTTTTTGCCGCATGGTCCGATGCAGAAGCAATTTTGCGAGTGCAGGTTGGCGTTCTGAAAGTTTCTGAAGTCAGAGTTTCAGACCGAATCAAAGTTGGCTAAGTACCCCGTTGCGGAATATTTTGTTTTTTTCTTGCCTCAGTATTTAACCGGATGTCAGAAAAAGTGAATAACTGTATTTCTTGTGGGAAACAGATACCTCATAGGGATTACCATACTTTGTGTATACCTTGTCTAGGGCCTGAGCACGACGTTGTTGGATGCCGCTCTTGTGCTAGATTTAACAAACGCACTATTAAGAGAAGGTTAGACTGTGCCAGGTTAGTTTTTGGGAAGCGTTGTAATTATAAAATGCCGTCGGATGCTCCGACGCCCGCTTCGACCAAAAAGCGCAAGGACAAAGCAACAAAGCCTAGAGTGGAAGAACCGACAGTCCCAGACGTCGGATCTTTAGAAGGCTCAGTGGAGCCGGAGGTTTTGCCAGGTGTTTCTTTGGAGTCTCAGTGAGAGACTTTACTGTTACAGGATGTATCCTCAAAAGGAAGTAGGCCAGGCTGAGGGGGCTTCTCAGGTGGCTGTTCTTCCCTCTCTTCCTAAGGTGGTTAGGGCCTCCCCTTCTGTTTCCAAGGCTTCTTTGAGAGGCAGGCCAAGTTCAGCTTCAGTGGGGGTTTCTCCTAGTGCTTCTGGGTCTTTGCCTAAGAGACATATGCTTAAAATGGCAGAGGATTTGATTACTATGATTAGAGGTTCTATGCCCCCTCCTGATAAGAGGCCTAGGGTGGAACCTGAGTTTGAAAGTTTTGAGCAATGTTCGGAGGCTTCTGAGTCTTCGGCTGAAGACTTGCAGGAGTATCCTCCTTATTCTGATTCTGATGTGGATGATTCTACTCCTTCTGCTTCTCCTCCTGAGGATTTTTCATTTTCAGAGACTCTGCATTCCATGAGGGAGCATTTTAAATGGGAAGGTCAAGATTTCTCTGATTCCAGGAAGAGGCTTAGGGAATTCTTGTTTTACCCCAGCATAGGCCTTTAGCTATACCTCCTGTTCTGAATGTGGTGGAAGATGTTTTGCAGAGGCTTCCCTGAATCCTGATTCTTTGCCTCCTGCCCCAGTTAAACCGGATAGGTACTATAGGGTGCCTGAAGCTCATAAGTATCTTTTAAGAGTCCTAGGGCAGACCCGGAAACTGTCTCTCAGGGGCCTAAAGGTGTGAAGGCCTCTGTTGTTAAAATCCTGTTCCTCCTGATAAAGAGGCAAGGGCTTTGGATAGATGGGGAAAGAAAGTGTATACTTCTTCCACTTTAGCCATGAGGGCGTTGAATTGTCAGTTTCACATGTTAAAATATCAGAATTATCTCCTTTCACAATTGAAATCTAAGGTGGATGCTCTGGCAGAAGGTATTGAGTGTAAAGAGTTGCAGGATTTAGTTCATGTGTCTGAACAGGTGGGTAAACATTCCTTGCAATGTGGTTTTGTTGCTGTGCAGGCCTCCTCGAGGGTGGCTGCCACTGGTTCTGTTCTTCGTAGGCATGCCTGGTTGAGAGATCAGAATTTAGCTGAGCATGTTAAAACAAGGATTTTGGATGCTCCTTTGCAGTCTGATGTGTTGTTTGGTTCGCCTGTGGAAGCAGTCTTAAAGAAAATGGAGGACAAGGCTAAGTCTATGCAAACTGTTAAGGATTTTTTGCAGGTGCAGCCTCCAAGTTTAGTAGAAATTGGCCTACTAAGGGATGGACTTATCCTGCTTATGATTCCCAGTCTAGGGGTAGGTCTAGACGTGGTAGGGGCAGAGCTCAAGGTTCTTTTAGGCCTAGGACAGGGAGTTACCCTGCTCAGACTTCTGGTGAGGGCAGGGGTCAGTCCTTTCGTAAGCAGACCCAATGACCTGCCTTTTCAGCTGCCAGTACATTCTCGCCTGGCAGCACCTTTGGGAGGAAGGCTGTCTCTTTTCAAAGAAAATTGGGATTTAATTACCCAAGACAGATGGGTTCTGGATATCATTCACCACGGTTACAGGTTTTATTTCCATACCATGCCTCCTTTCAAAGGCATGCCAGACATTCCTCCTCTACAAAGACAAGAGGCTCACAAGCAAATTTCTCTGTTGCTCCACATAGGGGCCATTCAGCCAGTTCCTGTGCCAGAAAGGGGCCTAGGATTTTATTCTCGCCTGTTCCTAGTACCGAAGAAGGGGAACACGTGGAGGCCAATTTTGGATTTATCTATCCTCAACACTTATCTGGACATTCCCAAGTTCAAAATGTTGACGTTACAACAGCTTTTACCTCTGCTGGGCAAGGATCACTGGATGGTAACTTTAGATCTCAAGGAAGCTTACCTTCATGTGCCTATAAGACTAAGTTGCAGGAAGTATCTGCGTTTTCGAGCTGGAAATTCTCATTATCAGTTCTCTGCATTGCCCTTTGGCTTATCCACTGCGCCCAGAGTATTCACAAAGGTTCTGGCTCCAGTGATAGCTTACTTCAGGCTAAAAGGAATTCAAATCTATCCTTACTTGGACGACTGCCTGATTCTAGCTCAAGAAAAGGAAGACCTTCTACAGCATTTGGATTATGTCATAGCAGTGCTAAGATGCTAAGATGCCTAGGGTATTCTGTGAACGAAATAAAGTCCAGTCTAGTACCCTCTCAAGACATGTGCTTTCTGGGTGTGAGACTGAATACAGCAGCCCAGATGGCCTTTTAAACCCCGGACAAACAAAAGAATCTTTCCAGTTACTTCCATCAACTATCTCTTCAGTCCGGGCTGACTGCAAGGACAGTCCTTCAAGCCTTAGGGTTCATGGCATCTTGTATTCTGGTGCTTCCCAATGCCAAACTGCATATGAGGAAGCTGCAATGGTATCTCAAAAATGTATGGACACAGCACTGCCAGGATTTGGACACTGTCATTCAAATAATACCTTGCATTCAAAAGGAATTTTTGTGGTGGGCTCAGGAATGTCACCTAAACAAGGGACTCTCTGTGACCCGGCCAGAGGCGAGTCAGATTCTAACGACAGATGCCTCAGACATTGCTTGGGGAGCTCATCTAAATGGAAAGTGGATACAAGACAAGTGGCCTGCCAGACTACAGCATCTACATATCAACGTTACTTCTTCCAGGGCAGGTGTTGATTCTAACAGACAACACAACTGTCATGTGGTACATCAACAAACAAGGGGGAACACATTCTTACCCATTGTGCAGGCAAGCAATGATTTTATGGGAGACTGCGCTCAGCTTGCAACTAACTCTTCAGGCAAGGTTTCTGCCGGGAGCACAGAACTCCTTAGCAGATGTGTTAAGCAGACAAATCATGGATCCCCACGAGTGGAAACTGGATCTTCATGTATTTCAAAAATTGACAGTGTCATGGGGAACTCCAGACATAGATCTGTTCGCTTCTCCACTAAACCACCAGCTGCCAAAGTTTTGCACAAAGAGGTTTCATCACACAGCTTGGAAAGTGGATGCTCTTTCTTTCAGTTGGAAAAATCTTCATGTGTATGCTTTTCCACCTCTGCCTCTTCTCCCAAAGGTGCTTCTAAAGGTCAGACAAGACAAGCCAAGGATGATTTTAATAGCTCCAGATTGGCCTCGGCAGCACTGGTACCCATTACTGAGGAGTCTGGTAAGGAAGCCTCCATGGCCTTTACCCTTGATTCCACACCTGTTGTTTCAGAGGGACGGTCACCTGCTCAATGTCAAGCTTCAATCTCTTCATCTAACAGCCTGGCATATTCTGTTTTGAAAGACAGCAGGTCTCAACTTCCTCAACAAGTTTTAAATGTGATTATGGAAGCCAGAAGACCTAGTACAAGGAAAGTGTACGCAGAAAAATGGAAGAGATTTTTATTTTGGAGTGCAGCAAACAATTTGGAGATTTCTGAGCCTAATTTGAGTGTGGCTCTTCAATATCTTACTGAGTTATTGGACAAAGGTTTGTCTTTCTCTTCCATTAAGATTCATGCTGCAGCAATTTCAGCTCACTATGATTGTGACCCACCATTGTTTTCTCATCCTTTGTTCAAGCAATTTCTTAGAGGGCAAAGAATATAAGACCCCACGTAGAGCTCCTACTCCTGCTTGGGATCTCAATTTTGTGTTGGAGAAACTTACTCTACAACCTTTTGAGCCTCGGCTACTGCTGAATTGAAATATTTGTCATGGAAGACTGCTTTTTTGTTGGCCATTACTTCTGCAAGAAGGGTTTCTGAGTTGCAGGCCCTTATGGCGGTAGAGCCTTTTTTGATTTTCCATAAGGATAGGGTATCATTACGTACTAATCCTTCCTTTATGCCTAAGGTGGTTTCTAGTGTGGCTTTAAACCAAACTATTCATTTGCCTACTTTTTATGCAGATCCCCAAAATAAAGGGGAAAAGATTTTGCACACTTTAGATGTACACAGGCAATTGCGTTATTATTTGAGCAGGACTAAGGATTTTAGGCAGTCTGAGCAGTTGTTTGTTTCTTTTGCTTTGGGTTCGCAGGGCAAGCCTGTGTCAAAACAAACTATTTCTAGGTGGATTGGGTGTTGCATTGCATTTTGTTATTCCCATCATGGCAAGGAGATTCCAGCTGGGATTAGGCCTCATTCCACTAGGGCTACTGCCACTTCAACAGCATTTCTAAGGGGGGTGGCCACTAAGGATATTTTGGAGGCAGCAACTTGGAGTTCAGTGCATACTTTCTCTAAGCATTATCACCTTCCTCTCTACTCTAAGTCTAGGGCTGGTTTTGCCACAGCTATTTTGCAAGGCATGTTGTCAGTTCCTGCTTCCTTATGATTTGCCAGCCTCCCTTACCTCTGCTTTGGGATTCTACCCAATAGTTAGGACTGCAGCAATGTGGAATGAAGAACATAGTACAGTTTTGTACCTACCATAAATGTAGATGTTCGAGGATCCACATTGCTGCAGTCCAATTTACCTCCCTCCTTCCCTCTGTGTTTAGGGGTGGTTGTGTAGGTGAGGTTATATTCTGTTACTTTTGTATATATTGTACATATTTTTGGTGCAGGTATGTTTGGAGTTTTTGGTTTTGGCCTTATCTTTTCAGGGTCTTCTGACATCTGGGGCAAGAAAAGACTGAGGATATGACGTCGGTCATGCGCATTAGTACCCTGACGTACTGACGTCAGTCTAATGCGCCCTGACCGACGTCAGCCATATACTTTGGTATTCGGGCCGACTGGACAGCGGACTACCCAATAGTTAGGACTGCAGCAATGTGGATCCTCGAACATCTACATTTATGGTAGGTACAAAACTGTACTTTTTCCAATGAGCCACCCGGGATTTAGGTGCTAGGGACGCTGTGCCATCAGTACAGAATGTAGGCGAGATAGGATCACATAACATCTTTTAGTTATGTACTCACCATAACTTTAGATGTTTGGGATCCATCTCGCCTACATTCCTAATAACCCACCCTCCTTCCCCCTTCCTTGGAGATCAGAGGATATCAGAAGGTCCGAATCCTGTTGTTTCATCTTGAAACATCTAACAATGTTATATAAACAAGTTGTGCATGTGTGCATGAATGCGGACAAACAAGATCTGGGGGATCAGTGGTGGTGCATCCTGGGATAAAGATAGCTCAGCCAATAAGAGGCCTCGCTCTATAGCATAAGCGTGCAGTGAGCCGAGGGATCGGCTCCGAACCCATCAGTACAGAATGTAGGCGAGATGGATCCCAAACATCTAAAGTTATGGTGAGTACATAACTAAAAGTTTCAAGAAGTCTCATTTACAACCAACTAAAACCTTGGAATTCATAGGAGCAGTCTTCAACACAGTAACAGTGACAGCTTCTCTCCCTCTCTCAAGAGTACAGACCATCATATTCCAGGTCAGGAAAATAATATGCACTACCAAAATTTCAGCCTGGTTGATCCTTCAAGTCTTGGGGTCAATGTCAGCTGACATAATCTTAGTTATTCTAGGAAGATTTCATATGAGAATTCTTCAGTGGATGCTAGCAGCACAGTGGTCAGTTCTTTACCAGAGCATGTCAGCACAAATGAGAATCAGTCAGGTGTCCAAGAGATACCTCTAGTGGTAGATTCAGACAGATTAGGTTCTACAAGACCGTCCTTTTCATTCTCCCTCAGCCCAAGGCCACAGTGACCATGGACACTTCCCAGATTTGGTGGGGGAGGGCACTTCATCGGGAAAACGGTCAAAAGCAATTGGTCCCCTGAGGATGCCAGTTTGCATATCAGTGCCCTAGAGATGAGAGCAGTGCTTTTAGTGTTGCAGGCCTTCCAGGATGCTCTTCCTTTAGGGACAGTTGTGATTCAAACAGACAATACCAGTCGTTTGGTACATCAACAAACCAGATCTTACCCCTTGTGTCAAGAAGCAATTGCGTGTGGCAATGGGCGATCTCATCTGACTGCTGTCTCATGCATTGGATATTCCTGGAAAGTCCATTGTGACAGCAGCCAAATTGACCAGGTCCATTCTTTTGCCTCACGAGTAGTCTCTCAACATGAAAGTGACAGAAATGATTTTCCTTCGATGGGGCCAACCTTGCTGCAATCTTTCTGCTTCTCCCCTAAACAACAAATGCAGCAGCTACTTTGCACTAATCCCCCCTCTGGGAGAATCACAGAGAGATGCTCTTCTGCACAATTGGGCTCCCAGTCTACTTTATGGTTATCCACCAATTCCCTTAATTCCAAAACTCCTGCAGAAAGCTGCCAGATTGAAGAGGAAAGTCATCTTCATTGCATCTTACTGGTCTCAACAGATTTGGTTTCTCTTCCTGTGGCCTCATCTACTTTCCCAGCCTTTAGTTCTGGATTTGATTCCAGGTCTTCTGACACACCCGACAGATATGATTTGTCTGGATATCTCAAACCTCAAGCGGACAGCATGGTTTCTCCAATTCCGTTAATAGCCAGACAACTGATGATCTGATGTTGTTAATCTTCTGTCATTCATCACTGACTGGTTCGGTTTCCTAGCCCTCGGAACCGAGTCGGCTTTTTTACCAAGCTCGCACCAGCCAAAAAACTCTCGAGCTAAGTTTCTACCCAGAATGCCCTTCTCCCTGTTACCTCGGATCTCATTTGACACATAGCCGTAAAGCTGCATTTCAGCCGAGCTCTCAATTAAGTGGAACTTTATTTGATATTTGTGTGAAAAACTTTTGATAGGTTCATCTTTTGAGTGAATAGTATTTCTAGTGTTTTCTTCTGTCAGACCTTGTTTTTCTTTCCTCTCTACTCTACCCATTGTTACCGTTGGTAAACTTTCAGGTACCATTATTGGTACAGCCTTTCCTCCCTTACCCTTATGGTATTCCTTCAATGCCATAGCTGTATTTTTTCTTTCCTGTCTAGCCTGTTAGGATTGTTTTTAGTAAAGTGTTTTTCTCTCTTACATATCATTGGTACAATTGTGACTTTTTTTGAACTGTGTTTGACTTATTTGTTCTGACTAGTTATACTGTTGGCCTGTGATGTCTCTCTATCAAGATGTCTGATAAGAAAGGTACTTCAGGTTTTAAGCACTGTGTTTCATGTAATGAAAAGTTACCTAATAGCGAGTCTCATGATGATTGTGTATACTGTTTGGGGGTGCCCCATCTTTCGGTGCAATCTCCTTGTAACATTTGTCAGAGTTTCAGTCAACGCAGTCTTAATGAGTGCAAAAATAAACTGATACTGAAAGGGCTACTTAAGTCTCCCTTTTCAGAGGCCTTTTCTGCAATGGAGGTCTCAACCCCTCTTGCTAAAGACAAAAAGAGGTCCCACTCAGGTCCTTCCTCACCATCGGGTGATCAGGGTAAGCCTGTGAAATCTAAGGTCCCAAAGTTGTTCTCTGAGCATAGATCTGCTTCTACGGCTCTGTCTCCCACGGCTCCGAGCATCCCAAAACCTTTGATACTGGTGCTAGTTTCGGCACCGGTCCCTGCCTCTGGCACCGATTATAGACCTCACCATGCCTATTTCGACTTTGGCACCTGTGGCCACTTTGGCTCAGGGCACACCTTCGATACCTTCGTCTGTTACGATTTTGGAACAGACCATTTTGGCTCTGAGTGCCTCTTTGGCACTGAGTGTTTTACCGACTAAACTGGATTTGACCCCATTACTCCTGGTCTCGAAACTTGAGACTTCGGTGCCGGGAGACCTTGCACCACGGACCCGATACTCCCCTTCTTTAGATCTGTTTCTGGGCCAGGTGTATAGCCCGTTTATTGAATGTCCTGACTCTCCATCCGGAGTATCCACTAGATCCACCAGGAGCCTGTCGGAACATGATGTGGTGCGTCTTGTGGACCAGCTGTTGGTAGCCAGGGGGATACCTACACTTTCTAAGACCCATCCACCTGCAGGACTTGGGTTGGTTTCTCCACGGACGCCATCTTACACTCCTCCTTCGACCATTTTGGTTCTGAACTCTCCTGCTCTGACATCTTTCTCGGAACCCATCACCTCTGTGCCTATAGTGTACCTCACTCAGGCTCTGAGTTTGTCCCTTTGGTCTTCAATTCCTGCGGAACCGTTCCTTCTCAGTTTGGGGATTGGGCGGCTGCTTCGGCCCAGGGCATGGAGTTGTGTCTCTCCTCGGTTCCATCCTCTGTGCTGATAGCCACGTCCGCACTGATCCTACTTGAGGCTCCATCCGTGGGGGCATGTTCGTTGGAGCAGGGTGTGAACCCAGTGCTGAGGTTGTCTCTCAGTTCTGGGCTGCCATCCCTCTTTGGGCGGACCTGCTTTCTACGTGATGGAGAGGGCTCTCGCTTCTGAAAGCACTCCTTTGATGTTGGAACCCCAGTTTTCTCCCCCTGAGCTACAGCTGCCACAGACCACCCCCCCGGGACACTGGGCAGAGAAGCCGCAGGATGCCCCTGTTCAGGGTACCCGCTGTTACGAGTCCAGAGACCCCCACTGAGGAACCCCCTCGAAAGAAGTCGTGCAAGAGGAAGCACACAGACTCGCCCGAGGAGTCCTTAACAGAAGACACTGATTACAGTGATGGTGAAGGGTCCCCTCGGTCACCTCTTGATGATGTCTCTTTCGGAGACATCCAGGAAATGCTAAAGCAGAGAGGTGACTGGAAGCCCTCCAACCCTTTATCTGAGGAGTCTGTGTTCTTGTAGGCTTTCTGCGCCTGGTCTTCTACTTCTTGGGTGACCCCGCCTGCCAACGAGCTTGTCGTGCAGCGCACTTGGAAGAATCCCGATTCCACTGAGACGATCCCTCGGAGACCTGACAAAATTCCTTCCCCTCCCAAGGAGAACCCGCATTGGTCCAGTGGGTTACTAGTCAATGCTATGCTGGTGGCAGCGGCCACGAAAAAGGACTTGGCTGAGGAAAGTCCCACTGTCCACCCACCCAACAGGGAGTCCCAGGCAGTGGACAGACTTGGGAAGTGAGTTTTTGCATCAGGGACCTTTGCTATATGATCCCTGAACTATTTGGCACATTTTACAAGGCTCCAGAGGAACTTGATCTCCAAACTGTCTGGGACACTCGCAGGACAGTTGTCTGACGAGGTCAGGGACAAAGTGGCTTTGCAGCTCGCAACCCTGGAATCGATATTCAACTCTTCCATGAGGTTGCTTTCACATGCAACCGAATGGGCGTCTAGAGCAGTGGGTTCAGGCATTGCACTGAGGCGTCATGCCTGGTAGCACATTTGTGACCTCATGGACCCCTTCAAGTCTTCCCTTTTGAATGCTCCCATCGAAGCATCATCCCTTTTTGGCTCCAAAGTGAAGGACATGCTAGCCAGGTGCGAGCAAGATGGAAAGACCCTGTTGCCGCAGGCCTACGGTTTTCCTATCCTCAACATACCTTCTCCAGGAATCAGAGGAGTGGGAAAATGTAGCACAAAAAATCTCAGGGTCCTTTCCTTGCCGCATGTGGTGATGATAACCCCCAGGGGCAGAGGGGATAATTCCAGAAGATGCCCCTACAGAGGCAGAGGGGTCCTCGTAACCAAGGCTTCAGGGATTCCTTCTCTGGATAGGCTTACCAGCGCTCCTGAGGAATAGCCCGATTGCTTACCTCTGGAAGCAGTCGGGGGTCATTTCTCTCTGCACCAAGCTGCCTGGCAGTCTATTACCACTGATCATTGGGTGCAGAGTATCATCACCAGAGGTTACACCATTCCCCTTTATTGTCAACCAAATCTTCCAAGAAAGCTTCCCGACCTTCCACCCAGTCAAAGGGAAGAAGCAGCTTCAGAGATAATACAGCTGTCTCAAAAGAGTCTTCCAACCAGTCCCACCAGACCAATGCGGATCTGGATTTTACTCAAGATTCTTTTTGATGCCAAAAAAGACAGGGTACTGGAGACCCATTTTGGATCTCAGCAGCTTAAACAAGTCTGTCACCCAAACCAAATTCTGGATGGTCATGGTTCAGCCCATTCTCCCCCTTTTGAGAGAAGGCGATTGGATGTGCTCAGTAGATCTCTGGGATGTGTATTACCACATAAAGATGGACAAATGCTCCAGGAGTCTGCTTCACTTCTGGCTAGGGGCCAGTCATTATCAATTTCATGCCCCTGCTGTTCGGTCTCTCTGCAGCCCCCAGAGTGTTCACAAAATGCATGGCAATGGTCACAGCACACTTGAGACTACAAGGATTCTGGGTGTTTCCATATTTGGACAGCTGGCTCCTCACTGCCCCCACCGAGCATCTTCAGGTAATAGCACTGCATTATACTCTCTCTCTGGTAAAATTATTGGGAATAACGATACATTGGGAGAAATCAAACCTTACTCCTACACAACAAGTAGAATTCATTGGAACAGTGTTCAATACCCAGTCCTGTCTAGTATCCCTCCCAAATCACAGACTCCACAAGTTTCAGCAAGGGAAGTTCTTCGGGCCCTGGGTTCTATGGCAGCTTCAATTCCAATAGTGCCTCTAGCAAAGCTACATATGCAGATCCTGCAATGGCTCCTTCTTTGTCAGTGGTTCCTAAACTATCATCCCCTCTGTTACCAGATTTGAATAACCAAATCCTGCAAACAGGACCTCCTTTGGTGGTTGAGGCCAGATACAGAACTTTGGAGTCGCCCATTTCAATCCCCTCAGCCCAGAGACATTGTGACCACGGATGCTTCCCTAATCGGGTGTGGGGGCCATTTCCAGGGGAAGACCGTCCATGGCACATGGTCCACCTCAGAGGCCCACCTGCATGTCAGTGTTCTGGAACTGAGAGCAGTGCCATTAGTGTTGCAGGCCTTCCATTTGGCTCTCCCTTCTGGGACAATTGCATTTCAGTCAGACAATATGTCAGTGGTCTGGTATATCTACAAGCAAGGAGGAACCAAGTTCTACCCCCTGTGTCGAGAAACCATGAGAATTTGGCAGTGGGCGACAGCTTCCAACTGCTTTCTGATAGCAATGCATATCCTGGGGGGGGGGCAGACGCATCCTCCTGCCTCATGAGTGGTCCTTCAATCCCGAGGTGGCGACAGAAATCTTCAGCCACTGGGGCCAGCCTTGCTCCGATCTTTCGCCTCCCCTTCGAACAGCGAGTGCAGCAGCTATTTTGCCCTTCTTCCCCCGGAAGGGGAGTCTCCGAGGGACACTCTAATCCACGATTGGCCCCATGGGATTTCTTTACTCCTATCCTCCCATTCCCGTGTTTCTACAATTAATAAAGAAAGCTCTTTGTGTGAGATGCAAGGTGATCCTCATAGCTCCGTTCTGGCCTCGACAAGTTTGGTTCCCTTTCCTTCGGCCTCACCTAGTATACCCGTCGTGGATTCTGGACCCTTTTCCATATCTGATTACTCACCCCCTAAGGGTTGAGCCACCCAAATCTGTCCAGTCTCAAGCTGACAGCTTGGTTTCTCCACTTCCATTAGTTGCCAGGCAAGCTAATCTCTTCTCGCCTGTTCGAGACATTATTCTGGCCTCTCATAAAACATCCACCAGAAAACTATATCAGGATAAATGAAAAAGGTTCTCCATCTGGTGTAGGGATAACATGCTAGACCCTTTTTCGGCTCCAGTAACTGCAGTACTTCAGTACTTGGCTAAGTTTTTTGATAATTGAGCCTCTGCCTCTACCATACGAGTACACCTAGAGGCAATTTCTAATTTCCACAATGGTATAGATGACACCCCTGTTATATCTTTACGTTTATGCAAGGCCTTTCTCAAAGGAACCTATCATATCAGGCCTCTTGTCAGGCAGCCTGTGGAACCATGGAACCTCACTTTAGTCCTTCATTCTTTGACTCAAATACCTTTTGAACCCGGTGCGAAGTGTGACCTAAAGTTTTTGTCTTGGAAATCTTTGTTCTTGGTAGCCATCACTTCTGCCAGAAGGGTCTCGGAGCTGCAGGCATTGTGTATCAGGAGGCTCTATCTGGTCTTCCATAAAGACAGAGTATCACTTTGGACAAATCCATCCTTCCTTCCCAAAGTTGTTTCAGAATTCTCCATTAACCAGAGCATTGACCTACCAGTGTTCTTTCCAAATTTTTCCAATAGAGGAGAGTACTGCCTTCACTCCTTGGATGTACATAGGCACCTGAGATTTGACCTAGACAGGACCAAACCTATCTGTAAGTCTGAACAGCTTTTCATCTCCTTTTCTGGGCCGAGAATGGGAGATGCTGTTTCCAAGGTTACTTTATCAAAATGGCTTAGGGACTGCATACGTTTCATCTATTCCCTCAGTAATGAACCTATGCCAAAAGTTAAAGCTCACTCCACTAGATCTATGGCAACATCTGTAGCTTTCCATTCCTGGGCTTCCATGGATTACATTTGCGCAGCAGCTACTTTGGTTAAGCCTCATACCTTTATCAATCATTACAAATTGGACTTGGTCTCCAGAGGGAGAGCTGCCTTCAGCTGAATGGTACTCAGGAATGTTCTCCCATAAGGGCTGCCCAGGATTCTGTCCCATCAGTGATGAATGGACAGAAGATTAACAACATCAGATAAAGAAGTTATGTCTTACCTTAACATTCCATCCATGTTGTTCATCTTTTTTCATTCATCACTTCCCACCCTCCTTCCCCCTCCAAAGGCTGCTGGGGGATGCTTTGGGTCCAATAGGATAGGACCAAAAGAACCGATCTTTCGCCTCCCTTGGTTCCAAGGGCTCAGAACCGAACCCATAAGTGATGAATGAAAGAAGATGAACAACACAGATGGAACGTTATGGTAAGACATAACTTCTTCTTTTTCTCTTCCCCTGACCATCATATTCTTTTATCTTCCCACAAGCCTTCTACAAGAAAATGTTGCACAAGTAAATGGAAAAGGTTTGTTTGCTGGGCACAACAAAAACACTTTGACCCCATTCTCAGCTCCACTATAGAGAATAGTTGAATATTTGGCAACAATTTTTAAAGAGGAGGGCTAGCTCCTCAGTGATTCAAGTTCACTTAGCAGCAATATCTAACTTTCATGTAGGATTTGAAAATTCTTCTGTGGCCTATTCTAAACTTTATAAAGCATTTTTGAGGGGAACATTCCTACTGAGACCCCCCTGTATAAAAATCCTACTCCACCATGGGATTTAAACATGGTACTGTAGGCTTTAATTCTTTCTCCCTTTGAACCAGCAGCTAAATGTGATCTTAAGTTCCTGACGTGGAAAACTATTTTTCTAGTAGCCATTCCTCTGCTAGAAGAATTTCAGAATGTCAAGCATTGTCATTTAAACCTCCCAACTTGATCTTTCATAAAGATAAGTAACATTACATACCAGTGTATCTTTCTTTCCTAAGGTGGCAGAATCCAATATCAATCAATCCTTTAATTTACCAGTATTCTTTCCTAAATTTGCTAGCAGAGGTGAATATATGTAGCATTTATTGTATTTTCATAGACAGTTATGTTTTTACTTAAAAGAGGAAAAAGAAAACAGGAAGACAGATCAGTTATTTGTGTCCTTTTGCAGATTTGAGATTGGGAAAACCAATTGCAAAGGTAACTTTTGCCAAATGGCTAATGGATTGCATTTCATTTATCTATAGTATGTTGAGCCTGACCTTGACAAAACCTCTAAGAGCCCACTCAGCTAGGTCCATGGCATTTCTTCAGTGTTTATGTCTAGTGCTTCCATGGACAATATATTGCGGCTGCAGTTTGGGAAATCCCTTATACCTTTAATACTGATTACAAACTGGATCTGGTTTCGAGGGGAAGAGCAGCCTTTGGCTCAACTGCTCAGGAATATCCTTCTTTAGACTTCACCTGGGATTTTAGGTAGCTGGGGACTCTGCCCCAACATCTGAGGATAAAATGAAAATTGACAGCATCGGATAAAAAAGTTATGTATTTAACATAACGTTCCATCTGGGCTGTCCATTTTCATTCTTCCTCAACTTCCTGCCCACCAACCCCTCAACCCTTATTACAACAGACTTTGGGAAGAATGAGATATCACAAGGATACCACTGTCCTTAATGTTGAGCTCCAGATAGTTTATTCTGTAGTATATATATATATATATATATATATATATATATATATATATATATATATATATATATATATATATATTTATATATTTTGTTTGCTGATTCTGAGGTATATTAGGAGTTGGTGTTTTTATGGGTGAGGGAGAAGCTTGAGAACTTTTTGGTTACCACAAGCTTTAGCAATGGCCTTGTCATATCCGAGGATTGGATCTGAACCCAGCAGTTGAGTAAGAATTTAAATGGACAACACAGATGGAACATTATGGTAAGTACATAATTTTTTTTGTCTTGTTTGGGGTTTACCTCTCCCTCATTAACATATATTGTTTTTACTTCTGCTTTTAGCTTATGATCAGGTGCTGTATCTAGTAGTCCATGGTTCTTTATAAGGGTCCCATTTTCCTCTGAAGTATGTTAATGCTGATTTTTAATTCTTGAGGGGTTAGTGACCTGTAAGTAGATCCATTATCTAGTGCCTGTGTAACTGGACACATTGTTTTCACTTCAGTGCTTTCTTCCCACATTGGGAAATTGAGTCACTGACAGAGTGTAGCTGGATGCTGGAAGGCAGCCATATTCTTACACTGAGAATTAGATTTGAAGAGAATATTTGCTAATTTGTCCTAACCTTGTTCTGGTAGCTGATATCCCCATGCATAAGCTATTTGCCATAATCTTTTTATTCCTTCTAGAAGAGTTTTTCTAGCTTTTTGCCCACCATCCACAATTTTCTGACCTAGTTGTGTTCCTAGTTTAATGACTTTCTATACAGCTGTTTTTAGCGCCCTTATTTCATGATTTCTGAATTTCATTTCTTTTTCTAGATTAACTGTTTGATCTGAAGTTGTGTATTTTTGTCTGGATCCAACCTTGGTGCCTTATATTAGAGGATTGGATCTAAGAACTGACTCTTCCCCTACCCACAATTCCCCTGTCCTGACTGAATTACCTCAGCTCTCATCTGCCACCTATCAAACCAGCTGTGTTTGCTGAGAGCACCACTTTTTTTCACAATAAGTGAAGATAATCACTTATTTCCTTGTTTCCTCCTCCCCTTAGTGTAATATTTAGTTTGTCAAGCTAGTATTAGGATTTTAGGCAGGTTAGTTGGTTGTATCTTCTTTAAAACAGAGGTTTTTTGTACTCTAGATAGAACCTTCTAGTATCTTTCTTAGTGTTTTTGTAGGTTAATAGCTGAATGTGTAGCATACTACTGACATTTATAGATTTTATAGAAAAGTAAGTTTGTTATTATTTTATATACATCTACATATATACATTTCTTCTTACAGCGTTTTAGATAGTGGCTAGTGCTGTAAGTTTGTTAGTGTTATAAGTATTCATACTTTTGTCTGTCTGAGAAGTCCACTGGATTCAAAAAGTGTTTGGCTTGTGGACACAGGATACCAGCCCAAGACCCACATTCCCTTTGTGTGTACTGCGTAGGTCCTTCCCACTTGCAGAATAGCTGCAGTATTTGTGCTGCATTTGGCACTAGAGCTCTCCACAGAAGGAAAGAAAAATTTGTTCTCAAGGGACTTCTTTCCCCTCAGACAGGGTCTTGGATGTCCATAATTTCAAATGCATGTTCCACCTCTCCTTTTCTGACAAAAAGAGAAGAAATGGTCTAAGGAAAAAGAGAGAGAGAAAGACAGAGTCAAGTCAAGAAAGAAGCCTAAAGAGAAACCGTGTGAAAAAAGACCAGAAGCAGAAGAAAAGGTAGACAAAGCAAAGAAAAGATCTCCTTATCCCCAATGCTCTTCTGGGTCTAGCACCAAAGTTATCAAAGCAGTTGAATCTAACTGCAACTAGGATCCAAACTCCCTCCCCAAAACCTTCTTTTCCTCTGGGACTGACCAGCTCTAGGCTCTATTCCCTTATGGTTCAAAAGCTACCATCAAGACTTTTGTCAGTAGTTTCATCTTTGAGGTCCAGTATGTCCAGCAGAAGCTTAACTGAAATGGATGTTGACCATATGATGAGGAAGATTCTGAGGACACAGATTCAGTTGGGAGTCCTCACGGTTCTGTCCTTGAAGAGATGTCCAGGATCGGGCCCATTGGCACCAACGATATCTCCCTTTCTGCAGCTGATTCATAGGGGTTTGAACCCCTCTGCTGTAGCAACATTGGATCTAATAGCCTTGGAGATTTAGGATTCAACTTCTTCCCTCACTTTCTCGACATGGTTGCATTTAGGTCAGAGTCCTGGAGCCTGGGCATCTAAGTGGAGGCTCCGATGGTGGAGTTGTCTCTGAAGTTGTTGGAGCCATCCTTACCCCTTGGTGCTTCGGCTGTAGATCGCTTGGCTCCAAGGTCCATCTCAGAGACGTCCGCTTTTGGAGTCAAGTCTACCGATTTCTGCTGTTATGGGTAGTCCTTTCTTGACTCCGTTAGCTGAGTTGGTTTTTGAGTCTGTGGAGAGGGTTTTGAGTGTACAAAGAAGACTGGTGTGTGCACAGGGTTTAGATCCATCACAACTCCTGCTGGAGCATGTACCTCCTTCCTCTCATTTGGGTCAATAGGGACAGGCAGACCCAGTCAGCTTTAAGACTGCTCTACATTCAGGCTCCACTTCTAACTCCATGCTGTCTCCTTCAGAGGCCTCGAGAAATATTCCCTGGAAAAGGACTTGCAAGTGGAAGAATATAGACTCCTCTCCTGAGTCTGTTACCGAGGCCAATAGATGATGGAGAAGGTTTTTCTGGAATTGATGAAACAGAAAGGGGGATGGTCCACAGATGCTCCTCCTTCTGGTGAGTCAGTGATCTGAAGTTGTTAATCTTCTTCCTATTCATCACTGATGGGTTCGGTTCCGAGCCCTTGGAACCGAGTCAGTCCTATACCATGCTTGCGTGCACCAAAAACTCTCAAGCTAAGCTGCTACCCACAATGCCCTTCACATAGTTACCTCAGATCTCATTTGCTGCACAGCCATATAGCAGTGTTTCACCAAGCTCTCCAGCTAAGTGTTATATTTTTTCAAATTCTATCAGTATTTGTGAGTTCTTTATTGTCAGTTTATCTTTTCTCTAATTACTCACTCAGCTCTACCCACAGGTATTTCTTTTTCGTACCATTGTTGGTATTGACCCTTTTACCCTTGTGGTGTTCCCAATACCATTGTTGGTATTTCCCCCTCTCTCTATAACTTTCTTCTACTTTAGCGTTTGTGTGTTTCCTCTGTTATACCGGAAAAGAAAGGGACTATGTGGTTTAAACACTGCTCTTCTTGCAGTGGTTAACTCCCGAATAGTGATTTACATGAAGAATGTGTGTATTGTTTGGGGGTTCCGCACTTATCGGAGAAACCTCCATGTAACATTTATGCCAGCTTCAGTCAGCAGATGCTGAATGAAAGACGAAACAAGTCAATCCTTAAGGGCCTGCTTCCTTCGCCTTTTTCAGAGGCTATTTCTGCATCGGAGGTCTCATCCCCTCCTTCTGTGGACAAAAACGTCCTCATTCAGACCCCTCTTCACTGGCCGGTGATGGGGGCAAAAGTCATAAGCACAAGGCCCACAAGACTTCTACTGAGCACCGTATCACCTCCTTGGTTCAGGCCACCTTTGGCTCCAGTGCTTCATACCGAGGTTACCGCGTCCGCGCCTGTCCCGGGTCCGATGGCTGTGGCACCCACTACAACTTCAGTTCCGACCAGTTTGCCTGTCTCTACCTCAGCTCCGACGTCCCCCATTTCAGCTCCAACGTCTGTTCTGACAACAGCTTCGGAGCCGCTGTTGACCTTCATCCCAGCCGTGACCTCGGCTCCGAGCCCGTTCTCTGCTCCAATTGTTCCCCTGCTGCCGGATTCCAAACTGGAATCGTCTGTGCCATTTTTCAATACACCATGGATCCAGTACTCCCCATCTGCAGATCCATTTGTCAGACAAGCCTTCAGCCCATTTTTGCACTGGCCTGATTCCCCTTCAGGGGCATCGGTAAGATCCGCCAGGAGCCTATCAGAATTGGATGTGGTGCACCTCTTTGATCAGCTGTAGACCACCAGAAGAATTACAAATTTTCATAGAGCCCACCCCACTCCGGGCTTTGGGTCCATTACCCTAGCGACCCCTACATATTCTCCTCCCTTGGATCCCTCGGTTCTGAGGCTCATATTTCCAATGTCTGCGAGAGGACCCCTTACCTTGGCGCTAACGACGACTGTGTCTGAGGCTCCAAGGCCCCTTTGGGTGTCGGTTCCGTCGGAACCCACCCTTCCTCAATCTCATGCTTGGGGGGGGTGGAACCCTCAGTTCAGGCCATGGTTCCGGTTGTGTTGCCAGTTCCGTCTTTGAGTCCGAGAGTGACTCCTGCCTCGGTTTTGCTTGAGGCTCCGTCCCGGGAGTGTACCGTGTGGAGCGGGGTGTGACTCTGGTTCGAAAATTGTCGTCTTCTTTTCTGGGCTCCCATTCCTTTTCAGGCGGGCCTGATTTCCGGGTGATGGAAAGGGTTCTTGCTTCAAGTAATCCTCCTACATCGGACCTTCCGCCCGTTCTCTCTGAGCTACAGCTGTCAAAGGCCACCCCCCTCCAGGACTCCAAGAGCTCAAGGCCCAGGAAACCCCTGTTCAGGGTATTTCCCTTTCGGAGTCTTCTTCAGATGCTCCCAAAAAAGAACCCCCTTCGGTAACGGGAGTGTAAGAGGAAACACATGGACTCCCCAGAGGAGTCCTTCACTGAAGATACGGACTATGATGATGGGGAAGGATCCCCACGGTCACCCCCTGATGATGTCTCATTTGGAGACATCCTGGAAATCTTGAAGCAGACGGGTGAGTGGAAGTCCTCCAATCCTTCCTCAGAAGAATCCGTATTCCTGCAGACCTTCCGCTCTCGGCCCTCTATTTCTTGGGTGACCCCCCCCCCCCCGCCGATGAGTTGGTCAAGCTTATCATGCAGCGGGCATGGAAGAATCCTGATACCGTTGAGGCCATCCCCAGGAGATCGGATAAGATACTCTCCCTTCCAGAGGATCAACCCCATTGGTCTAGAGGTTTGCCAGTAGACCCTGTGGTGGTGGTGGCGGCCATGAAAAAGGACCTTGCGGAGGAAAGTCCTGCTGCCCACTGCCCAACAGGGAGTCCCGGGCGGTGGACAGGTTAGGGAAGTGAGTTTTTGCGTCGACCTTTGCTGTCAGGTCTCTGAAATTTTTGGCACATTTTACGAGGCTCCAGAGAGATCTCATCACCGAGCTCACGGGTCAAATTTCGGATGGGGCACATAATAAAGTTGCTTCCCAACTTGCAACCCTAGAGTCAGTTTCCAATTCGTCCATGAGGTTGCTGTCCCACACAACCGAAGGAGCGGTTAGAGGTGTGGGTGCAGGCGTAGTTATGAGACGCCACGCCTGGATGTACATTTGTGACCTCGCGGACTCCTTCAAGTCTTCCTTTTTAAACACCCCTATCGAACCATCAGCTTTGTTCGGTGCTAAGGTCAAGGATGCATTAGCCAGATGCAAGCAGGACGGGAAGACCTTGTCTGCTGTGGGTCTGTGTTTTTCCAAACCTCAGCGTTCCTTTTCCAGGAACCAGAGGAGTGGAAAGATGTGGCACAAAAAGTCTCAAGGTCCTTTCTGTGAGGCACGTGATGAGGACTCCCCCAGAGGCAGAGGGGATTCCAATAATGGAAGATGCCCCTTTTGGGGCAGGGGGGGGGGGTCGCCGAAATCCGGACTCCAGAGATTCTTTTTCGGAAGACCATATCAGCGCTCCTGAAGCGCTGCCTGATTGCTTTCCTCTGGAAGCAGTCTGGGGGCGTTTCTCTCTCTGCACCAAGCTGCCTGGCTCTCTCTTACAAACGATCAGTGGGTGCAGAGAATAATTTCAGAGGCTATCACATTCCCCTAATCTCTTATCCAAGACCTCTGAAATCCCATCCCGATGTTCCACCCAGTCAAAGGGAGGAGGCAGCTTCCGGAATACGAAAGCTATGTCAAAAATGAGTCATCCAACAAGGTCCCTCCATACCAGTGCGGATCAGGGTTTTACGCAAGATTCTTTTTAGTGCCAAAGAAGACTGGGGACTGGAGGCCCATTTTGCATCTCAGCCAGCTAAACAAATCAGTGGTTCAGACCAAGTTCCGCATGGTCACGATTCAGTCCATCCTCCCTTTTCTGTGGGAGGGTGTGTGGATTTGCTCGTTAGACCTCCGGGATGCATATTACCACATCAAAATGGACAAGCACTCCAGGAGTCGTCTCCATTTCCGGCTGGGAGCTAATCACTACCAATTCAGAGCCCTGCCATTCGGTCTCTCGATGGCCCCCAGAGTGTTCACAAAATGCCTAGCAGTGGTCACAGCTCATCTGAGACTTCAGGGACTCCAGGTGTTTCCGTATTTAGACAATTGGGCTCCTCTCCGCCCCCACCAAGCGCCTTTTGGTTAGGGCCCTCTGCTACACTCTAGTACTAACAGAGTCGCTGGGCATCACCAGCCACTGTGAAAAATCCAACCTTCAGCCCTCACAGCAATTGGAATTTATAGGGGCAGTATTCAACACTCAATCAAGTCTGGTCTCTCTTCCCCCTCGCAGGCTTCAGAGATTAAGGGCATAAGTTCAAGTGTTACTCTGTCGAAGAAAGGTGTCTGCAAGGGAAGTTCTTCAGGTTCTGGGGTCTGTGGCGGCAGCCATCACAATTGTTCCCCTAGCCAGATTACACATGCGACTGCTACAATGGCTCCTACTGTCCCAGTGGATATCCAATTTTCATCCGCTGAGCTCACAGATTCTCATCACTAACACCTGCAAACAAGATCTCCTCTGGTGGATGAGTGCAGACGAAAATCTTTGGTGTTGCCCCTTCCAGGCTCCCCAACCCAGCGCCATGGTGACCACGGATGCTTCCCTGATAGGGTGGGGGGACCACTTCCAGGGAAAGTCAGTCCAGGGCACGTGGTCCATCATATAGGTCAACTTGCATATCAATGTCCTGGAGTTAAGAGCGGTGCTATTGGCGTTGCAAGCATTCCATCTGCTCCTTTGTCAGGAACGATTGCTGTCCAGTTGGACAACATGCCCATTGTCTGGGAACAGGGAGGGACCAAATCCTACCCCCTATGTCACAAAGCCATGAGAATCTGGCATTGGCTGATAGCTTCCAACCGCTTTCTGACCGCAACGCATATCCCGGGAAGCTCCAATGTGATTGTGGACAGGCTGAGCAGATGCATCCTCTATCCTCATGAGTGGCCTCTCAATCCCAGTGTGACAGCAGAAATCTTCAGCTATTGGAGCCAGCCATGCTGCGATCTTTTCACCTCCCCCTCAAACACAAAATGCAGCAGCTACTTTGCCCTCTTTCCCCCTCACGAGGAGTCACCGAGAGATGCTTTGATTCACGATTGGCCCACAGGTCCTCCTTTATGCTTATCCTCTGATACCTCTGATCCCTCCTTTTTTAAGGAAAGCTATTTGGTTGAGAAGCAGAGCGATCCTGATTGCCCCATTCTGGCCTCGTCAAGTGTGGTTTCCCTTCCACCGACCTCATCTGTTACAACCGCCTTGGATCCCTGACACTCGTCAGGACCTCATATCTTACCCACAAGGGCTGACTCCACCGAATCTATCCACTCTCAAGCTGACTGCTTGGTTTCTCCACTTCCGTTAGTTGCCAGGCAGGATACCCTCTCCTCATCTGTCAGTGATATTATCCTGGCCTTCCATAAACCATCCACCAGAAAACTTTGCAGGGACAAATAGAAAAGATTCTCTATCTGGTCACATAATCGGAAGCTAGATCCATTTTCAGATCCCGTATTTACTATTCTTCATTACCTTGCTGAGTTGTTCGACAATGGTGCATCAGCTTCCACCATTCGAGTCCCTTTAGCAGCTATTTCCAACTTCTATAATGGTTCAGATGGAGTCCTGCTTATTTCCACCTGACTTTGCAAGACCTTCCTCAAGGGAATTTTCCACAGCAGACCTCCCATCAGGCAGCCGGTGGAGGCATGGAATCTCTCCCGGGTTCTCCAATCTCTCTTTCTCTACTCCCTTTTGAGCCTGCTGCGACATGTGATTTAAAATTCCTGCCATGGAAATCCTTGTTTCTGGTGGCGGTCACTTCAGCCAGATGAATATCTGAGTTACAAGCCTTATGCATCAAGAGCCTTTATCTCATCTTCCATAAGGACAGAGTATCACCTCGTACTAATCCATCCTTTCTCCCCAAGGTGGTTTCCGACTTTTCTATTAATAAGTCCATTCAGCTCCCTGTATTCTTTCCAAATTATTCAGACAAGGGAGAATACTGCCTACATTCACTGGATGTTCATAGACAATTACATTTCTACCTGGACAGAACGAAGTCCTTTTGCAAGTCGGATCAACTTTTCATTTCCTTTTCTGGTCCCAGAATGGGGTGTGCAGTATCTAAAGTTACTTTGTCAAAATGCCTCAGGGATTGCATTAGCTTCTCATATTCGCTTACGAATTAATCTAAGCCTGATCAAATCAAAGCTCACTCAACTAGGGCTATCTCAGCATCGGTTGCCTTTCACTCTAGGGCCACCATGGATGACATCTGTGCAGCAGCCATTTGGGCTAAACCCCATACCTTCATCAAGCATTACAAATTGGATCTGATCTCCAGGGGAAGAGCGGCCTTTGGCTCAATGGTTCTCAGGAATGTTCTTCCATAAGGAGCCACCCAGGTTCTCCAAGTAGCTTGGGATTCTGTCCCATCAGTGATGAATAGGAATAAGATTAACAACTTCAGATAAAGAAGTTATGTCTTACCATAACATTCCATCTGAGTTGTTGATCTTCTTCCAGTCATCACACCCTCCCACCAACCCCCACCAAAGGCTCCTGGTGGATCTTCTGGGTCTTTGTGGTGTTTCAGGGTTTCTGCGCAGAGATGGCCTCTGACTTTCTGTTTCATGCAAACTCGATCTGAGGTAACTGAGTGAAGGGCATTATGGGTAGCAGCTTAGCTCGAGTTTTTGGTGCACGCAAGCTTGGTATAAGGCCGACTCGGTTCCAAGGGCTCGTAACCTAACCCATCAGTGATGATTGGAAGAAGACATAACTTCTTTTTTCTTGTATATGCTGCCACTACTTGGTTTACAGCTCATACCCTTGCATCAAATTGTAATTTGGATATGCAGTCTAGGATCTGCACATCCTTTTGCTTTGCCATACTCAGGAATGTCCTTCCCTGAGTCCACCCAGGTCCCTTTTGGGTAGCTTGGGAGTCTGTCTCACATGTTGAATAAGATGAAAATAGACAATATTGGCTACAAAAGTCATGTACGTACTATAACTATAGATCTGTGTTGCTTGATTTTCTTCTAGTTCAACTCCATTCCTTCCCTCTTCTATCCAAATTGTCATTTTGCCACTTTTGGGGATTGATCAGACCTTGTTTGTCCCCTGTCTGTCTCTTGTTGCACTTTTCCTGTAGTGGATATCCTTTCGCAGTTCCCATATTATTAGAGACCATTTGAAAACAGTCATTAAACTCGATCTGAGTAATTCAGTCAAGAGTGAGAAATTATGGGTGGTGATGAGTCAGAGCTGTAGGATCCAGTACTATGGTATAAGCTGTTGAGGTTGGATCTGACTGGATTTGATATCCCACATGTTGAACCAGACGAAAATCAGACAAGACAGATCTAGTGTTATAATACTGTTTTGTTGGTGAGAGTATCTTTTTGACAGGGCTTCTATAGTTTTATGTTGTTCTTGACTTACCCATTCATGTATAGCATCTAATAAGATTTGTGAGTCCCCTTTATGTGAACTGCTTTCTGTACCTGTGTAAGGTTTATAATTCTTAGACTATTTTTGAAACATTTTGGCTTCAGATGCTTTTAATGTGTCTGAAGTACCTATTTTTTTGCCTAGCTACATATATTTTCTCTGGCCTAATTTCTTACTCTGATAGATATTTGATGCTGTTATTTTTATTACTCAATTTTCAGGTCTTACTAATGGTTCTAGTAACTGTGGTGCTTTGCTTCCCCACATTTAAATTCTTATTAACATGCGCATCTTCATAGTTTTCCCACCGTTCCCACAATTATTCATATATTCCCCATAAATCAGTTTTCCCAGATTAATTTTTACATTTCTTTATCAAGGAGAATGAAGTCTTAGTACTTTATTCATCTTAAGTAGGCAAAAGATAGGAAAGACCTCATCCTGTCAGCAGTGTGAATGTCCCCTCCACATTTTTTGCCTCCAAACTCCTGGGCTGATTCTGTCCCCACTATCCGACTACTCTCTCTCTCTCTTGGCTACCTTGTGGCTGTCTTTATTTTCTTACCCATTCAGGGACACCAAACTGAAAAAGAATCTAAACTTAATCTGCAAGGAAAAAAAAGTAGCTAAATAACAAATAGAGCACTACAGATGGGTCTGTACAGTTTAATTAGAATCAACTCACAAAGATTAAAGCTGAATGTGTCTGCTTTTTTCCAGTTCCAGAGAATACAGTCCTGCCTCTAATAAAAAATAGAATTTAGCTCGTATTCTTTTAAAGTTTGCTGTTTCTCAAAGCTTGTTTAAGAAATATTGCCTAAAAGCAATTTGTTTTAACACAAGGTTCTGTTGCTGCTTTAAGCACTTCTTATTCATTTAGCTTTAATTTGACATTAATTACTTATTCCATTTGTTATCTGGTGTGGAAAGAATTAAGATTATTACTATTGCATTTGATGTCTGTCTGAGTGTACTTTTCAGTAACAGAATTAATGAGAATTTGCAGCTTACAAAAGTAGTACAACAGCTGATAAAGAGCTTCATATAATCAGTACAGTAAATCTGCAGAAGCCTGTCATGTATCTTGGCCTACTCGCAGTAGAGAGACATATGTGATCTGAAGTTGTTTTTCATTTGATCTTCAACCCGTGGGAATACAGATCTGGTTCAGATCTGACTCTGCCGCATTTTCCAGCATTGGATCCGATCTCCTCCCCTGCCCATAATAACTTTGTCTCCCTCGTCCTCCAGATCTCATTTGCCACTTGAGAGAGACAGCAGTGTGGATTGCAGCTCCCAAGTTTCCTCAGTGTTAGTGTGCTTTATTGTGAGTATTTTTCTTCTTTTCTACTTTCTATAACTCTTGTGTTAGCTTTTCTTACCTTACCTATCCTATCCCTATGCACTAATGTGTCAGTTCCTGTTAAAAAAAAAAAAAAAAAAAAAAAAAAAGTCTTCTCTCCATCTTCTCTTTCCACCTTCTCCCTTTTTTTTTCTTTTTGGTGTGTGTGTGTGTGTGTGTGTGTGTTTTCCTTTTTTTTTTTTTTTTTCTTCTTTAGCCATGGCAGAACCTCCCCGAAACCCGGCTTCAGGAAGTGTGCTTAGTGTGGTCACAATCTGCCCCCCGCTGATGGCCACACTCTGTGTGTTTAGGGAAAGAACACTTAGAGACTTCCTGTTCGATCTGCGTGGGTTTCACCCCCTGCACTATGATCGACAGGAGGAACAAACTAATTCTCAAGGGCTTTCTTCTCCGGAGGTGGCCACTCCTTCAACTTCTTCCGCCTCGGCTTCTGGGACTCGACCTCCCTCTAAGAAGTCCGAGGATGGGGAGAAGTCTCATCCCAAAGACTGGGGCAGGCCTAAGAAATGGTCCCCTGATCGCGTCTCAGCCAGATCAGACCTAAGGCATCGCCCTGACAATGATGATCTCGTTTTTTGCCGGAGATTTCTCTGGCCCGTTCCCCCCTTCTGCCTTCCCATGGCGCCACTCCAGGCCCAGGTCAGTGGCTTCTTCCAGTCAGTCCACCCGTAGTTTTTCCGAAGCCAAGGTGGACTGGATGATATGGAGGTTTATCCAGACAAGATCCAGATGGGAGTCTTGCCTGCTCCCTCCATGTCCGGGGCTGGGAGCATGCAGTCCATTTTCTTTCCTATTGCCCCTTCTCCGATCCGACCTTTGGCATCGGAGTCATCGGGTCCAAGGTTTCCCAGCATTGAGGGGTCTTCGCCGGTGGTTCCAGGTACCTTGATGCTGACCATTGCCCTGAGTGGCTCAGCTGTGACCTTTTCAGAGCCGTGTGGTTCTTGGAGCCGTAGTCTCAGTGCTGGATCCGAGGGGATGGCGTCCACTTCAAGGTTTTTAGAGTCAGCCTTTCCACTCAGAGTCTCAGTGCCTGTAAGCTCGGATCCGGCTCCCCCTTCACCACAGAGGGTGATTGATCTGGTTCTTCTCTCCTCTGCTTCGGGGATTCGTTTGCCCTCTCCCCTTAAGAGCTCCCTTAGAAACATGCTTGCAAAAGGAGGCACTTGGACTCCCCACTGGAGACCCTCACAGAAGACACCGACTTGGAGGAAGGGGAGGATTCCCCCCGGTTACCCCCAGATGATGTCTCCTTTGGAGACATCATGGAAATCCTGCACCAGCATGGGGGATGGTCTACCCAAAAACCCAACCCAGATGAGTCTGTGTTCCTGGAGGTGTGTGGCACAGGACCCTCTACCTACTGGGTGTCCCATCCCGCAGATCTTCTTGTGGAATTAATTTCATCCAGGGCATGGAAGGAACTGGACACTGTGGAGCCTATCCCCAAGCACCCTGACATAATTCTCAGTGCTCCGTCAGATAGGCAACATTAGTCGAAGGACTTCCTCAGTAAATGCCATGGGGTTGGGGCAGCCACAAAGAAAGAGCTTGCTCAGGAGAGCTCTACGGTCCATCCACTGGACCAAGAGTCATGGGCCAGGAACTGTTTCGGAATGCGGATTTATGCCTCAGCCACATTTGCCTTGCATGCTCTGAATTACATGGCACATGTCATCACACTCCAGCGGGACCTGGTCATAGAGGTCGCTGACTCTGCCCTAGGGTCCATATTGGCAGAGGAGAAGGTGTTCTCCTCCCCTATGGCCATCCTAACTTCTATATCCAATACTTCCATGAGGCTCCTGTCACACGCTACTGAAGGTGCTTCTAGGGCAGCCGGAACATGCATCAGGCCTGGCTTCGGCTTTGTGCTCTCTCAGAGCCCTTCAAGACATTGTTTACGAATGCCCCTTATGACGGTTCCACTCTTTTTGGTTAAACCGAGACACTCTAGACCAGCGTGAGAAAGGATGGGAAGACCTTGTCTGCCATCGGGATTCGCTTCTCAACCCCGCAACGATCTTTTTCCCAGAATCAGCGTGGGATGAAGAAGATGTGCTCCCGAAAGTCTGTGAGGTTTTCCCACAATCCTCAAGACTCGCTTTCCCCAGAGGCAGAGAGGGATATCATAGACGCCGCCCTCATGGCAGAGGGGGCCCAAAGAACCAAGGGTCTCTGGATTCTTATCCGGACAGACACTTGCAGCAGCCCTGAAGGGTTGCCCGACTGCCTGCCTCTGGAAGCAGTTAGGGGATGTCTTTCTCTGCAATCAGCAGCATGAGAGTTGATTATGGATGATCATTGGGTTTTGCAGGTAATATCCAGAGGATACTCAGTCCCCTTCCTTCAACCCCCTTGTCCCTCCCAAACACCTCGCAGATGTCCCACTCACGCAACGGGAGCAGGCAGCAGTAGAAATTTCCAGGCTGCTCGAAAAGCGAGTTATCCAGCCAGTCCCCTCAGACCAATCCGGATCAGGCATCTATTCCAGGTTCTTTTTAGTGCCAAAGAAACCCTAAACATGTCAGTTGCCAAGACAAAATTCTGGATGATCATTCTCCAGTCCATTCTGCCCTTTCCGCAGATAAACGACTGGATGTACTCTGTGGATCTCAAAGACGCATACTATCACATCAAGGCAGTCTCGGAGGTTCCTCCCCTTCTGCCTAGGAGCCAATCATTATCAGTTCAGAGTGCTCCCCTTTTAGCTCACCACTGCCCCCAAGGGTGTTTAAAATGATGGCAGTTGTGGCAGTTCACCTGCGGATGCAGGGGTTCCAGGTCTTCCCCTACTTGGACGATTGGCTCCTTTCCTGTCACTCCAGATATCAACCCCGTCAAGCCAGGCATCTTCTTCTCAAGATCGCTCACCATCAAGGCATAACCATAAATCTCAACTAGTCCCAATTGGAACCAGTACAAGTTCTTAACTTCATTGGGGCTCGCTTAGATACCATTCAAAGCAAGGTGTTTCTATCTCCGGATAGACTACTATCCCTCTGACATGTTTCTTACATTGTTCAAGCCCAGTGTCCCCCTGCGGAGTCTGTTCTTCAGGGATTGGGGTCTATGGCGGCCATGATCACCCTTATCCCAATGGCTGATCTTCATATGAGGGTAATCCAGTGCACTTTGGTGGTTCAGTGGTCATTGCTAGACTTGCCCTTATCTCATCCGGTTTGGCTGTCTCGAGCTTGCAAGGATTTGCTGCTATGGTGGCTTCAATCCCCGGATCTTCTTTTGGGTCGGCCATTCGTCCTTCCCACCCCTGTGATCACGGTGACCACGGACACCTCCCTGCTTGGGTGGGGAGGCATTGCATAGGAAAGACAGTCCAAGGCACGTGGTCTTCCCTGGAGACCCATCTGCATATCAACATCCTGGAGATGAGGGCAGTGCTGTTAGCGTTGCAAGCTCTTCATGCCCATCTTTTCCAAGGGATGATTACCATCCAGACAGACAATATGTCTGTAGTCTGGTACATCAACCAACATGGGGAGACCAGATCTTACCCCGTTTGTCATGAAGCCATGAGATTGTGGGAGTGGGCGGTCTCCTGCCATTTTCTGGTAGCAACACACATTCCGAGAAGGTCTGACATACTGGAGGACAGGCTCAGCAGATCTATTCTGATGCCTTATGAATGGTCTCTGAATCCTTCAGTAGTGGAAAAGATCTTTCTAAAGTGGGGTCAGCCTTGCTGTGATCTCTTCGCCTGTCCTTCCAATGCAAAGTGCAGTTAATATTTCGCTCTCAGCCCCCCTCCTGGGGAGTCCCCCAGAGACGCTCTAGTTCATGCCTGGCCCTCCGGTCTACTGTATGCTTATCCTCCGCTCTACTGTATGCTTATCCTCCGCTCACTCTAATTCCAAAATTCATTCAGAAAGCTCAACAGTTGGGGAACTTGGTGATCCTCTTTCTCCCCCTTCTGGCCTTGCCAAGTTTGGTTTCCCCCTCTGTGGTCTCATGCAGTGTGTCCGCCTTGGACACTAGAGCCAGTCCTAGATCTGATCACACATCCGTCAGGGATGCCGCACCCAGATTTAGTCTGTCTGAAGCTCATGGCTTGGCTGGTCCAGTTCCAGTGATAGTTAGGACTCCCAGGCTGTCTTCTCCTGTCAAGAAGATTGTTAGCGGATTACAAGCCTTCCACCAGGAAGGTTTATTCCAGTAAGTGGAAATGTTTCTCTATATGTGCTTCTCAGCATGATCTGGACCCCTTTACTGCTCCAGTTCCTGTCATTTTGGAGTTTTTGGCAGATATTTTTAATCATGGCACTAGTTTTTCTGTGGTAAAGTTACAATTGGCAGCGATCTCTAATTTTCACACACAAGAGAATTCGGCTTCCTTGGCTTCTTCCAAGCTTTGTAAAGCCTTTTTGAAAGGTACTTTTTTACTTAGGCTGCCGGTCAAGGACCCAACACTCCCTTGAAATGTTAACATATTAATACAAGCTCTGGTTTCTCCTCCCCTTCAAACCAGCAGCTACAGTTGACTTGTAGATGTTCTTTGTGTTTCACTGTTGCAGTCACAAGTGCAAGAAAAAAGGATCCCCAACGGGGTACGTATCTTTAGAAGACTTCAACTTCAATTCAGAGATGAAAATTCAGGTAGCAGCCCACTGGCACTCGTGCAAACTGCTTCTGCGTCGGGCTCCATGGCAAGAAAGACTGATGTAGTGGCGTCGGCTGCCTTACTTTATACCACTGATGACCTGACGTCAGTCCACAAGCGACAGCAACCGACGCAGAAATACTAAGTCTCTGGTATTCGGGCTGGCCAAGGGCTTCCCTGGCAGGGATACCCCAAATGTGATGCCTGCAACAGTGAATACACTTGAACATCTACTTTTATGGTAAGTGTACACAACTGTACTATCTTGCTATCCAAATTCAGCATAATGTTTGATAGAAATATGCCAAAAAGCATCAGTAGGTAAAGAAAAGCCTGCAACACTCAGTGGTTACCAACTTTTCTATAGGAAGTTTCCTTTTAAATACTGCATTCCACATCTGAAGAGTTAGCCGGTTTCCTTTCCACTTTAGTACTTTGAACCCCACCCCATACGTTTTCAATTTTTCACCATTCGTATGTGTGGTATGGTTATAAAGGCTTTGCTGAAGAACAGCTATTCTGCATCTACATTTTTAACCTTTGTTTGCATAAGTGGTATGCTAATCATAAATTTTGATCTTTTTGGATCAGACGTCCTATGCTGTGTAAGCTATTTGCCGGTGCTGACTTGCATTAGTGATAGACTGGACCATGTTTACGTCGGGAGAGACAGAAGTATAGCACATATACATAATGTAAATTATATTAGTAGGATATGAGGACTGCCTGGGTCCACATGGGTGTGGCAGCAGGAATAAAGAAGGAGAGGCCATTCTTGACTTCTGTGTGGCAAATGGCTTGATAGGAGTCAAAATATGGTTCAGAAAGAGAGGCGGTCACAAGATTGCATACAAAAGTGGCCAACATGCAAATCAGGTAGACTTCCTTCTTGTAAGGAAAGGACACTGGGGTAGAATCAGTGATAAATCAAGTAAGCTAAAAACGACAAACAGGTAAAATACGGTCACTGCAGCACGTCGAAAGCACAAACCAGCCAAAACTTAATAAAACTGTTTATTTGAAGCGCTTTTCGTTTGCTAAAATAAGCAAACTTCTTCAGAAACCATTTTTAACATTTAAAAAACGTTTAAATAGTCTCCGCTGCTGCTGTTAAACCAATCACAGCTCTTTCATTACTTAACCGCTTTCTTAAAGTCATCTTAACTACATACAGACTTACCACTAATAAAAATGACAATAACTTATACGGCTGTCGAACTCAAAACAAAGTACCAAGATGTCATACTTTCAACAAAATATCAACAATGCAAATAAATAAACATAATCTAATAATTTAAAATGCACTGAACCTCGTGCCTACAATTTATAAACCATAGCTGACTAGTACTAGTCGCGGCATCATCGCCTTAGACTCTTTAACTTGAGAATACTACTTATGGAGCATGTTTCATTCAACCCAGGATAATTGTAGGCATTTAGTCTGATCTGCCATACTAATTCTAGCTCTTCTAGGCGTAAGGGTGCTGGACCGCCTCTTATATCTAAATTCACCTGGTCTATGACTAAAAATTTAAATCTATGGTCCATATAAGACTGGATATGCTTGGCTAAGGCATTGTCCTGCTTTTTCCTATTAATGGCATACTGATGTTCATAAATCCTTTCTCGGAGCCTTACCTCTGTTTTGCTTACGTAGAATGCAGGACAACATTGACATGTCGCTATATAAACGACCATCTTTGAGTTGCAATTAAACCTTGATCTTAATCTGATGAGGAAACCACCCACTGTTACTGAGTGTGTATTGTCCACAAATTTACAATAATTGCAACTTTGGCATTTGAACTTCCCTGAAATTTTTGGGTAAACATGCCGTTGCTGTTCAAGTATATCTTTCAGGTTTCTGCCTCTCCTGAATGTTACCCGAGGTATATCACCCATTTTAACAAAGATGGTAGAGTTGTTTCTAAATAAGCCCCAATTTTTCTTAATAATATCCAAACAAAAATAGCTATGCAAGTTAAATGTGGTGATAAAGCTTACTTCAGTTTGTGTGTTGATTACAGGGCTACATACCATGGTGTCAGTTGAGTCTAACACTGAACTTGACAGTTCAGTGGTCGATTGTTTAGACCCCAACAATGGTTTATATATCCCATTAAGTCTCTTGTAATGAACTTCCCTTATTAAGTCATCTACTAACCTTACTGGATACCCTCTGTGCAGAAACATGGATTTCAATAATTGACATTCTTTCACAAAATTCTGATCATTACTTACAATCCGTGCAGCTCTCACTAATTGCCCTTTAACCACAGAGCGCTTCTGGTAATGAGGGTGGCAACTTGAAAAATGTAAGAAAGAGTTGGAATAAGTGCTCTTCCTATAGATGTTAGCAACATAACCACCTAAATCACTGTTTTTAGATAACCAAATATCCAAGTATGCTATGGCTTCCTTTATTAAAGGTTGCTGTAAACTGTAGGAATTGAGTTGACTCATTGAACATTTGTAAAATGGAGTTACTAATTTCAGCATCTCCATTAAGCAGGATGAAAATATCATCCAAATAACATGTGTAATAAATAATCAAATCATTAATGCTTATGTTCTGAAATACATATTCAGATTCCCAATGAGCCATTTCTGAATTCACTATACTTGTCCCACATAGGGAGCCCATAGCTACACCAACTTTTTGTAGGTAAAAATGTTCACCAAACATAAAGTTATTATACAAAATAATTTCCAATAATTCTGTAACCGGTGCTATCTCAGTAGCAGAAACGTCATTGTTTAACACAAGGCTTACCCATTCATTCCTACATCTTGGGGTATACATGTATATAAATCCTTCATATCAACTGTAAGGAAATTATAATCCATGTTAAATTCCAAGCTATCTATTCTTTTAAGGAATGACCACGAGTCTTTACATATTTGTTGTTCCTTGATCAAGTATTTTTGTAAAATTGAGTCCACGACTTTTGCACAAGGGTAAGTGGGTGAACCTCGACCATCAACTAAAGGTCTCATAGGAGGATTTGCCATATCCTTATGGATCTTAGGTATACCGAACATACAAGGGTATCTAGGATAAGTGATAAACTTATAATTATAAATGTTTTTCCTCAATCCTCCCCTCTATGAACATGTCTTCTATACTGTTCGTAATAGAACTGTATGCTTTATTTACTTCCAACCTAGAACTCACAACGTATGCGGGATTGTCCAGTAATGAACTCGTCCTTCCAACATAGTCTGCATTATCAAATATCACCAGACTCCCACCTTTATCTGGTTTACAAATACGTATGTCTTGGATTTTAATATACACAAGGCATTCGTGTTCAAACTGGTTGGTACTTTCTTTAGCAGTAATAGGCAGCCCTCTTTTAATACCCTGCCTTATATCCAACTCGCATAGTTGTTCAAAGACCTGCAATAGTGGGTGTAAAGGGGGGTTAAACGTGCTTGGAATATAAAATTGGTTTAATTTGGGACCATTAGAAGCAACAACCATCATTAAATTAAAATTTAACTTCCTGGTGAAGACTTTGATGTCAACAGCAGTCTTCACTAGATTAAGCTTTTGTTCAGGGAAGTAAGTATAGCCTTTAGATAAAAAATCAACTATATCTGAAGAAATAACAGCAGAAGAAAAATTAAATACTTTAAAATCACCTGTCTTATTAATAATAATAACTGGTTTAGAAGTTGTACAATCAATAGTATTTCCATTAAATTCAATGCCTATACCACTCTCAAGCAAGTCAAAGTCTAACGTATCATTTGTCAATAAGGCAGTGGCATAAACAGACTCAATCCTTGCATCAGAATACTCAAATGTATCTACAGTTAAGTCTTGCGTTTGTTGTACTTCCGTTGCGGTTTGTTCATTTGGTGATTGTTCTGCTGCTTTGGTTTGGCACCCATGTAGTTGACTGACTGAAAATTTACATTTTAATTTTGGTTTAAGTGACCGTTCCTGTTTTGTTCATAGTGGAGATTTAATAACCTTTCACTCCTCATCACTTCTGGTTGATCATCAACATTCACATTAGTTGGTGGATTAGAGTTATTATGATTTCTAACATTAGATTGTGACCTGTAATTCTCACATTGATGTTGATTCTCACATTGATGTTGATTATTACCCATTGTATCACCATTGACAACAGCCAATGAGTTAGGGACTGGAGGGTCTTGCCAAACTTGAGATGACAAAGGAACTGGATATGCAAGTCCCTCCTGATATGCTTTACAGTCGCGGTCAAGTTTCTTTATTTTGTTACTTTTCAATTTAGCCAAGTACTGGTCTATACTAGAGAACATGCAAGCGTATTCATATTTGTACCTATAAAAGTCAGCATCCAGTTTGATGCTAGTATCCAATTCTGCTGCTTTTACACTAAGCTCACTAACCCAAATGGTGTAATGTTTAACCATAAGGTCCAACAACTCAAAGCCCTGACGGTCAAATAATTCTAACAATTCCTTATGGAAGTTTGTGTTAGCGACTAGCCCAGTTGGAAATTGGTGATGTCTTAAACCTTTTGGTACCACCTTCCACGACAGACATTCGCGGAAATATATTTCGAATTGCAGTTTTTTAGCTTTACTAAATAGCCATCCAAAGATACTATTTTTCACATTTTTTAATATATACATTTTTTTATATACTTTTTATATATTTTTCAGGTTTACAAATACATTAATTGTTATTTAGAATGTTATATTTATTAATTTTTTTGTGTGATTTAAAAAATCTGTTTCGTACGAATCATGTGCTTTTTAAAAGATTATTTTTAAAAATATCATTTGATTAATATATAAATTGCTCAGTAACATTTTTATAGACTTTTTAAAAGAATAAAGTCGCATTGAGTAAGTTTAAGAACTTTATCATTTTGGTTTAAGGAACTTTTAATATTTACTGATTATATGTTGCGCAAGTATTGTTTTATATTTTTAATTATGTGTTCATGTATCTTTAAGATGTGGTGAGCATTTTGGCGCCAGAGAAATTATTTAAGTAGCGGAACAGCTAAACGCTATAGTTCTGATGAAGACTAGTTATGGTTGAAAGCGCTTAACTCTGTTTCGCTCATTATATTTTGTTTGTTTTTTCTGTCTGTCGTATCAGTCCATGCTTTGTTGTAATAAACTGTGGAATATCAGATTTTCTGGCAGTCGTTGGCACTTATTGGTGGTTTCCGAAGGCATTTTTGGAGGTACTGTGGAAGTGATTTTTTATTCTGTTGTCGATCATGGCTGCGGAAGGCACCGGTGCTACTGCTTCTAACATTGGTTCTTTGAGCACGAATACTACTGATTCGGACGTTCACAGCAACATTGGTTATTTAAAAGAGGAACTTGCAGGACTTAAAGGCGAGCTTGCCAGGCTTGTTTTCTTGGTAAATAAAGTGTTGTCAGGAGATATACATGATAAAGTAGATAATGCTCTCTTGCCGCACAACACGCCAGCTGTTAATTCGGAAGGTATTGCCCCACGGGTGGGTTTACCTGAGTCGAGTGAAACAACTATGGAAATGCACAACATACATACGTCTGGATCTAATAGGACAAAAAATTATAACATTAATGCACCAGACAGTGAAGGTGAGGTGCTGAATGATGGTCTTGACATACCCATCGGGCTGAAAGTTCATAATAAAAGCCAGTATAATGTACTCGACATCACAGCACCTTTATCGAGCAGCAACATTAATTTAACTGATATCACCTTTATCTTTTCTCTCTACGACATCGATTCGGAGGCAAGGAGAACTGGTACCAAACCGAAGCGAGTTTTACCAGTTAAGACTTATTCAGCGGTTACTGAGAACAATATTAATATTAAGGGTACTGCTCCACCAACCCTTCAATCACGTTTTCCATCTGTACAATCAGTGTCGAACTGTAAAGCCAAACAATTTAATCAGTTTTTAAACTGTAATTATGATATTGACAAAATAGATGATTGGAACAGAAATGTTAATAAGAAATTTGAGGTTTTGGATGAGACTGGGAGCCTCAAAAGCATGATTTATGCACTGGGAAAGAAACTAAAAACCATTAATGGACTGAAAATTGATAATGTATATTTATCTAAATGTGTTGATAGTAAGATTGTTCCCATGGGGTTGAGGTTTTTTAAACAACCCATGGGTATAGATTTGACTAGTGCAGGTAAAAATTAATTTAATATGTTTTTTGAAGAGTGTGGTTACAAATATATGCGATTATTAGTGAAATATAATGATGAAAGATTAAGTAATTGAATACAGGAAGCAGAGAAACTTATTACACGTATTGTAAATGATTTATTATTCACAGAATGGGAGAAGCTATATAATAAGCAATTTTTAGAAGCTGAGAAATTGATTACTAAATTTTGTCAACGTAAATCAAAATGTTAAGAGATAGGGAACAATACAACAAAGGTATTGCTTATCTTTGGCCTAGCCCTAGGAATGATAAAATACAAGGTTTTAATAATCGCAACAAATATAATTATAATAAGTATAATAAATATAATTATCAGGATTCATATGAGGGAAGGGGTCAATATGAGAGACAGGATTTTCAGAGACATTCAGCGGATACAAGTCAACCATATCAGAGAAAAAATCAAAAGGAAAATTTCTTCAAAAGGAAGGGATACAGTCAGTATTACTAGAATCATTGGTTCCTTGTTTTAATAATGAAGCTGTAGATGAAATTGATGAGCAGTCTGCTTCAAACACTAATTTTACACTTGAGAATATGAGCCACACTTCGAAGAACAAAAATAACAATGGTGACAACAAAGATGAGGACATAATAATTAATGGAAATGTTTATACGTATAAAAATTTTAATATTTATAACTATTCTAATATTTCAATTAATAGTGTTTATTTTGATTTATTTGTGAAAGGCATGAAATTCATTCCTAACCCAAAATTTAATTTAACAGAATTATTGATAGATTTTAAGAAATATGTTAGGAAGATTAATTTGGAAGTAATTATTAAAAATACACCAAAAATTGATTATACTAATACTAATTCAAAATCAAGTAACTTGTTAAATAAAACTAGTACTTTTACACCACCTAATCATCCTATTATAGATACCTTTGATAAGGTAGTAACAAGGGAATTTTATCAGGAATACTTTAATTTAAAACAGACTACTAATATTAGTAACTTATCATGTGATGAAATTATTAAATGAAATCAGGAATGATTACAATATTAGATTAATGAAACCAGATAAGGGGGGAGGGATTGTGCTATATGACAGTATACAGTACATCAAGAAAATATATGATATTCTATATTTAACAGGAAATTATGAGACTATTTCAATTAATGAACTGCATATAGCATACCAATGAATTGATTCTTATATTGAGGAATACCTATTAGATGGTCGAATTACAGAAGAAATTTATAAATTCATGAAGGTTAAATTTCCCAAAGTAGCCACCCTTATAAGAATACCCAAGGTGCATAAAGACACTATAGATCCTCCTTTTAGACCGATAGTGTCGGGTAGTCATTCCAAAACATTTCCCATGGGTAAGTATATAGATATTAAGTTGAAAGATATGTATTCGACTATTAAACATATGGTCAAAGATTCATGGGGTTGTTTAGCCAACTTTCCAACTGACATTATAAAGAATAGTAAAATTACTACTGTCACAATAGATGTCATCGACTTGTTCTCCTGTATCCCAAAACAGGAAGGCTTGGAGGCCTTCAACAATAGTATAGTTAGACATACTAATCTTGACTGGGATGAGATTTATTTACTGGTTGAAATGATGTCCATAGTTTTGGACAACAGTCTCATATATTTTGAAGGAGAATATTTTAAGCAAACCAAGGGGGTAGCAATGGGGGCAGCTTGTGCCCCCATATATGCCAACCTGGTTATGCTTAATTGGGAAGAGACACTCTTTTATTTCCCAGTAAATATTTTAGTCATGTAAAATATTATTCAAGATTTCTTGACGGCATTTATATTTTGTGGGAAGGAGAACAAGAAGCGTTGCAACAATTTATTAGTTTTCTTAATACTAGCAGTGATTATTTGAAATTCACACATTTTCAGAAAAATAAAGGCTTACCGTACTTGGATACACACATTTACTATGATGAGGGTGAAGTTTACTCAAAAATACACAGAAAAAGTACCTTCTCCAATAGTTACTTAGCTTATAGTAGTTGTCACCCACCCAAAGTTAAATACAATGTTTTCAAGGGTCAATGTATCCGTGTAGCACGCATGGTTTCGAATTTTGAAGATATGAAAACTGAATTGGAATACATTAAAAGTTTATTCATCCAAAGGGGGTACCCCGAAAAAATATTGGACGAAATAATTGTATACGTTACAAATCAGTGGAACATAAAATATCGACCACTTTTGGGAGCTGGTGACATATCACTTAATTTAGATAATAATACCCCTATGAACATAACTACTTCCAATTTTCACAGATTATTTATATTACAATAAAATTTAGGGGTAGATCAGATTAAAAGAATTATTTATAAATTTTGGCATGTATTAAGTAGTGATATAAACTTAGTCAAACTATTGGGAACCAAACCAAACTTTATATATAAAATGGGTAGAAATATGAAGTCTTTGATGGAACATATACGGAGAAGAAAGGAAAAAAATTTTTGGATAACACTAGTAGCAATAGTAAATGTGGATTTTGCAATCAATGCAAATATATGTCCTTGGAAAGTAAGATAAAGCTACAGAATGGACTGAAATCTAATATAAGATGCAGATATGGGAACTGTAACACAAAAAATGTAGTATATCTCGCTAAATGTGACAAATGTCCAAGTTTTTACATTGGAAAGACGGAAAGATGTCTTAAAAGACGTATATATGACCATATCTCTAGCATTAAGACTAAAGATAAAACTAATGCTTTATTTCGGCATGTAGACACTAAAGGTGATAACCATTATTTTAGTTTCAGTATTCTTGATATAATAGAAATAGACCCTAGAGGAGGTGATATCAAAAGTTTATTAGCATATAAAGAAACATGGTGGCAAATATGTTTAGATGCCACCACTCCTCCTGGATTAAATGATTTTATATCAACTAAATCTTTGTTATTTTTATAAAGTGAAATTACAAGACATCTATATAATTTTAAGAATTAAATACCAGTAGGTATCCAGATAGTATTATATAGTTACACTGTTTCATATTTATAAGTAATTGTTTGGTTAGTTGGATTTTATGAAACAATTTTTTAGAGGGAGAATGAAATAGTCCATGTCTATCTCTTTGTTGTCCTTTTTGTTATTATTAAGTATAGGTACTGTAATGTAATTTAATTCACATATGAATATACTATTTTTCACATTTTTTAATATATACATTTTTTAAATACTTTTTATATATTTTTCAGGTTTACAAATACATTAATTGTTATTTAGAATGTTATATTTATTAATTTTTTTGTGTGATTTAAAAAATCTGTTTCGTACGAATCATGTGCTTTTTAAAAGATTATTTTTAAAAATATCATTTGATTAATATGTAAATTGCTCAGCAACATTTTTATAGACTTTTTAAAAGAATAAAGTCGCATTGAGTAAGTTTAAGAACTTTATCATTTTGGTTTAAGGAACTTTTAATATTTACTGACTATATGTTGCGCAAGTATTGTTTTATTTTTTTAATTATGTGTTCATGTATCTTTAAGATGTGGCGAGCGTTTTGGCGCCAGAGAAATTATTTAAGTAGCGGAACAGCTAAATGCTATAGTTCTGATGAAGACCAGTTATCATGGTTGAAAGCGCTTAACTCTGTTTCGCTCATTATATTTTGTTTGTTTTTTCTGTCTGTCGTATCAGTCCGTGCTTTGTTGTAATAAACTGTGGAATATCAGATTTTCTGGCAGTTGTTGGCACTTATTGGTGGTTTCCGAAGGCATTTTTGGAGGTACTGTGGAAGTGATTTCTTCAGATATAGTTGATTTTTTATCTAAAGTCTATACTTACGTCCCTGAACAAAAGCTTAACCTAGTGAAGACTGTTATTGACATCAAAGTCTTCACCAGGAAGTTAAATTTTAATTTAATGATGGGTGTTGCTTCTAATGGTCCCAAATTAAACTAATTTTATATTCCAAGCACGTTTACCCCCCCCCTTTACACCCACTATTGCAGGTCTTTGAACAACTATGTGAGTTGGATATAAGGCAGGGTATTAAAAGAGGGCACCTATTACTGCTAAAGAAAGTACCAACCAGTTTGAACACGAATGCCTTGAGTATATTAAAACCCAAGACATACGTATTTGTAAACTAGATAAAGGTGGGGGTCGGGTGATATTTGATAATGCAGACTATGTTGGAAGGATGAGTTCATTACTGGACAGTCCCGCATACGTTGTGAGTTCTAGGTCGGAAGTAAATAAAGCATACAGTTCTATTAAGAACAGTATAGAAGACATGTTCATAGAGTGGAGGATTGAGCAAAACATTTATAATTATATGTTTATCACTTATCCTAGATACCCTTGTATGTTCGGTATACCTAAGATCCATAAGGATATGGCAAATCCTCCTGTGAGACCTTTAGTTGATGGTAGAGGTTCACCCACTTAACCTTGTGAAAAAGTTGTGGACTCAATTTTACAAAAATACTTGATCAAGGAACAGCAAATATGTAAAGACTCGTGGTCATTCCTTAAAAGAATCGACAGCTTGGAATTTAACATGGATTATAATTTCCTCACAGTTGATGTGAAGGATTTATATACATGTATACCCCAAGATGTAGGAATTGAATGGGTAAGCCTTGTGTTAAAGAAAAATGGCACTTCTGCTAATGAGAAAGCACCGGTTATAGAATTATTGGAAATTATTTTGTATAACAACTTTTGTATGTTTGGTGAACATTTTTACCTACAAAAGGTTGTAGTAGCTATGGGCTTCCCATGTGGGGCAAGTATAGCGAATTCAGTAATGGCTCATTGGGAATCTGAATATGTATTTAAGAACATAAGCATTAATGATTCGATTTTTTATTACACACGTTATTTGGATGATATTTTCATACTGCTTAATGGAGATGCTGAAATTAGTAACTCCGTTTTACAAATGTTCAATGAGTCAACTCAATTCCTACAGTTTACAGCAACCTTTAATAAGGAAGCCATAGCATACTTGGATATTTGGTTATCTAAGAACAGTGATTTAGGTGGTTATGTAGCTAACATCTATAGGAAGAGCACTTATTCCAACTCTTTCTTACATTTTTCAAGTTGCCACCCTCATTACCAGAAGCGCTCTGTGGTTAAAGGGCAATTAGTGAGAGCTGCATGGATTGTAAGTAATGATCAGGATTTTGTGAAAGAATGTCAATTATTGAAATCCATGTTTCTGCAACAGAGGGTATCCAGTAAGGTTAGTAGATGACTTAATAAAGGAAGTTCATTACAAGAGACTTAATGGGATATATAAACCGTTGTTGGGGTCTAAACAATCGACCACTGAACTGTCAAGTTCAGTGTTAGATTCAACTGACACCAAGGTATGTAGCCCTGTAATCGATACACAAACTGAAGTAAGCTTTATCACCACATTTAACTTGCATAGCTATTTTTGTTTGGATATTATTAAGAAAAATTGGGGCTTATTTAGAACCAACTCTACCATATTTGTTAAAATGGGTGATAGACCTCGGGTAACATTCAGGAGAGGCAGGAACCTGAAAGATATACTTGAACAGCAACAGCGTGTTTACCCAAAAATTTCAGGGATGTTCAAATGCCAAAGTTGCAATTATTGTAAATTTGTGGACAATACACACTCAGTAACAGTGGGTGGTTTCCTCATCAGATTAAGATCAAGGTTTAATTGCAACTCAAAGATGGTCGTTTATATAGCGACATGTCAATGTTGTCCTGCATTCTACGTAAGCAAAACGGAGCGTAGGCTCCGAGAAAGGATTTATTAACATCAATATGCCATTAGTAGGAAAAAGCAGGACAACGCTTTAGCCAAGCATGTCCAGTCTTATATGGACCATAGATTTAAATGTTTAGTCATAGACCAGGTGTATTTAGATATAAGAGGTGGTCCAGCACCCTTACGCCTAGAAGAGCTAGAATTAGTATGGCAGATCAGACTAAATGCCTGCAATTATCCTGGGTTGAATGAAACATGCTCCATAAGTAGTATTCTCAAGTTAAAGAGTCTAAGGCGATGATGCCACGACTAGTACTAATCAGTTATGGTTTATAAATTGTAGGCACTAGGTTGAGTGCATTTTAACGTATTAGATTATGTTTATTTATTTGCATTGTTGATATTTTGTTGAAAGTATGACATCTTGGTACTTTGTTTTGAGTTTGACAGCCATATAAGTTATTGTCATTTTTATTAGTGGTAAGTCTGTATGTAGTTAAGATGACTTTAAGAAAGTGGTTAAGTAATGGGAGAGCTGTGATTGGTTTAACAGCAGCAGCTGTGACTATTTAAACGTTTTTAAATGTTAAAAATGGTTTCTGAAGAAGTTTGCTTATTTTAGCAAACGAAAAGCGCTTCAATTAAACAGTTTTATTAAGTTTTGGCTGGTTTGTGCTTTCGACGTGCTGCAGTGACCATATTTTACATGTGGAATCAGTGATTGCAAAGTCATCCCCATTGAAACAGTTCATAGCATAAACCACTGGTTGCCACAATTGGCTGCAAGCAGTGGTCAGAGATGTCTCTGAGGTCAATATAGCCCAGGCTGAAGACCTGGAAGTTGTTTGGAGGAAAACTCAACAGTAGAAGGAATTACTCAGGGTCATGGCTCTAGCACCTCAAGGAGAAGGTGGAGTTGAAGAATAGCAGCGCCTAAAAAACAGCATGTGTGAGGACTACACAACAGATATGTGACCGAGTCAGGTATGGAAATAAGGTACATAAGGAGAGTTTGTGATGAAATTCTGAAGTCCAGGACGTCATCAAAAGAAAGGAGTGCATGAAAAAGTGGCAGATGGACCAAGCTAGGAAGGAATATTTGGTGGCTAACAAAGAGGCTAAGAAAGCAGTTGTAATAGCAAAGAACAAGGCATCAAATGTATTCTACCAGTTTCAGGAAGGTGACTCAGTAGATGGCACAAAGAAACTATATTAGGTTGCAAGACAAAGACAGAAAGATGAAGAAGATGGTCAGACACCCTTCATAAGGGATATCAGCAAGAGCTTGCTCACCAGTCAGCTGAACATCAAACGCAGATGAAGAAGTAATTCAAGCAGTTTCTGAACAAAGAAAACACTACAGAAGTTGTACTGCCCAGAAATAGCCTACAATGAGAGAATATGAGGCACCCACCATAGAAGAAGAAAGAACAGTACTAAGGAAAATGAAGTCAAGGAAAGCAGCAAGTTCAAATGAGGTCACAGCAGGTAAGGTAAATATGTTGGGTTAGATAGGGGAGAAATGGCTTATGAGGATACTCATAACAGTATGGAGAGAAAGCAGTATCCTGGATGACTGGATAATAGGCACAGTAGAGCCAGTGTGTTCAAGAGCAAAGGGGATATTCACAACTGTGGGCAGTACAGAGTTATCAAACTCTTTTCACATTGCATGAAAGTTCTGGAGAGGGTGATGGATAAGCGAAAAAGTAGGATGGGACATGAGCAGTTCAGATTTAGATCAGGATGCAGCACAAATGACCCAATGTTTGCATTGAGACAAATATTTGGAAGAAGCTAGAAATGAGGAAAGAGTCCAACTGGGCATTCCTAGACTTGGAGAAAGCATATGGCACTGTCCCAAGAAAGACTTTTGCAGTCCTGCAGTGGTTTGAAGTCCCAGAAGCACTGATATTATTAGTGCAAGTTATGTACAAGCTACCAATGACTCAAGTAGAAACAGTGTTAAGTCTCATTGAGGGGTTCCCAGTGTCAGTGGGTATGCATCAGGGTTCAGCTCTCAGCCCATTGCTGTTCATACTGGTGTTAAACTACATTAGCAAACAGGTCAGAGGAGAATGATCAGCAAAGTTACTGTATACAGATGATGTGGCATTACAGAACAGACAGACTCTGAGCAAGAACTTCAGCAAAGGATAGAGGAATGGAATGCAAAACTATAGGCACACGAGATGAAACTGAGTACAGATAGGACTGCTGCAACAGAAGAAAGCTGAGAACTGAGTTAGAAGGGAAAATAGTGGAACAGGTTAACAACTTCAGATATGTGGGAGTTGTGGTTGAGGACAAGGGAAGTCTGGATGAAGAGGTCATAGCTAGAATCAATGGGACTGCAACCAACTGGCACAGAGTGTCAGTGCACTGTATGACAGAAGAATGTCAAAGAAACTGAAAAGCAAGGTGCACAAAACAGTGGTGTGACCAGTACTATTTTATAGTACAGAAGCTTGGACGGTAAAGGCAGAGTAGTTGAGCAAGCAGAGGTGTTGGAGATGGAATGCCTGAGATGGGTGGTAGGATGCACACTATGGGATAGGTGAAGAAATGAGGACATAAGAGCAGAAACCAAAAGAACAGATTACAGTGGTTTGAGCAAGTGCAGAAAAGCAGAAGACAATCTGGTGAAAAAGATTTGGGACAGACAGGAAGAGTGCAAAAGGAAATGTGTCCAGCAGAAAGATGGATGGCTTGTGTGAGAAGAGCTGTGACAGTGAGGCACGAGTGTCGAAGAAGGTAGAAGAGTGGTATTGAACTGAGAGGGATTGTGACAGTTAACACAACACCCCTACCACATGTGGAAAATGGGGAAAAAGGGGGTTGATGATGATGATGATAATAATAATGATGCAATATAAATCCACAGTGTAAAATTAATTTTATGAGTAATACCCCAATTCAAGTGTTGCATGAGTTTCATTCATGCTTGCTTCTCCAAATGTATCCTGCTTGATTCTGAAAGAAATCTATTCTCATCTGCTGCATAACCCAAGGACCTGCTGGAATGAATCTATGCATCGTTACATATGCTCAATACACACACAAAAATGAGAAAATACAAAACAAATAAATAAAACTTCACTCAGTTCTTGATCTGAGAAAGGTAATATGCCCCCAAATTACTTTTCATGCTATAGACTGTATGTTGTATACCATTTTGTAACTCTTCACCTGACATTTCCTCGTATCATATTGCTGATCTGTCACCAATTTTAATTAAGCATTATGAACTGACCAATGGTGGTGGTTTAGTTTATTCCCAGTCCACATCATGAATGTTATATTTCTTAATTCCCTCACTAAATATTTGTGTCAAAAGTTATGCACTGTGCTCTCCAGTGCATAAAATGTATGCCCCCATAACTATGCATATGATTGGAAGTGTCTGCCACAACTGTCCTTTCTTGCATTGTCTGCTAGGAACTACAAACAATTCAGGGACTACATCCAGGTGTAGTTCCCATTAATGTGCCCTTTGTTAAGAGGGATAATGGTTGGCAGACAGCTTTAAAAACAGTGAAATCTACTTTTTTGCTTTATAAATCACAGCTTGTGTTATAATTTGAACATTTTTGACATTTGAAATGTTTGAAGTATCTTCTTAATTTAATTTCCTGAATGCCTATTCCCAAATACTGATTTACTAAATTTCACCAATATTTGATAAATGACAAGGGAAACGTACTAATGTGCAACTTTCTTCTTAACCATGTTATTTGAGATACTATGACCTTGGAAGGTAAGGGAGGTGGGAACCCTCCCTTGCATCTGTTTACATCAATATCTAATATACATACACATCCACACAGAGTATATGCATTAGAAGATGTTCTTCATTCCACATTGCTGCAGTCCTAACTATTGGGTAGTCCGCTGTCCAGTCGGCCCGAATACCAAAGTATATGGCTGACGTCGGTCAGGGCGCATTAGACCGACGTCAGTACGTCAGGGTACTAATGCGCATGACCGACGTCATATCCTCAGTCTTTTTTGCCGCATGGTCCGATGCAGAAGCAATTTTGCGAGTGCAGGTTGGCGTTCTGAAAGTTTCTGAAGTCAGAGTTTCAGACCGAATCAAAGTTGGCTAAGTACCCGTTGGGGAATATTTTGTTTTTTCTTGCCTCAGTATTTAACCGGATGTCAGAAAAAGTGAATAACTGTATTTCTTGTGGGAAACAGATACCTCATAGGGATTACCATACTTTGTGTATACCTTGTTTAGGGCCTGAGCACGACGTTGTTGGATGCCGCTCTTGTGCTAGATTTAACAAACGCACTATTAAGAGAAGGTTAGACTGTGCCAGGTTAGTTTTGGGAAGCGTTGTAATTATAAAATGCCGCCGGATGCTCCGGCGCCGCTTCGCAAAAGCGCAAGGATAAAGCAGCAAAGCCTAGAGTGGAAGAACCGACAGTCCCTGACGCCGGTTCTTTAGAAGGCTCAGTGGAGCCGGAGGTTCTGCCAGGTGTTTCTTTGGAGTCTCAGGGTGAGACTTTATTGTTACAGGATGTATCCTCTCAGGAAGTAGGCCAGGCTGAGGGGGCTTCTCAGGTGGCTGTTCTTCCCTCTCTTCCTAAGGTGGTTAGGGCCTCCCCCTCTGTTTCCAAGGCTTCTTTGAGAGGTAGGCCTAGTGTAGCTTCAGTGGGGGTTTCTCCTAGTGCTTCAGGGTCTTTGCCTAAGAAACATATGCTTAAAATGGCAGAGGATTTGATTACTATGATTAGAGGTTCTATGCCCCTCCTGATAAGAGGCCTAGGGTGGAACCTGAGTTTGAGAGTTTTGAGCACTGTTCGGAGGCTTCTGAGTCTTCGGCTGAAGACTTGCAGGAGTATCCTCCTTATTCTGATTCTGATGTGGATGATTCTACTCCTTCAGCTTCTCCTCCTGAGGATTTTTCATTTTCAGAGACTCTGCATTCCATGAGGGAGCATTTTAAATGGGAAGGTCAAGATTTCTCTGATTCCAGGAAGAGGCTTAGGGAATTCTTGTTTTTACCCCAGCATAGGCCTTTGGCTATACCTCCTGTTCTGAATGTGGTGGAAGATGTTTTTGCAGAGGCTTCCCTGAATCCTGATTCTTTGCCTCCTGCCCCAGTTAAACCGGATAGGTACTATAGGGTGCCTGAGGCTCATAAGTATCTTTTTAAGAGTCCTAGTGCAGACCCGGAAACTGTCTCTCAGGGGCCTAAAGGGGTGAAGGCCTCTGTTGTTAAAAATCCTGTTCCTCCTGATAAAGAGGCAAGGGCTTTGGATAGATGGGGAAAGAAAGTGTATACTTCTTCCACTTTAGCCATGAGGGCATTGAATTGTCAGTTTCACATGTTAAAATATCAGAATTACCTCCTTTCACAATTGAAATCTAAGGTGGATGCTCTGGCAGAAGGTATTGAGTGTAAAGAGTTACAGGATTTAGTTCATGTGTCTGAACAGGTGGGTAAACATTCCTTGCAGTGTGGTTTTGATGCTGTGCAGGCCTCCTCGAGGGTGGCTGCCACTGGTTCTGTTCTTCGTAGGCATGCCTGGTTGAGAGATCAGAATTTAGCTGAGCATGTTAAAACAAGGATTTTGGATGCTCCTTTGCAGTCTGATGTGCTGTTTGGTTCGCCTGTGGAAGCAGTTTTAAAGAAAATGGAGGACAAGGCTAAGTCTATGCAAACTGTTAAGGATTTTTTGCAGGTGCAGCCTCCGAAGTTTAGTAGAAATTGGCCTACTAAGGGATGGACTTATCCTGCTTATGATTCCCAGTCTAGGGGTAGGTCTAGACGTGGTAGGGGCAGAGCTCAAGGTTCTTTTAGGCCTAGGACAGGGAGTTCCCCTGCGCAGACTTCTGATGAGGGCAGGGGTCAGTCCTTTCGTAAGCAGACCCAATGACCTGCCTTTTCAGCTGCCAGTACATTCTCGCCTGGCAGCACCTTTGGGAGGAAGGCTGTCTCTTTTCAAAGAAAATTGGGATTTAATTACCCAAGACAGATGGGTTCTGGATATCATTCACCACGGTTACAGGTTTTATTTCCATACCTTGCCTCCTTTCAAAGGCATGCCAGACATTCCTCCTCTACAAAGAAAAGAGGCTCACAAGCAAATTTCTCTGTTGCTCCAAATAGGGGCCATTCAGCCAGTTCCTGTGCCAGAAAAGGGCCTAGGATTTTATTCTCGCCTGTTCCTAGTACCGAAAAAGGGGAACACGTGGAGACCAATTTTGGATTTATCTATCCTCAACACTTATCTGGACATTCCCAAGTTCAAAATGTTGACGTTACAACAGCTTTTACCTCTGCTGGGCAAAGATCATTGGATGGTAACTTTAGATCTCAAGGAAGCTTACCTTCATGTGCCTATAACACTAAGTTGCAGGCAGTATCTGCGTTTTCGAGCAGGAAATTCTCATTATCAGTTCTCTGCATTGCCCTTTGGCTTATCCACTGCGCCCAGAGTATTCACAAAGGTTCTGGCTCCAGTGATAGCTTACTTCAGGCTAAGAGGAATTCAAATCTATCCTTACTTGGACGACTGCCTGATTCTAGCTCAAGAAAAGGAAGACCTTCTACAGCATTTGGATTATGTCATAGCAGTGCTAAGATGCCTAGGGTATTCTGTGAACGAAATAAAGTCCAGTCTAGTACCCTCTCAAGACATGTGCTTTCTGGGTGTGAGACTGAATACAGCAACCCAGATGGCCTTTTTAACCCCGGACAAACAAAAGAATCTTTCCAGTTACTTCCATCAGCTATCTCTTCAGTCCGGGCTGACTGCAAGGACAGTCCTTCAAGCCTTAGGGTTCATGGCATCTTGTATTCTGGTGCTTCCCAATGCCAAACTGCATATGAGGAAGCTGCAATGGTATCTCAAAAATGTATGGACACAGCACTGCCAGGATCTGGACACTGTCATTCAAATAATACCTTGCATTCAAAAGGAATTTTTGTGGTGGGCTCAGGAATGTCACCTAAACAAGGGACTCTCTGTGACCCGGCCAGAGGCGAGTCAGATTCTAACGACAGATGCCTCAGACATTGCTTGGGGAGCTCATCTAAATGGAAAGTGGATACAAGACAAGTGGCCTGCCAGACTACAGCATCTACATATCAACATGAAAGAGATGTTAGCAGTCCAGTTTGCATTAATGGCTTTCAAGGAGTGACTTCTTCCAGGGCAGGTGTTGATTCTAACAGACAACACAACTGTCATGTGGTACATCAACAAACAAGGGGGAACACATTCTTACCCATTGTGCAGGCAAGCAATGATTTTATGGGAGACTGCGCTCAGCTTGCAACTAACTCTTCAGGCAAGGTTTCTGCCGGGAGCACAGAACTCCTTAGCAGATGTGTTAAGCAGACAAATCATGGATCCCCACGAGTGGAAACTGGATCTTCATGTATTTCAAAAATTGACAGTGTCATGGGGAACTCCAGACATAGATCTGTTCGCTTCTCCACTAAACCACCAGCTGCCAAAGTTTTGCACGAAGAGGTTTCATCACACAGCTTGGAAAGTGGATGCTCTTTCTTTCAGTTGGGTAAAATCTTCATGTGTATGCTTTTCCACCTCTGCCTCTTCTCCCAAAGGTGCTTCTAAAGGTCAGACAAGACAAGCCAAGGATGATTTTAATAGCTCCAGATTGGCCTCGGCAGCACTGGTACCCATTACTGAGGAGTCTGGTAAGGATGCCTCCATGGCCTTTACCCTTGATTCCACACCTGTTGTCTCAGAGGGACGGTCACCTGCTAAATGTCAAGCTTCACTCTCTTCATCTAACAGCCTGGCATATTCTGTTTTGAAAGACAGCAGGTCTCAACTTCCTCAACAAGTTTTAAATGTGATTATGGAAGCCAGGAGACCTAGTACAAGGAAAGTGTACGCAGAGAAATGGAAGAAATTTCTATTTTGGAGTGCAGCAAACAATTTGGAGATTTCTGAGCCTAATTTGAGTGTGGCTCTTCAATATCTTACTGAGTTATTGGACAAAGGTTTGTCTTTCTCTTCCATTAAGATTCATGCTGCAGCAATTTCAGCTCACTATGATTGTGACCCACCATTGTTTTCTCATCCTTTGTTCAGGCAATTTCTTAGAGGGGCAAAGAATATAAGACCCCCACGTAGAGCTCCTACTCCTGCTTGGGATCTCAATTTTGTGTTGGAGAAACTTACTCTACAACCTTTTGAGCCTCGCTACTGCTGAATTGAAATACTTGTCATGGAAGACTGCTTTTTTGTTGGCCATTACTTCTGCAAGAAGGGTTTCTGAGTTGCAGGCCCTTATGGCGGTAGAGCCTTTTTTGATTTTTCATAAGGATAGGGTATCTTTACGTACTAATCCTTCCTTTATGCCTAAGGTGGTTTCTAGTGTGGCTTTAAACCAAACTATTCATTTGCCTACTTTTTATGCAGATCCTCAAAATAAAGGGGAAAAGATTTTGCACACTTTAGATGTACACAGGCAGTTGCGTTATTATTTGAGCAGGACTAAGGATTTTAGGCAGTCTCAGCAGTTGTTTGTTTCTTTTGCTTTGGGTTCGAGGGCAAGCCTGTGTCGAAACAAACTATTTCTAGGTGGATTGGGTTTTGCATTGCATTTTGTTATTCCCATCATGGCAAGGAGATTCCAGTTGGGATTAGGCCTCATTCCACTAGGGCTACTGCCACTTCGACAGCATTTCTAAGGGGGGTGGCAACTAAGGATATTTTGGAGGCAGCTACTTGGAGTTCAGTGCATACTTTCTCTAAGCATTATCACCTTCCTCTCTACTCTAAGTCTAGGGCTGGTTTTGCCACAGCTATTTTGCAAGGCATGTTGTCAGTTCCTGCTTCCTTATGATTTGCCAGCCTCCCTTACCTCTGCTTTGGGATTCTACCCAATAGTTAGGACTGCAGCAATGTGGAATGAAGAACATAGTACAGTTTTGTACCTACCATAAATGTAGATGTTCGAGGATCCACATTGCTGCAGTCCAATTTACCCTCCCTCCTTCCCCTCTGTGTTTAGGGGTGGTTGTGTAGGTGAGGTTATATTCTAGTAATTTTGTATATATTGTACCTATTTTTGGTGAAGGTATGTTTGGAGTTTTTGGTTTTGGCCTTATCTTTTCAGGGTCTTCTGACATCTGGGGCAAGAAAAGACTGAGGATATGACGTCGGTCATGCGCATTAGTACCCTGACGTACTGACGTCGGTCTAATGCGCCCTGACCGACGTCAGCCATATACTTTGGTATTCGGGCCGACTGGACAGCGGACTACCCAATAGTTAGGACTGCAGCAATGTGGATCCTCGAACATCTACATTTATGGTAGGTACAAAACTGTACTTTTCAGGTATCAGCCACATGAGTTCTTGTATTTACTCAAGCAAACACAAAATTGGGCTTACAGGAAACCAGTAGGCATTGACAAGTAGAAAATAAAACAACCCAGTAGAACACTTTGTCATGAGGTTAACAGTTCATTTCACTTAGCTGCTGCTTTGACAACAACTCCATAAAGGTGCTAACACACACTTCAGGGCTGACCACTTAATTGCACATTTATAGTCAGCAGTGCTCAGATAACAGTTTTTAACAGGATTATCCTCAGTGGCTGGTTTAAAGCCTGTCTTCTCCAGGGTTCATGTTTGAAAAAAACACCGTTTTTGATTTAAACATTTCATTTCAGATTATTGAACCAGAAGTCACTGGCAGACAGATAATGTCTCTGAGACAGCAACTTGTTGGATGAGAAAAATAAAAAGTCTCTAGTACACACCCTTTCAAAAAGGTTTCTTGCAAAATGACTATGAATCCTGACTACTAAGACTTCAAATAGCAGTGTCAAAACTCCAATCCTAGACTCTTATGTTGGAGCTGACAGCTCAAGCCTCAGATCATCAGTCCTTTATGAAAGCTCCCAGACTCATTTGGACCTTGAACAATGAACTTGTGCCATATTTAAATTCTCAGATATTGTAAAGGCTTTAGTAACCAGCTGGCTGTTGTTACATGACTGCAGGTAATTTAGTTAAAGTGGACCAGTCACTATTTCCTGCTTCTGTGTGCTTTCCATAATATAAACATGCTGTCTTATCTTCCATGTACTCTACTTTAGTCTTAAACTTAGCACTAACTTCCAAGAATTTACTTGGACTACAGGTTTGAGATTGCATTCCCTATCAAGGATTGATATCAGAGTATTGGCAAAGGGAAAGAAATAGGGGAGTCCTAAACGAAAGACCAGCACTGGTAGAGTTTTTAGTAGAATGTAGAAGAGAAGCTGCCATTGAAAAAAGAATAATTAGTAGAACATACGAAATATTCCACAATAACTATAAGAATCAATCAGAGGAGGTTAGAATGGATTGGGAAGAGAGACTGGATATGCAATTCGCAAAGAAGCAATAGAAGGACATATGTATGTCTCTGAAATATGCAACAAAATCTAGAAGATTTTGAATTTTTGCTTGGAAATGTATACATAGATATTTTTATACCCCAAGTAGACTCCAGAGAATTTTTCCTGAGGTGGACAGAAAATGTTGGAGGTGTGACACAGAAGAAAGAGGTAATTGGGAACATATTTTCTGGGATTACAGTGAGTTGGCAGACAAAAGTATTCCCTGCAGGGTGCCCTGTTGGAGATGCTTGATGGTTAGATGGGCATGACTAGGGAGATGATTTTTCTGAGCTACGATACAGAATCGGAATTGCTCAGACATGGTAAGGCCTTGCTGTGTCTAATTATGTTGGCTGTCTAAAAAAGGAATTACTAGAAAATGGAAAACAAAATTTAAACCAACTATAGTAGAAGTAGTGGAAACAGTAACAGATAAAACAACTGGAATTGAGATTGAAAAGGATAGGAAAGGATAGGAGCAAACTACACAGGAAAATAATTGGAATTGCGAGAATAGATACTGGGGAGGAATAAGGTTTAAAAGTAGGCAGGACTTAAATGAGCTATGTAATGTTTGAGTGAAAATGATTCGGTAGATTATAAGTGATGTGTAATATTTTCAACTGGGAGTGTGTCAGTGTGTTGTGGCATGTAAAATGCTTGCAACTAGGATTGTTTTGGTGTGGTTTGTTTTCATTTATATAAATTTATGATTGCTTATTTTGTAAGTGATGGCTTAATAAAGATGTTTCTTGCTTAAAAAAAAAAACTTTTCAGCAAATTGTAAAATTGTCCTACCAATTCCATTGCTAGGCATTCGTGTAGCCATCTTATTTTAGAAAATATGCAGATGTCTTATTTATATAGTCATTCAGCAGCTCATTCAGTCATCTCTGAATCATTGTAAAAATTGGTTAACTTATATCTTTCATCAAAAACATCTAAAATAAAGAAGGGTTTTGTGGTGGAGAAAGCCCCCTGCACCCCCCCCCCCCCCACGAGGAATTGAGTCTCCCCTCACCTCCTCAACTTGTATAAACTCTTGGAGCACACTGTAGTAGAAGAAAGGAAAAACTTCCTTAACCCTACTGTGCACTGATTTCGCACCACCAGCCATAGCCTGCGCTCACTTAACCAGCACACTTGCATGCAACCAGACACAGACTTCCACACAACCTCTCATACAGATGTAACGAACACACTAGTCAAATTTCAAACTCAAACACACAAGCACTTAATACTAACAATAACTCTGACACCTTCTAAGATTAAAAACTTGAAATACACAACACTGTATAATGATGATTCCTGATGAAACAAACTGAATTCTCAACTAAACCAGCGGCAGCCATGTATATATATATATATATATATATATATATATATATATATATATATATACAAATACATGGTTTAGCTTTGAATTTTCGAGTGCATTAAGCTCAAGATGCACACTTTTGGGAAGTCAGCATCACCAGAGAAATGAATCCTGAGACCTAAGTCTAAATGCTAATGAACCTGCCACGCCTGCAGAACCTGTGCAAGTACTTGTTTCATAAGTTTGCACAGTAGGGAAAATTATGTTTCAAAACCCTGGTTGAGAATGTCAGCTGCAAACATTGAGGGGCTCAGTATGTTTATCTCGAGGTTGCACATCTTGAGCTTAGTATGGTCAAGAATTAAAAGGAAAGAATATTTATTTAAATATTTATATTATGGCTAAGTAAGTGCAGGTTATTGCTGCTGGTGCAAAATCAGAGTGCAGTTGGGTTAAGGAAGTTTTTAATTTCTCCTACTGTGGTGTGTGCTCCAGTACACACACACACACACACACACACACACACACACACACACACACACACACACACAAGCCTCCTTTTTGTTCATAAATAAATTCCGTAAATAAGCAGTCATGTTCTTAGGAATTATTATAGCAAACCCAAACATGACATTTGTTTGCACCTCATCCTTCAGAGATTGCCAAAGCTACAAATATCTACAAATGAATAAATGAAGCTTCATGCAGCTATTTTTAACTCTGCCACCACCCACAGTATGCTTGCAGTTAACCAGAAGTGTGCTATTTAAATATTAGACCTGAAGGAGGACACACATATTTGCAAGTCTGATGCACTGACTCCACAGATGACAAAATGTAGAAAATAGCCACAGAAGTACTCCAACTGCATTTTAGCTTCCTCTGTATTAACAAAACAACATAAAGTATTAACTAGTTAGCAGTTATATAGTAAATGCTTCTGAACACAGAGCATTTAATGCCCCTCATTTAAATAATACCAGAAGCGGGGCAGAATACCATACTTCTAGATTGCCCGTTCAGATCAGGAGAGACAGCAGCCCTTGAAGTTGTCATAGGCTCATAGGTAAGTACTAGGCTATCCTGCCCGAGGCAATCTGTAAGCCTAGCCAGAATGTGTTGGCTTTCGCCGCCCCCTTAGATTAGTTCCCTGTGCCTGTGTCCAGCAGAGCCATTAGTTCCCTGTGCCTGTGTCCAGCAGAGCCATTAGTTCCCTGTGCCTATGTCCAGCAGAGCCACTGCAGTGAACCCAGGGGTAAAGTTTCTGTTTCCCATCCACTCGTCAAGGTTTCTCTTGAAGAGTGTTAGTGAGGGGCTCTGCCTAATGTAGATTGGAATCCTGTTCCAAAGCATGGGGAGTCTCTGGGACAGGAACCTATCCCCCCAGCACGTCCTGTTTATTGTTGTGGTGAGGTTTAGATCCCTAGAGCGTGTGGCTCTCAGGGATTTGTGTTTTTTTAGGTGGAGCATGTCCATCAATTCTGGGTTGGACATAGCCTTGTATATCAGGCAGAGATCACCTTTGAGTAAGCAGAATGCAACCAAGTATAGCTGGAGTTTCTTCAGTCGGGCTGCATAGGGCATCTGTTTGAGGGCCAGTAATCCTCTTGGTGAGGTACTTCTGTGGTCTTTCCAGCTGTTGCAGGTGTCTTGTAAGGTACATCCCAAATGGGGCGTTGTACTCTATGATGGGTCTGATGAGTAGAGGGGCACAATAACCTCTCTTGTTCTAGATGCAAACCCTTTTGTGATTAGGTGGGCCACATAGAAGGATTTTCTAACTACCTTGGCAATATGATTATCAAAGGAGAGATTACTACTTGGGTCCCCAGATCCCTTATTACATTTTCTGTATTTAGGGGACTACCATGTATGTGGTAGTTTGTGGTTACTTTGTTTTTTCCAAACTATGCACTTTTTGGCATTTAGCTTGAGGCCATGATTTTGACACCAGGTATCCGTCTCAGTGAGACCCTTGTGGAGGATGACTGTATCAACCGGAGAGTCAATTATGGCCCCAGTTTGCAGTCGTCTGCGAACATAGTCAGCCATAGTCCTCCTGTGCTTGCCTGTATCTCTGAGAAGTATATACCGAACAGGAGAAGTCCCAGGACTGAGCCCTGGGGGACGCCACTTGTAACCGGTTTAGAGTCGGACCTAAAGCCTGCAACTCTCACCGTGTGGATTCTATCCATAGGTTCATAGGTTGGTACTAGGCTATTGGCCCTAGGGCCTATACAAACCTAGTCATAACAATTCCCTGGCTATTTATTCCCACACTAATTACTTCTCTGGACCCCTGTCTAGTAGGGCGACTGAAGTGATCTCTGGGATGAATTTCCTTTCTCCCATCCAGTCATCAAGGTTCCTTTTGAAGAGGGCCAAAGAGGTGCTCTGCTTGACATGTATGGGCAGTCTATTCCAGAGTCTGGGGAGTCTCTGGGTCAGGAACCTATCTCTCCAGCATGTTTTGTTTATTGTGATGTCAAGGTTTAGATCCCTGGAGCGTGTGGCTCTGAGGGATTGGGATTTCTTTAAGTGTAGCATGTCCAGCAGCTCTGGGTTTGACATAGCCTTGTATGTTAAGCAGAGATCGCCTCGGAATAGACGATATGCGACAGAGTGTAGCTGGAGTTTTTTAAGGCGGTCAGCATGGGGCATCTGCTTTAGGCCTGTGATTCTTTTAGTGAGGTATTTCTGCGGCCTTTCCAGTTGTTGCAGATGTCTTGAGAGGTACATACCAAATGGGGCATTGTATTCTATAATGGGTCTAATGAGGGATGAGTACAGTGGGACAATGACCTCCTTTTTTCTTGATGAAAAGCCCTTAGTGATGAGGTGTGTCACATAGAAGGATTTCCTGACTGCTGTGGCAATGTGATTATTGAAGGTGAGATCACTGTCATCCGTGAGCCAATTGGCAACCCATCTCGTGATGTAGGGGTTTATGTTCAGGCTGGTGAGCTTGTCTATAATACCAGAATGGGGAATGGTGTCGAAAGCCTTTGCAAGGTCTAGGTAGGCTGTGTGGACCTCCTTTCCCTTGTCTAAAGCCTTGGTAACTGTCTCAAAGTCGGCCACCAGGTTTAGAAGGCATGATCTGCCCTTAAAGCCAAACCGGGTAGGGTCCAATGTTTGGAGGTTCCCAATGTCTCTGCTAATGAGTTCCATGATGATGCGCTCCATCGCCTTGCAGACCAGGCTACTCAGGCTTAAAGGGCGATGGTTCCCAGGGTCCATTGTGGCTCCACCTTTGTGGAGTGGGATAACTGTTGCTGTGTGCCACTCTATGGGTACGTAGCCTGTAGCAAGACTGAGTTTGAACAGTGTGTTTAGGTGAGGGGTTAGTTCATTTTGGAGCTCGTGTAAGACACAGCCTGGGACACCGTCCGGTCCCATTGAAGTTGTGTTTTTGGCTTTGGATAGGGCTGTTTTAACCTGTGTGTCAGTGATTGCCGGGACTCTGCATTCTTCTGGTATGGTTATGGGCCCTTTAGGGGGTGAGAGAGGGGTGAAGTTTGCACTAATCCTGTCTGCCAAAATGTTGGCAATATCAGAAGGTTCATTGTATTTTGTGCCATTCTGCACTAACTCAGAGCAGATCTGAGATTTTCCACTTAGTTTCTTGACATAGCTAAAGAACGCTTTGTGGTTATCTTTGAAGTCCTTGGCAATTTTTCTTTTGAAGCTAGCCTTGGATGATTTTATGAGGGATCGCAGTTTCTTGCTGATACTGATCAGGGATGTCTTAGCTTCTTGGGATTTTACTCTTTTCTGTACCAGTTTCCTCCTCCTGTTGCATAGCTTGTTTATGGCAGGGGTCCACCAGACTGGTTTCCTTTTCTTGGAGGAGTGAGTCTTGGTTTTGCTTGGGATAGCACGATCCATGCATTCTTGTAGGTGCTCATAGAGTGCCTTTGTAAGGGATTCCTTTAGCATGGGGGCTATGAACCTTTCCACCTCAGTCTTAAGTAACTTGAAGTTTGCTTTTGAAAATGTTTTCACGGTTGTTTCCTTGATTGGGGGTGGGGGCGGAATGTGGATATCCAGAGTGATTAGTCTATGGTCTGATCTAACCAGGGGGGGTTGACCTCTGGTGTGGAATACTGGTCGCCCATGTTGGTGATGACCAGGTCCAATATGTTGTCACCTGTGGTGGGGGTGTTGACCAGTTGATCCAGGGCGTTCGAGTTTATAAATTCTAGGAAGCGTTGGGCAAGGGAGTTAGTACTTGAGTTGTTCTCCCAGTTAATGTTTAGGTAATTGAAATCACCCAATATTAGGGTGTCTGGTAGGACCTTCATATTTTCCAGTGTCTCCAGAAATGCGGAATGTGGGCCCTGGGTCATGGTGGGTGATCTGTAGCAAGCTCCAATTAGAATTACAGTTTTGCCTGTTGTTAGTTGCACATGGATAATCTCTGAGGCATTGTGCTGCGCCACTAATCTGGAGGTGTGGATATCCTTAATGAATATGGATACACCCCTGCCTTTTGTGTTTCGGTCCGGGTTCTGTGGCCGAAATGTATGGTATGAGCTATAGCCTGGTAGTGCTGGGGTGCTCTCTGAAGCCTTAAACCAGGATGTTATGTAGTCCTATCTCGCCGTAATTCTTGCTGGATGGGTTTAGAGCCGATATTCGGCTCTGACTCAGCCTATACTAAAGCTCGAGAGCTTTTTACTGGCTCGAGGCTAGCCCCTATCCCATGGTGGCTCACGGCAACTCCCCAGATCTCGCTTGCAGCGAAAGCTTCGAGGTTGTGTCTTACTGGCTCATTCGCTAAGTAGAACGATTTTTTTACTTATTTAGTCCTTTCTGTCACCTTTTTCTGTCATATATATCTTAATAGTTTCTTCTGTATTGTGCGTCTGTTTTTTGAAAGTTTTCAACCCCTATTCCCCCCTTAGGACTGTACGGCCCATTTAAATTAGAGGGCTGTAGTGCCCATTTAAGTTAGAGGACCTTTCCTCCCTGTGTGTGTGTGTGTGAGACTGTTATAAAAAAAAAAAAAAAAATTTTCTTTCTTCCTTTAACTATGTCTGAAGATAAAGATAAGGATCACAAGGATCATCGCCCTTCGGGCTTCAAAAACTGTGACAGATGTGCGCAGAAAATGTCTCTTACAGACAGCCACACCAGTTGCGTATATTGTCTGGGCGAAGCCCATTTACAGGAACTTTGCACCTTCTGTCATGCCTTTAGTACAAGAGTGTTAAACGAAATGAAAAGAAAGCTTATTGACAGGGGTCTCATGGCCAGTTCCTTCCAGGAACAGCTGGAACTTGGTCAGGCAGCTCCAAGATCTTCAAAGAGAAAATCATCGGCCCCGACTTCGGAGCTGACCAAAAAGTCTATAAAGTGTCGGAACCAAGGAGTTACGGTTCTGACTCTGTCTCGGAACCGATGGAATAGATTGCACCGAAGATGAAGCAGTCTTCGGTACCGAAGGTTTTGTCTGACATCAAAACTGTATCTCCTATTTTGAGATCTCTTATTTTGGAGAGAAGGAGGTCTCCTTCAGTCTCTCCACCAGATCCTCCAGGACCCTATCAGTTGAGAACATTGAGAGGGTGGTGAAGAGGTTGCTTTCAGATCCAGCTCTGGCTAGAAAATTGAGCCCTCCAGACCCAAAGGTCTCGGAGCCGTCCCCCGTACTGATCACTGTTCCTCCTCCCACTGCTTCGCTCTTGGAGCCTATTACATTAGGTTCCTCTGTCTTCAACCGTCGGGGGATGGATTCAGCCTGCTTCCTCGGAGCCAATTACTCTTATCCTCGATGGCTCATTCTGGAGCCAAGGGTTCTTGGAGCCGATGCTCTTGTGTCGACTCTGAGGGGGACAGTCACCCTGGGTTCTCTTTGGAACCGACCCTCCCTCTCGGAGCCTCGACTCGGCTCAGCTCCCACATCTGCTTCAGAACTGTTCCCTCTTGCTAGGAGTCGACCATCCACTCCCTCTGAGTGAAGGTCTTCTTTGGAGCGGGGGGGAGGCTTTCGAAGCTATAGAGAAGGCTTTATCCTCTGCCAAAGCCATTCCTTTGGAACCAGTGTTCCACCAGCAGCAGGCAGCAACCTCTTCCCCCCTGCTTACCCCCAAAGCGTAGGGAACCAGAGGCCCAAGTAGCCCCAATTGGAGGCGCCCCCTCTTCCGAGTCCTCCCCAGATTATCCCACTGGAGAGCTCCCTCGGAAGAGGTTATGTAAGAGGAAACATGTCGACTCCCCTGAGTCGGTCACATCAGACACTGATTTAGAGTAATCAGAAGGGTCCCCCAGATCTCCCTCTGAGGATGATTCCTTCTCTGACATCCTAGAAATCCTTAGACAGAGGGGTGATTGGAAGACCTCTAACCCTACTGGGGATGAATCGGTGTATCTTGAGGCTTTTGGCTCCCGACCTTCCACCTCTTGGGTGACACCACCTTATGACCAACTTTTGGGGGTCATTTCGTGGAAAGTATGGACCTCTCCAGATTCAGTGGAAGCCGTCCCGAGGAGGCCAAACAAATTTATGACAGCACCTGAGGACAAGTCTTTCCTTAGCAAGGGAGCTCTACTTGATGCTATGGTGGTAGCAGCAGCCACCAAGAAGGAATTATCTGAGATGTCTTCTAATATCCATCCTTCTAACAAGGAGTCCAGGACGATGGATAGGTATGGGAAGCGTACTTTTTCTTCAGTGGCATTTACACTAAGATCGCTGAATTACCTTCACTCGTCTTCAGAGGGATCTCCTGAAAGAGTTAGGAGATACCCTCCATAGTTCAGTAGCTCCGGGTTCCATGGACAAGGTTTCCGTGCAGCTCTCCACCCTTACTTCCATAGCTAACTCCTCCATGAGGCTGATCTCATATACGGCAGATGGAGCGAGCAGGGCAGCCGCAGCAGGAATAACTCTCAGGAGACATTCGTGGATGCATCTTTGTAATTTTATGGAATCCTTCAAGTCTTCCTTCACTAACGTTCCCTTTGATGGTTCATCTCTTTTTGGACCCCAAGTGAAAGAGACTTTGACTAGGTGCGAGCAGGAAGGAAAAACCTTATCTGCCGTTGGAGTCTGTTTCTCTCTCCTATCCAGACCCTATGCTAAGGGTAATATAAGAGGGAAAATGTAGTTTCGCAAATCCCAAAAAGGTTTTCCTCGGGCACAAGGTCAACCCTCCCCCAGGGGTAGAGGGGGAGGATATAATGGAAGATGCCACCCTCACAGCAAAGGAGGTCCGCAACATCAGGGAGACAGAGAAACGTTCTCTGATTGTCCCTTCTGATTGTCCCTTCCTTCAACCCTGAGGAGTTGCCCGACTGTCCATCTTTGGAGGCAGTCGGGGGGGCGTATATCGCTGTACCCAAGTGCCTGGCTAACTATCACTCAAGATCATTGGGTACACACAGTAATATCCAGAGGTTACCTGATTCCCTTTATTTCCGAACCACCAACAAACCAGTCTCTTCCAGACGTACCACCCATCCAACTAGACCGTGCAACATTAGAGGTCATCTCGTTGCTACAAAAAAAGAGTCATCCAAGAAGTCCCTGCAGAGCAAGTAGGATCCGGAATTTAGTCTCAATTCTTTTTAGTTCCAAAAAAGACAGGGGACCGGAGATCAATTCTAGATCTCAGCAGGCTCAACAAGCATGTAAGAAAATCAAAGTTCCAAATGGTCACTCTGCAGTTGATATTTCCCTTTATCAGGAAAGGCAACTGGATGTGCTCATTAGATCTCCAGGATGCGTACTACCACATCAAAATGGACAGGCGCTCCAGGAGTTACTTACGCTTCCGACTGAGAGCCAGACATTTTCAGTTCAGAACACTGCTTTTTGGCCTCACTACAGCTCCCAGAGTGTTTACCAAATGCATGGCAGTGGTGCATCAACTCATAAGGACCAGGGACGAGACTCTATCCTTGTGCGCCAGCCTAGTCATCACTGTCAACTTGCAAAAGTCAATCTCCCTCGCAGCATATTGTATATCTAGGCTCAGAAATAGACACAACCACCATGTCAGTAAAGCTAACACAGGAAAGAGTGGAATCTCTACGCAGTCAGATCAGATCCTTATTAAACAAACAGAGAGTCCAGGCCAGAGTAGTCCTTCAAGTCTTAGGGACTATGGCTTCTGCCATCTTATTAGTTCCTCTTGCTTGTCTACATATGAGGATTCTCCAATGGATGCTGTTTGCACAATGGTCGATGCAAGACCTTCTACATCTCACCAGATATTAATAACAAATGCATGCAAAAGGGATCTGACATGGTGGTTACACATGAAACAACTTGTCATAGGTCGTCCATGTGCTCCTCCCCAAGAGAAAGCAGTTTTGAACACGGACGCTTCCCAGATAGGGTGGAGGGGCATCATCTGGGAAAGACAGTCCAAGGTCTTTGGCAAAACCATGAGACCCACGTACACACAAATGTTCTGGAGATGAGAGTGGTGCTATATGCTTTGCAAGCACTTCACAGCTCCCTTCCCACTGAAATGATTGCGATTCAGTCGGACAACATGTCTGTTGTGTGGTACATAAACAAACAAGGGGGAACCAAGTCTTACCCGCTTTGCAGAGAGGTCTTAAGAGTTTGGAAATGGGCGATGGATACTCAACACTTCCTGATAGCAATGCATGTCCCGGGGAAATCCAACGTAATAGCGGACAAACTCAGCCGAGCAATTCTGATGCCTCACGAGTGGTCCCTGAATCCAATGGTTGCGAAAGAGATCTTTCAGAAATGGGGGGCCAGACTTGCTGTGATCTATTTGACACTCACCTGCACACCAAATGCAACAGTTACTTTGTCCTCATTCCCCATCTGGGGATGTCACCCAGGGATGCTGTAGTTCACGATTGGCCCCCCGGGACTTCTCTTTGCCTTTCCTCCCTTTCCACTCATACCCAAAGTAATACAGAAAGCAAGACAGTTGAGGAGTTCCTTGATCCTCATTGCTCCTTACTAGCCTCGACAAGTTTGGTTTTCTTTTCCTGTGGCCCTACCTTTTGGAGGAACCATGGATTCTGGATCCATCTCCAGATCTCCTGATTCATCATTCGGGACAGTTCCACCCCTCCATCCACACCCTCAAATTGACAGCATGGCTGCTCCAGTTCCACATATAGCCAGGTGCATTCCCTTATCCCCAACGGTCAAACACATCCTACTTTCGTCCCATAAACCTTCCACTCAGAAACTATATTCTAGCAAATGGAAAAGGTTTTCCCTTTGGGTTATGAACCGGGACTTAGATCCATATACAGCTCCTTTAGAATCCATTTTATCCTTCCTAACAGCAATTTTTCATGAAGGAACGGCAGCTGCTACAGTTAGAGTTCAGTTAGCTGCCATTTCCAATTTTCATTTTGGTTTCATAGGAAATCCAATCATGCAACACTCCCTCTGTAAAACCTTCTTAAAAGGAGTTATTTTTCTTAGGCCCTCAATAAAACAACCTTTAGAACCCTGGGACTTAAATTTACTCCTCTCATCTTTGATGTCTGCACCCCTTGAACCATCCTTGTCGTCAGACTTAAAATTGTTATCATGGAAAACCCTGTTCTTGGTAGCTATAACATCGGCTAGGAGAGTCTCGGAACTTCAAGCCCTAACTATTCGATGATCTTACATTATCTTTTACAAAGATAGAGTCTCTCTTAGGACAAATCCTTCCTTTCTCTCTAAGGTATGCTCAGAACACAACCTGAATACTACCATTGAGCTACCTGTGTTTTTTCCAAACCACTGTAATAAATCGGAGTATAGACTTCATCAGCTAGATGTCCACAGGATACTCAGATTCTATATACACAGGACCAAAGAATTCAGGAAATTTGATGAACTTTTTGTTTCCTTTTCTGACAAAAGGAAAGGCTTACCTGTTTCAAAAATTACTCTTTCAAAATGGCTTTCGGATTGCATATCCTTTTCTTATCAACAAGCTGGTAGACAATTACCTTTAAAAGCTAAAGGTCACTCCACTAGAGCTGTAGCTACTTTATGCACCTTTAGATCTAGGATCCCAATTGATACCATTTGTGCAGCAGCTACTTGGGCAAAATCACATACGTTTGTCACTTGCTAAAAATTGGATTTGGCCTCCCGGAACAGGTCATCCTTTGGGTCCACTGTGCTGAAGAGTCTCTTCATTTGAGCCACCCGTGATAAAGGTGCTAGGGACACTGTCCCATCCAGCAAGAATTACGGCGAGATATGACTACATAACATAAAGAAGTTATGTACTTATCATAACAACATTCCATGTTTGTAGTCCATCTCGCCTATATTCTTGCGTCCCTCCCTCCAACCCCCTTCCCGTTTCCGTGGGCTCTAGTGGACCTCTTTTTGGGGCTGCCTGACTGTTGCTTGTCCAGCCTAGTTAGTGGGCATCAGTGTGCCTGACTATAGAGTCGCCTATTACTAGTGTGTTGGGTATGTTATTTTACCGTAAGGGCTGTGATTGCATGGCACACTGATTATGTGAAGTGTGTTTCATGGTTTGTGATGGGGTGTGGAGGTTGCTTGGGTGTCTGCTTTGGAGGTCTCTGTTGCTTTTGCAAATTTTTATTTAGAGTCTCCGAGCATGTTTTAGTGTATTTATGTGTGTTATTTGCTGGTGTTGGTTTAGTAGGTCTATGTGAGACTGGTGGTGTGTTGCAAGTATTTCCCTTCTCCTCTTGACTGTCAGTTCCAGTCTTGGGTTGAGAGCATTGCCTCCAGTTTGGCTGTATAATTGCATCTCTCTCATATATTAGTGTTTGGTGGTAGGAGGAGAGGGTTGTCTGTGTACATGTGGCAGTTGTAACATTGCCTCAAAATGCTCAGATTCGCCAGTTGGACTGGAGAGTACACCTAAAACTGCCCTTTAGACATGCCTGAATAGGTGAAGTGAGCTGTTTTACTGATTGGCTGGTAGGGACGAATAGAGAGCCTTGTCCTTCTGGGCAATATAGGGGGGTCTAGTGCTAGGGTTAATTAGTGCTTGCTGTGAGTTTTGAACAAGTGCTGGGCTGTGAAATGAATGGTTTGAGTGTTTAAGTTGAATGTTTTTGTAGTCCCAAGGGAAAAATTGAAGAGTAGACTTCGTGGAGCCAGGAGTAGTTTAACCCTAGTTAACCGGCGCTGGCTGGCCCGCGCAAATGCAGTTTTTATAGCAGGGAAATGAAAGAGATAGAAATTAGCCCAAAATGACCAATAAACTACTAACTTCTGGGCTGAAACCACTCCTCCAGGGACAGATAGGCTGCTCAAAGCTCCCCTGTCTCTCACAGGTGAACAGAGAAATTTCCTTCTATCCAAGTAAGGTATGGGCAACACAGAAACTTGTAACACAGCCCTGAATTCAGCAATAACTGGACTATACTAGCTGCTTTTTTTTTCCAGAAAATAAAGCAGATACAATAAAAAACACGTTAAATGCACAGAAATGTCATCTACTAGTGTCATTCAGTACACAACCCTTGCCTTCTTTCCTCTCTTTTATCATAAACCTTTGCAAATGAACACCGTCCAAGACTCCTTAAATCCTAGCATAAATAGCGGAAAAGGCAGAACTAGCTTATTTATAGAAAAAAAAAGTTCTGTTTACCTCGGCTTTTAATTAAATGGCCACTTATGGACATTTTTTTTGCAATTACAATGTATGCTGCTTATGAAAAACAAATAGATGAAAGCATATTGAAAGAGAAACCACAAGTACAAACATATCACTGTTTTTCCAAGCCATTTTCAACCTTCATCGAGTGTTTGTAGTTATTGATGTTTTGCATTTTTGAGACAGTTTAGGTAGAAGAAATCTTGTTAGGGTTTTGAGTATTTCCAAAACAGTGCAAAAAGCACAACAGATGGAAGTGAACAAATGCTTAGGTTACTTTCTCCAAGTGTTTAGGGTTTTTAAACGTCATGGGAGAAATGGGCCTCTTTCCTAAGCCAGAGCTTGTTTAAAATACATGAAATCAGTTTTGCTTTAACCACCAATGTTTGACATCAGTGCTTGCAGTCAGAAGAAAATTATAGTGCTTTAGGAGATGTTTAAACCAAAATTGAGTCATGAACCAGTCAGAAATGATCCCATTCCTCAAATTTGAGTTTCATTTGTCCTTTCCTCAATGGTGTGTACGCAGTATTTGTTTTTCCCTGACCAGAGATGAAAGTATACTGCACCAGTCTTTGTTGTGGTACTTAAAATTGCATAAAGGCACAGCATAAAATATTCACAAACCCCAGTCTCCAGCTTTCTGTCGAGTGAGTGCCAGGTTTAACCACATTGTACCATAATTAGAGCAGTGACAACAGTACTTCATACACTCCAGGAGAACAACATTAAAAAACACAGATTTTACATATCTGCTGTAGGATGTGGTCAGTGTCTTGGCTGTATAACAGGAAGTCACTTATCAGCTAAGCTGTTATCATGATGAAGTCTGGTGAATTATTCTGGTTTCAGAAATGAGAAGTACATAGTTTGGAAGTATTTATTTGCTAAATTGACATAGTTCACAAGAACAAGGATTAATGTAGTATATATGTGTGAGTGGAATATAAACACAGTTTTTTAATGGAGTGGGAGAAAAAGTGGAATACTTAACAGAAATGTTCAGACATGGAGAGTGCATACAAGCTTCATCCAAACAGTGACCAGAGATCAGGCTTGCACCCTAGACTATTGAGTCTGTGAGATATGAGCATTAACCAGAGTTGCTACAGTTCTCAGTTTCACTTGAAAAGTGAAAGGAAACCCAAACTTAATTAGGGACAAAGGCACAAAGTCTGAGGTAATTCTTTTAATACCTGTTATTCATTTAGAAAGCAGTTAATATAAGTGAATTTGTGATAACATACATTTAAACAGTTTGTAAATGTAGTTCTTAGTTGTTTTAGTGGCTATATTCTTCAGGGCTTTGTTTAAATAAATTATGAGGCACAGCAAAATTATTTTTATACACCTTTATTGAATTATCAGTTCTGACTTAGGCAAACTTACATTTTATAAAAGTAGTCAAATGTATTAACAAGCTCACATTTACAAACATTGTACATAATATATATTGTTCAATACCATATAATCAAAGCAGCATTAAAGAAATTGTTCATTTCCTGCCTTCTCTTAAACCTCATTCATCCTCTAAATTTTTTTTCTGCATGTATTGTTTCCCATAATTTCCATTTTTCCTATGTAACATAATCCTGATCTTTTCTAAAGATCCCATTTCTAGTTGTTTTATCTCTGTTAGAATATTCACTACTTTAAGTGTAGTTGCTTTAAACTTTGATTTCCATTTTCTAGTAATTGCTTTTTTGCCAACCACAAGAATTAAAGTCAACAAGGCCTTACTTCTTCTTCTCCTTCTTTTGGCTTTTCCCATTTAGGGGTTGCCACAGTAGAACAACTATGTCTAGGCAATTCATATCCTGTCTCCCATTTCAAAAAAATAATTTCTTTAGTTACTCTCATTTGCTTACCTAATATTCCTGTAGAGGATTTTTAAAGTCTGCCAACTCATTACACTTTGAAAACATATGTTGCCATGTACCTCTCTTCCCCATTACAGCTCCAACATTTTCCATCTGCCTGAGGGAAAAATTCATTGGGAGTCTGCTTTGGGTATAGAAGTATCTATGCAAACATTTCCAGGCAAAGTCCAACATCTTCTAGATTTTGTTGCCTATTTGGGACCCATACATATGTCCCTCCATTGTTTCTCTTTGAATTGCTTATCTAATCTCTGTTCCCAGTCTTTTCTAACCCCCTCTAATTGCTTCCTGTAGTTTATCATATAGTATTTTATATGTCCTACCAAGTTTCCCTTTTTAAACAGCACCTTCTATTCTAGATTCAATTAAAAACTCATCCAGTACAGGCATTTCTTTTAGTATTTCCCTATCCCTTTATCTTTGTCTCCATTTCGATATCAATGCGCCCTAGGGAAGGCAGTCACTAGCCTGCAGTCCGAATGTCTTCTTGGCCTCTTCCCATTCTATTACCTTTCCCACTCAATTATTTGCTCCCAATACATTGGTTCCTTTGCCAGCTTCCTCCAGTGAATTCCAGCTCTTTCTCACCTATTCTCTGTACACATAATTGCAGTCATCCCTGGTGCCATAACTGTGCAGCTGTAAAATATCCCTTCAAATGAGGTAATACTAAACCTCCTTGTCCTTTTGGGAAAATCGACTTATCCCACTTGACTCTTGCCCTCTTCCCCTCTCAGATAAAATCCTTCATCTCTTTTTTAACTGTCATGTATGCTTTCTCCTCTGGTTGACAAATATGCCTGACCTGTGTATAATTCTAAATGGACTAAAAACATTTTTACTGCTTGTATCTTGCTGTATATATCCATAGGCAAGAGCTTCCAGTTCCTCAGCTTTTGTATTATCTTTTGTTTAGTCTCTTCCCACATACCCATAGCTACCATAACCAAATCCCTTTAAATCCATACTCCTAAGTACTTCATGTTATCATGTCCCTGTTTCATACAAAATGATATCATCTGCAAATAAAGTCAGCGTTTCTTGAACACCATAACAATAATATCTGAATTTATGAGTCTCTCCTTTCCTTTGCTAGTGATTCTAAATATAATATAATAACAAATAGGGAAAGAGGACACCCCTGCTTGGTTCCTTTGTTCAGGCACAGTTTATCAGAGAGGTATCTTTCCACTTTGATTTTTGTCTCCGATCCCTCATATATTTTTCTAATTAACCTTATTATTGTATCAAGAAATGCAAATGGTTCCATTGCCATACTCATAAAATCCCAACTTACTGTGTCGAATTCTTTCTTTGCTTCAAGACCCACCAACAACAGTGGTATTTTCTCATCTGTATCATCATTGTTCTATTAATGTTGTCAAATGTTTGCCTCCCCTCCACAAAACTACATTGATCCTAACTATCAATTTTGGCATCACCTTTGTCATTCTTTTAGCCATTATAGACATTAACACTTTAAAATTATGGTTTACAGTGGATATAAAAAGTGTACACACCCCTGTTAAAATGCCAGGTTTTTATGATGTAAAAAAAATGAGACCACAGTAAATCATTTCAAAACTTTTCCCACCTTTAATGTGAACTATAACCTGTACAATTCAATTGAAAAACAAACATGTTAGGGGAAAATATAAAAAATAAAAAAGTACAGTAAGCTGGTTGAGTAAGTGTGCACATCCTTAAACTAATACTTTGTTGAAGCACCTTTTGATTTAATTACAACATTCAGTCTTCTTGGCTACACACTTACCATCAATTAAAGAGACTCTGATTAACCCAAAATAAAGTTCAGCTGTCCTAATAGGATTTTCTTGACATTTACTCAGTTGCCTGCCACAGCAAAAGCCATGGTTCGCAGACAGCTTACAAAACATCAAAGGAATCTTATTATTGAAAGGTGTCAGTCAGGAGAAGGGCAGAAAAAATTGTCCACAGCATTGGATATACCATGGAACACTGTGAAAAGTAGTTATGAAAAAGTGGAGAAAATATGGGACAATAGTGACATTACAAAGAACTGGACGTCCCTCCAAAATTGATGAAAAGACAAGATGAAAACTGGTCAGGGAGGCTGCCAAGAGACCTAGAGCAACACTGAAGGAGCTGCAGGAATTTCTGGCAAGTACTGGTTGTAGCTATATGTGACAACAATCTCCAGTATTCTCCATATGTCTGGACTATGGGGTAGGGTTGCAAGACAGAAGTCTTCTTACACAGAAAATTATTCAGGCCTGGCTAAAATTTGCTAAACAATACATCAGGTCTCCCAAAAGCATGTGGGAAAATGTGTTATGTTGTTTTTGTGCCAAACGTACCTTTTGGAATTGTGACCAAAAAGTTCAACCTTGGTCTCATCATACCATAACACATTTTCCCACATGCTTTTGGGAGACTTGATGTATTATTTTGCAAATTTTAGCCAGGCCTGGATGTTTTTCTGTGTAAGAAAAGTATTCAGTCTTGCAACCCTACCCAATAGTCCAGATATATGAAGAATATGGGAGATTGTTGTCACATGTAGTACACAACCATTACTTACCAGAAGTTCCTGCAGCTCCTTCCGTGTTGCTGTAGGTCTCTTGGCAGCCTCCCTGGCCAGTTTTCGTCTTGTTTTCTCATCAGCTTTGGAGGGACGTCCAGTTCTTTGCAACGTCACTGTTGTCCCATATTTTCTCCACTTTTTGATGACGGTCTTCACTGTGTTCCATGGTATATCCTGTGCTGTGGAAATTTTTTTGTACCCTTCGCCTGACTGATACTTTTCACTCTTTTTTGATTTCTCCAAGTCTTTTGGGTTTCTAATACCATGATGGGAATGGACCCCATTCCTAAGTCAGAGTACGATTAAAGTTCATGAAATTAGTATTATTTCACTCTTTGATGTTAGCCAAAAGTGCTCTTCACCGTAACCGCAATGTGCCCAGCAATGACTCCTGCAATTCGTATGGTGTTACATGAAATGGTAACATATCTAAATTTGATTGTAAATTCGGTTTTATAAGACTAGTGGCTCTTACTACTATTGGAACTGTCTGGGTATCTTTCTTCCACATGGCTCTCATTTCTGCCTGCAGATCAAGGTATTTTATGACTTTGTGTCTCTCTGTACGCAAGACACTATAGGCACTAGGTGTGGCAATTTCAATGATCAATGCTACTTTTGTCTTCTTTTCTTGGATCACTATGTCTGGTTTTCTAGCATCTATCTTTTGAACTGTTGGTATTGGGTGATCCCATGTGATGTAAACTTAATCATTTTGTATGATTCTCTGTGGCTCATGTTTCCAATGTTTTTCAGCCACTTCGATACCATAATGTTTGCACAATCTCCAGTGTAACAATCTTGCCACATTATTATGCCTTTCAGTACAGGCCCTCTGCCATTAGAGCATTGCAACCAGCAATAAGGTGTGTGACTGTTTCCAACTCGGTTCCACAAAACCTACATATGTCTGTTTCTCCCACATGTTCAATGGACTTAGTAAACCAGTGTGTACGCAGCCCACTATCTTGGGCTGCCAATATTAACCTTTCATTTCTTGATGTAAATTCACCTCTCCTTAACTATTCCTGCGTTCGTTCTTGATCAACAGGAGGCTCTTCCAGAAGTTTTTTATACTTGCAACTATATTTGTTTTTTTCCACATTTCTTGCCTTCTTATCTGATCCTTCACATTTTATTCTTTCTTTTCTTTTTTAGCACATTCAGTTGCTGCCTGGTTTTTATCTACTTCTGGTTTGATTTCCATTCCTGCTTGACGTCAATATGCTTCTGCTAAATTAAGCAGAGATGTCATCTTAGATTTATTCTCCTCATGTTTCAAAACTTTCACCACATTTGGATGTTGTGAGGTCAGTAGATATGTGTGGAGTTCCATGATTGCAGACCTATACATGTAAACAATTTCAAGGAGGACAATCCCTCCTTCAGAACGGGGGCTATATAATCTTGGTATACACTGATTTTTTGTAAATCATTTGGTGAGCATGAAGCATCCTTCTTGTTTTGATATCCAATCTATCCAACACTTTTTGGGACCAGTCAATCACTCCAAAACTATAAGTTAGGACAAATTGATTTATAGCTTGGATCTTGTTCCTAGGTGTCATTGCTGTTTTCAGGATTAATTTAAGTCTTCTAAAGTACTCCTTGCTAAGCCATATTCGCATTTGTTCATGTTTTATTGCTGATCCTTCATCACTTCCCAAGTATTTATACACCCCTTCTTGCTCAAGTTCTGTTACATCACATTCTTGTCCCAAACTGATGTTTTCCTGGTGCTACAATTTTCCTTTTTTAAAGGTTGCTTTTGCATATTTATCAAGACCAAATGACATTCCGATATCAATATCATGTGAAAAAATTTTGACAACCTGCAGTTGTACTTTCGGTTCCCCATCTGATGAGCTATAAAATTTAAAATCATCAACAAAGAGAAGATGAGAAGTTATTAGACTTTGTTGTTTTCTAGAAGCCAAATTGTAGCCATGGCCTAGGCTGTTAAGTAAGCAGCTTAATGGGTTAATGGCAAGGCAGAATAACAAGGGTGACAGAGAATCACCCTGGAATATCCTCCTTTTAATTTTTATCCCTGTGATAATAATTTGTTCTTTATCATGGCTTAATTGCAGAGTGGTCTGCCACTGTTTCATGGTTACTGTAATGTAATCAATCAGTGTAGGGTGTATCTTATACATTTTTAAGCACTCTTTTATCCATGAATGTAGGATACTATCAAATGCTTTTTTGTAGTTAGTCCATGCCATACTTAGGTTCTTCCCCTTCTTTCAATTCTCCATTATAACTTTGTTTAACAACAAATGGTCCTTTGTTCCATATGACTTTCTTTTATTGCCCTTTTGTTCTACTGCCATAATTGAGTTTTCTTCTAAATGACTATAAACTCTGTCACCGTCAATTCCCTTGTATAGTTTGTATGTTGTCTGAAGACAAGTTATTGGTCTATAATTTTTAGGGTAGCTTGCAGGTTCACTCTTAAGTAAGAGCATTGTTTTTCCTGTTGTTAACCAATGCGGTGTGTGTTCGGGGTGCATATATAAATAGATGTTAAGTTGTCTATCTTGCCTTCCTTCTTGCTGGTTGGGATCGGAGCCAAACCTCGGCTCCGACTCGGCCATCTTCTGTAGCTCGAGAGCTGTTTACTGGCTCGAGGCTACCCCTTATCCCATGATGCCTAACGATAGCTACCCATTTCTTGTTTGCCACTTCAGCTGCGAGGTGTCGTTTTTCTGGCTCAGGCTCGTATAAAGTTTTTTCGTATAACTTTCTTATTGTAGAATTATATTTTTTTTCAGTGTTTTATTGTTAATGTTTAGTCTTGTTTAGTCTTGTTTTTTTGTGGTAGCTAGTGTTTAATTGTAGTATTCCTTCCTTGTAGAACTCGTTTAACTCGGAGAGTTCTCCCCCACCCCCCCCATCCTCTTCTTGTCAGGTTAGCCGTTTAGGTTAGAGGCTTTCCTTCTACCTTTCTTTCATAGGCTAGCCGTTTAAGTTAGAGGCTTTCCTATTAAAAAAAAAAAAAAAAAAAAAATCATTTAGCTATAGTCTTGTAGTACAGTGTGTTTTTTGTGTAAACTGTATTTTGCTTTGGTAGCTGTTGTGGTATTTGTTTCCTTCTTTCAGGATGTCAAAGGAATCCAAATTGTCTGGATTCAAGAAGTGTGACTCATGCTGTCAGAACATATCTCTGACAGATAGGCACACTTCTTGCATCTATTGTTTAGGCGCTGTGCACCTGCAGGACTCTTGTTCTATCTGCCATGCATTTAGTCCAAGAGTCATGCAGGAGCATAAGAATAAGCTTATTCTTAGGGGTCTTTTAAAGCCCCAGGATTCACCAGCCAAGACCTCTCAGCCTGTGAAATCCTCAAAATCTAGCAAGCCGTCGGCTCCAAGTTTGGAGCCGTCCTCTGTTCAGACTCTACCTTTTACTTCAGTTCCAGCTGGCACCACATAGATAAGACTATCTCCCCGTCGGCTCCATCAGAAACTTCGGAGCCTTCGTGGAGCCACAAGAGGCTGAGGTCCCCTTCATTGGAATCAGTACATTCAGCTCCTCGGTCTCCCTTGCTTCAGAGCGAGCGCACTCACAGATCCTCTCACTCCTTTCGATCCTCTAGGCTGTCGGATCACGATGTGGAGAGAGTGGGTCAGTAGGTTGCTAAAGTCGCAGGCACTTGCCAAGATGTTGTCCAGCCCTCCTCAACAGATGTCAGCTCCGTCCACTTCTATTGATGTTCCTCCTCCGACTCCAATGAGTTCGGAGCCGGAGTTTGTTGGGTTCTGAGCCCCCTCGTAAAAAGAAGTGCAAGAGGAAGCACATTGACTCCCCTAAGTCTGTCACTTCTGATACAGACTTAGATGAATCGGAAGGGTCCCCAAGATCCCCCTCTGAAGATGTTTCCTTCTCAGACATCCTAGAAATGCTTAAGCAGAGGGGGAACTGGAATCCATTAGCCCGTACCGAGGATGAGTCTGTATTTCTGTATGGGTTCGGTTCCCGACCTTCCACCTCCTGGGTTTCTCCACCTTTTGATCCACTTATGGCAGTGGTGGCTCGAAAGGCTTGGTCAGCTCCGGATACAGTGGAACCAACTCCGAGGAGACCTGGCAAATTCATCACAGCACACCAGGATAAGCAGTTCCTTACCAAAGGTGTTACTGTTGATGCCATGGTGGTAGCAGCAGCCACCAAAAAAGAGTTAGCGGAGACCTCTTCTTCTGTCCATCCTCCTAACAAGGAGTCTAGGACCATGGACAGATACGGGAAGTGAATGTTTGCTTCAGTGACCTTTTCTATGAAGTCACTAAACTATTTTACCCGGCTTCAGAGGGATCTCCTTAAAGAGCTCGGAGATACCCTTCAAGATCCATCAGCTAAGGGGGCTCAAGCTAAAGTAGCTTCCTAGCTGGCAACGCTTAATTCTGTAGTTAACTCCTCCATGAGGCTCATTTCCTATGCAGCCGATGGTGCGTGTAGAGCTGCAGGTATGGGTGTGGCCCTTAGGAGGCATGCATGGATGCGGCTGTGTAATTTTGCGTAACCCTTTCGAGCGTCATTCACCAACACCCCCTTTGATGGTTCCTTTCTTTTTGGACCACAGGTGAAAGACACTTTGACTAGGTGTGAGCAAAAAGGCAAGACTCTCTCTGCCGTGGGAGTACATTTTTCCACTCCTTTTAGACTGTACCCCAAAGGTCAGAAGAGTTGCAAAATGTGGTTCTGAAAATCCCAAGGAGCTTTGCCTGACACACGTAGCGATTTTTCCTCCAGGGGCAGAGGGGGAAACAATAACAGATGCCGCCCTCGTGCAAGAGGGGGTCCGCAGAACCAGGGCAACAGAGAATCTTTCTCAGATGAGCCCTTTCAGCATCCCTAAAGGGTTGTCCAGCTGCTCACCTCTGGAGGCAGTCGGGGGAAGACTTTCACTGTACCCAAAAGCCTGGCAAGATTTAACGCAAGACAGATGGGTACAGTCCATTATATCCGGAGGTTACAAAATTCCCTTCTGTCAACCCCCCTTACCGTCAAGGAAATCCCTTCCAGATGTTCCACCCAATCTGAAGGACCAAGCAGTAACAGAAGTTTCAAAACTGCCAGAAAAGAGAGTCATCCAGGAAGTCCCGGCAGACCAGCATGGATCCAGAACTTACTCAAGGTTCTTTTTGGTACCAAAAAAGACAGGGGACTGGAGACCGATTCTGGATCTCAGCAGACTAAATAGGTCTGTACAAAGAACAAAGTTTCGGATGGTCACACTACAGTCCATTCTACCCTTTCTGGGTCAGGACAGTTGGATGTGCTCGATAGATCTTCAAGACACATACTACCATATCAAGATGGACAGGCGCTCCAGGAGATTTTTTTGCTTCCGGCTGAGAGCCACCCAGGGTATCCACCAAATGTATGGCAGTGGTCACGGCCCACATGAGATGTCGAGGATTCCAGGTGTTTCCATATCTAGATGACTGGCTCCTCACTGCTATTACCAGGCATCAATTTCTTCAAGCCAGGGACTACACAATTACAATCTGCTCCCAGTTAGGCATTACAATAAACTTCGAAAAATATGCCTTGTTGCCCTGTCAATCAGTCACCTACATAGGTGCAGACTTAGACACAAGGAACATGTCCGCAAGGCTACCGCCAGAAAGGGTGACTACAATTCGTCAGCAAGTACAAATTCTGATGCAGAGCAAAAGAATCCAAGTCAGGTTCATCCTTAAAACTCTGGGTTCCATGGCAGCAGCCATTCTTCTAATCCCACTGGCCTGCTTTCACATGAGGATCCTTCAGTGGCTTCTGTTCACACAGTGGTCTTTCCAACAGCTGCCCATGTCTCACATGATCATGATTACGGAAGCATGCAAAAGGGACCTTTCCTGGTGGATGGTCTCCCCACTAGTGACTCAGGGCAGACCCTTCATTCAGCCCCCTTGGGTAGCCACAGTGACCACAGACACCTCCCTGATAGGATGGGGGGGCATTATCAGGGTAGGACAGTCCAAGGCACTTGGCAGCCTCACGAGTACCATCTGCACATAAACATCCTAGAAATGAGAGCAGTGCTCCTAGCGTTGCAAGCCCTTCAGGAATCTCTTCCTTCTGGGACCATTGCATTTCAAACAGACAACATGTCAGTGGTGTGGTACATCAACAAGCAGGGCGGAACCAAGTCCTGCCCCCTGTGCCGAGAAGCACTCAGACTGTGGCAGTGGGCGATTTCCTCCCAACGTTTTCTGATTGCGATGCACATCCCTGGGAGGTCCAACGTCATAGCAGACAGGCTCAGCAGGGCTATCCTCATGCCTCACTAGTGGTCTCTGAATCAGGAAGTTGCGAATTTTATCTTCCGCAAATAGGGACAGCCTTGTTGCGATCTTTTTGCCACCCCCTTCAACAGCAAATGCAGCAACTACTTCTCCCTTCTTCCGCTTCCAGGTCACTCTGCCAGAGACGCTCTAGTCCACGATTGGCCTCAGGGATTTCTTTATGCCTTTCCTCCATTTCCCCTGATTCCAAAACTCATACAGAAAGTAATATCGTTGGGTTGCAAAATGATCCTCATTGCCCCCTACTGGTCTTGACAGATATGGTTCCCATTTCCTGCACCATTACCTTCTCTATCAGCCTTGGACTCTGGATCTGATTCCAGACCTACTTATTCATCAATCAGGCGGGTTGCATCAATCCCTCCAAACTCTAGAGCTCACAGCTTGGTTGCTCCACTTCCAACCTTAGCCAAGCTTCCCAGCATTTCCCCGGCTGTACGTGAGATTATTGTCTCCTCTCACAAGTCCACAACCAGAAAAACTTATGCTAGTAAATGGAAACGTTTTTCTTGTTGGGCAGAGGCTAGGAACGTAGCTCCCTTTTCAGCCCCAGTCCATGAAATTCTGGAATTCCTAGCACAACTTTTTCATTCCGGGTCTGCTTCTGCTACAATCAGGGTTAAGTTAGTGGCCATTTCTAACTTTCATGTTGGTTTGTCAAATTCAAACATTATGTCTCATAAGCTCTGTAAAGCTTTTTTGAGAGGGACCATTCTCCTTAGGCCTCCAGTAGATCCCCCTTCTCCTTGGGACCTTAATTTGGTACTAACTTTCTTAACTCTGCCCCCTTTTGAACCAGCAGCGTCCTGCTCCATTAAGTTTCTATCTTGGAAGACACTCTTTCTCATAGCTATTACTTCAGCCAGACGTGTCTCTGAACTTCAGGCACTATGTGTTCGTCCTCCATACTTGGTTTTTCATAAGGACAGGGTTGCTCTGAGAACTAATCCTTCATTTCTTCCGAAAGTCTGCTCAGAAAATAATTTAAACCAATCTATAGACCTTCCTGTGTTTTTCCCTAACCACACCAACAAGGCAGAGTACAAATTACACCACTTGGACGTTCATAGACAATTGTGTTTTTACCTGCACAGGACTAAGGAAATAAGGAATTCGGACCAACTATTCCTTTCCTATGCCCTAGGCAAACAAGGTCTCCCAGTTTCCAAGGTGACCTTATCCAGGTGGTTGTCTCACACTATTACTTTCATTTATCAATTAAGGAACAAAGAGTTACATATCAAACCGAAAGGTCATTCTACTAGGGCCGTGGCCACCTCTGTAGCCTTCCAATCTAGGTTGCCCATGGATTCTATCTGTGCAGCTGCTACGTGGGCAAATCCTCATACCTTTATTTCTCATTACAAGCTAGATATGGTCTCCATTAGCAGAGCTGACTTTGGTTCCACTGTTCTGAAGAGTCTCTTCCAATGAGCCGCCCAGGACTGTAGGTGCTAGGGACGCTGTCCCAACCAGCAAGAACGAAGGCGAGATAGACAACTTAACATAAAGAAATTATGTACCTACCATAACGTTCCATGTTAGTTGTCTTTATCTCGCCTTCTTTCTTGCGTCCCACCCTCCGTCCCCCTGTCCTATTGGACCGAGAGGAGTTCTGGTTTCACTGGCCAAGTGTTCTCTGGTTTGTTTCCTCTCCTGACTTAGAGAGTATGACAGATATACTCAACCTATTTGTTTGGACAGGTTTATTTTCTGGCTATGTTTGGGGTTAGCTATTTCAAATGAGATCTGGGTAGGTATCGCTAGGCATCATGGGATAAGGGGTGGCCTCAATTCAGTAAACAACTCTCGAGCTATGGAAGATGGCCGAGTCGGAGCCAAGGATTGGCTCCGATCCCAACCAGCAAGAAAGAAGGCGAGGTGAAGACAACTAACATGGAACGTTATGGTAGGTACATAACTTTTTTCTTACTCATGGCTAAATCACCATGCAAAGAAGTTAATACTTTAAGCCAAAAGTTAGGCACTGCGTCTGGGCCTGGGGTTTTCCAGTTAGAGGCTTTTCTCAACTTTATTTCAATCTCTCTAGTTGTTATTTCATCCCATTTCATGTCCTGTACCTTTAAACTTCTTATTCTCTCTTTTACTTCTTCTATCCATTTAGCAACTTTATGTTCCACAGGATCTTCATAGATGCTTATCCAAAATGTATCTACTTCCTCATTTTTTGCCGGTCTATCTATTCCTTTTACCTTATTTCCCAGTTCTCTATAAAACTTTTTTGGGTCATCAATAATTTGTTTATTTTGTGTTTTTCCCTTATATTTATCTTCGTATCTTCTAAGTCTTTCCGCCTGTTTTGTAATTTTTAGTTTATCTCCAATAGTGCATAATAGATCCTGGACTGTTCTAATACCACGCATTGCTTTTATCACATCTATCTATCTTAATATTTTCATTGATCTATTCCCTCTTCTGTAATCTTCTAACAATGATACTTCTTCTCTTAGCTGCTTTATAGTTTTCTCTATTCGATATTTCCATGATGGTATTCGCTGTTGCTCCACCTCACGAAGGTACTCACCAAGACTTGAGGACGAATTTAATTTCAGCACTACTATGCTCCTTTGCTTGCTGACTTTTCATCTCTCCATCATCTCAACTTTTTTCAACAATGAGATCCCTTTGATGCTTTGTATGTTCTCTGTGAACCATGGCTTTTGCTGTAGCTGGCAACCGAGTAAATGTCAGGAAAATCCTACTAGGACAGCAGAACTTTATTTGGAGTTAATCTGAGTCTCTTTAATTGATGGCAGGTGTGTTGTACCCAAGAAGACTGAATGTTGTAATTAAATCAAAAGGTGCTTCAACAAAGAGTGCGCACACTTATGCAACCAGGTTATTGAACATTTTTTTTATTTTTTATATATTGTTTCCCCTAACAGATTTAAAAAGCCAGATAGAAGCCAGTAAGATCCACAACTAATTTATTGATTGAGCGCTTTTATCTCACAGTAGAAACTCCTTCTGATGAAGTTTCTATTGTGAGACGAAAGCGCTCGATCAGTAAATTGGTTGTGGATCTTACTGGCTTCTATCTGGCTTTTTATATCAGTTTGTGGTTGTTGTGTGCTTTTCCCTAACAGATTTGTTTGTTTTTCAATTGAATTGTACAGGTTATAGGTTATATGTCATATTAAAGGTGGGAAAAGTTTTGAAATGATTTATTGTGGTCTCATTTTTTTATATCACAAAAATCTGGCATTTTAACGGGTGTGAATACTTTTTATATCCACTGTAGAATCACAAAAGAACAGAATATAATTTCCTGCATGATGGCATAGTGTAGTTTTACAGAGAGTAGTCTCACCAAAAATCTGGTGTGTTTGCTAGTCCAGTTTGGTTACAGAAGAGCAGTGAAGGAATGGTTAAGTTTTGAGAATAAGGCAGAGTTTGATAAACCGAAGACATAATTATATTTTTACGTCACTTCAGTGCTAGGGAAGAAACTAGAGCTTTTGTGGGAGTTTGGTTTTTACCTCCCTGCACCACATTATTGTTGAATCAGACTTGTTTGAAGGAAGTTGGCTGTCGTGCTGACTCAGGAGTTGCCCCCACTCCCCACCCCCATGAGAGGCCTGATCAAATGCAGATATAATTAAATGTCTGTGATTTGGTGCTGTATATCTGGAATTTGTATCAGATGATGGTTTGGCCACTGTTCTCTATTTAAATTTCAGCCTTCTTGAGATTTGGGGAACAATGCTTGATAGTTGCCTGTATTATATTCTGCTTACAAGTTCCAATACTCATTGAGAGAATGACTGATATACCAGGTAGTATATACCCAGGAGGAATATCTTGCCTGATCTTAATCCAGATGATCTGATGCTATCCGTGTCATTATTGATCACGGATGGGTCACTGATCCAATCCGGCAAAGTGAGCAGCAGCTCCCTAGCTCAAGCACCTCCCTTCTCCTCACTTCCTACTACCCATGATCCTCAGATCTCATTTGCCGTGGTCATGAACGGTTGGTTCCTGAGCTAGGGCAAGCCTTTGGATAAGTATTGGCTTTTTTAAGGGTTTTTCTTCTCCCTTTCTGTCTTAGTTTAGGGTTTACTGTACCCTTAATAGTTTGTTGTAATTTTTTTAGTGTGGTGTAGTTTTACAGTTAGGCTTCCTCCCTCTAGTTGGTCTCTGGCATTAGGGTCCCTTCCCACCTTTTTTCTTCTCTTCTATTTCTTCTCTTGTGAAGTGTGTGTGTGTGTGTGTGTGTGTGTGTGTGTGTGTGTGTGTGTGTGTGTGTGTGTGGTGTGCCTGTGTGTTTTAGATATGGAAGAGAAGCCCATGGGCTTCAAATGCTCACCCTCATGTGGTCGCAAGTTGCCCCCGCAGACACGCATGAGGAGTGCGTCTACTGTCTAGGAGAGCCCCATTTAGAGGTTGAGTGTGATATTTGTGCTGGATTCAACCTTTGAGCTTTCCTAGACCATAGATACAAGCTTCTACTAAAGGGTTTAGCCTCAGGGGGTCCCTTGGTTTCGGGTTCCCCCTCGAAGGCGCCCCTAGATCCGAAGAGGAAGCATTCTTCCTCCAAGGATCAGTCTTCTAAGTGGCCAAGGCTCTCGGATCCAAGTGCTCCAGATCAGAGTCCAGCCTTGGGGTCTTCGGCTCTGAGAGCCCTCCTACTGCCGGCTCTAAACCCTCCAGGGATGCCAGGGTCTTGGATCTGACCGAAGGGATCAAGTCACCATCTGCTCTGACAACGTCGTCGAATCCGACGTGTCTTTGGGAAATCGGCCCAGATTCGCCGGTTCTGTCCTCTGCTTCAGGCCAGTCTGCTCTTTCAGCCACCTGAGGCCATTATTGTGGTAGACTCCCCAGTTAGATCCCGGTCCTCCGATCCGAAGAGACCAAGCAGATCCTCTTCAAGGGACCATAGACTGTCCACCCACTCCGGTCACTCCTCTGTTTCATCTAGGTCCACCAGAAGTTTGCTCCCCTCGGATAATGACCAAATGATGTTTCCTCAAAGCCCAAATGGAACTGGGTTTACTCCCTTCCCCTGGCCATGCGCCAGGGGGTCCCTCTCCCACCCCTGTGCTCCTCTCTCCTTGAATGACTATGAGAGCTTAGTTCCCCAGGTTCATGACTCATGGAAGGATTGGCAGTTGGGGCTGAAGAGCAACCCTGCTCCCAAGCAACCTGGGACCCTGGTGGGGTCGGCTCATCTTTCCTCGAGTTCGGCCTTACCTCATGCCCTAGAAGTCCACCCGGGCCACTGGGGGGGGCGGGTTCAGGTCCAGAGTTTTTGGATTGCTCTCTCCCCTTGGGGGTTTTTGCCTTAGACACCTTGGGACTAATATCATCCGGGGTGTGGGCACTGAGCCTGGGTCCCTCCCTCGTGGCTCTGCTGGTGAGGAGAGGGAGGAGGGGGCTTCTTCCAGTCCATCGGCCTTTTGGGAGATAGGACCATGTCCGACTGGTCAGCTTCCTCATTCTCAGCTCTGAAACCCATATTACCTGGTTCCATTTTGGGTGGTGAGTCCTCGTCTTTGGCCCAGAGACAGCCACCCTGAGATCACCTTCAGAAGGGAGTTACCTCCCCTTGGGGTTCCCCTTCTTCTCCTCCTCCGAGTCCTCCCCTGAGCCCCTGGCATTAGAGAGTTCTCAGAAGAGGTCATGCAAAAGCAGGCACCTTGACTCCGCATGGGAGTCTTTGAAGGATGACATGGACTTCGATGAAGGGGACTGGTCCCCCAGACTTCCGCCCGAGGAAATGTCCCTCAGTGACATCCTAGAAATCCTCAAAGAGTGGGGCTGTTGGACACCCCCAACCCCATCCTTTGAGGAGTCCATGTTCCTGAAGGCATTCGGGGTGGGACAATCTACCTCCTGGGTGTCCTCCCCCTGCTGCCGAGTTGGTCCAGCTCATGGCCAGCAGGCTTGGAAGGTGCCGGACACAGTGGAATGGGTACGAAAAAGAGCAGACAAATTCCTTAGCCCCCCCCCAAAAAAAGATGCCCTTCTGTAGAAAAGGTGTACCGGATGCTATTGTGGTTAACACGGCCACCAAAAAGGAGCTCGCAGAACAGAGCTCCTCAGTCCATCCCCCTAACAGGGAGTCTAGGGCGATAGACCGAGTCAGGAAGCACTTTTATACCTAAGCCACATTTGAATTGAGGACAGTTAACTACATGGCACATTTCACCCGGCTACAAAGGGACTTGGTGTCAGAGCTGTCCACATCCCTTTTAGAGTTATTGTCTCCAGAGAGCTTGAAGATGATTTCTCTGAAGCTCACAACTTTCACCTCCCTAGCCAATGCTTCAATGAGGTTGATCTCAAACTCGGTAAAGGCCACCTCTTGGGCTATGGGTACAAGCATTGCCATAAGGTGCCACGCCTGACTCCGCCTAGGCGGATTTGCAGACAACTTCAAGGCGGCCTTCACTAATGCCCCTTTTGATGGGTCCACCCTCTTTGGGCCCTCAGTCTACGAGACTTTGACCCACAGCAAGCAGGAAGGTAAGACATTGTCGGTGGTCGGGATCAAGTTTGCTGCTCCCCAGCAGTCCTCCTTCTAAGAGGGGCATTAAGAAACTGTGGTTCCACAAGTCGCAGTCTTACCTCCAGGATGTTCCACAGGATCCCTCTTGTTCTGGCCAGGGGAAGGGTTTGATAGCAGGTGGCTCCTTAGAAGCAGAATGGGCCTACAAAATCCGGGATTCCAAGAGCCTTTTTCTGAAAATCCCCAGCAGTGCCCCTGAAGTGCTGCTTGACTGCCCTAGCCTGGACGCAGTCGGGGGTCGGATATCACTGCACCAACTGGCCTGGTCCCTCATCACCTTGGTGGGTGCTCAGCATTGTATCCAGGGGTTATGTCATCCCATTTGATTCCACACCACCACCACAAAGGTCACTCCTAGATGTTCCACTCTGCCAAAAGGGAGTTGGCTCTCGTAGAGGTCCACGACCTTCTTCAAAAAATGGCCATCCAAAAGGTCCCAGCAGGACAGCTAGGATCCGGAATTTACTCTCGCTTCTTTTTAGTGCCAGTAAACAGGGGACCTGTGCCCCATCCTGGACCTCAGTTGACTGAATCTGTCAGTCCAGAAGTCGAAGTTCCGGATCATCACTGTTCGGTCCATTTTTGCCGCTTCTGTGCAAGGATGACTGGATGTGCTCCCTAGATCTCAAGGACATGTACTGTTACATCAAAATAGACAGATGGTCCAGGAGATTTCTGCGCTTCCGGCTAGGGACCAATCACTATCAATTCAGGGCCCTGCCCTTCGGTCTCACCTCAGCCCCCAGGGTGTTCACCAGATGTATGGTAGTGGTTGCAGCCCATCTCCGGCTGTAGGGATTTCAGGTCTTTCCGTACCTGGACGATTGGCTCCTGACAGCTTCCACAAAGCATCATCTTCTTCAGGTCGTGGATTTCATCCTGACCCTTTTTCGAGACCTAGGGATTACGGTGAATTTTCAGAAGTCACAACTTTCCCCCTGTTAAAGACTGGAATTCATGGCGATGGTTCTCGACACAGTGTTGGAGACAGCAGCTCTTTCTCTCGGCAAAGTGGCCAGCATCCAGCAACAAGTCTGCTCCATTTTGAAACAGGACCGAGTCTCAGTCCATCTCATTCCCCAGGTTCTGGGGTCGATGGCTGCATCCATCCAATTCATTCCCCTGGCCAGACTCCACATGCGGGTGCTCCAATGGACTCTGGCAGTACAGTGGTCTCCTTGCCTTCATCCAATGCCTCACAAGATCAGTATTTCCAAGGTGCAAGGGTCACCTGTCTTGGTGGGTTCAGACCCAGGATCTCCTGTTGGGGTGACTCTTTTGCCTTCCTCTGTCCCAAGCCACAGTGACCAAGGACGCCTCCCTGTTGGGGTGGGGGTGGGGCATTTCCAGGAAAGGATGGTCCAAGGCACTTAGACCCAGTTAGTGAACAAGTTACACATCAATGTCTTCGAGATGAGAGCAGTCCTCCTGATATTGCAAGCTTTCCAGAACTTACTCCCTCTTGGGACGATAACTGTTCAGACAGACAACATGGCAGTGGTCTGGTATGTCAACAAACAAGGGGGAACATGATCTTACCCTCTGTGCAGAGAGGTCATGAGATTTTGGGAATGGGCGATAGCCTCAGGCCTCTTTTTTCTTGCAACGCACATCCCCAACGAATCAAACATTGTAACAGACAAGCTGAGCAGGACTATCTTGAGTCCTCACAAGTGGTCCCTGAATCAGTCAGTGGTGAACCAGATCTTCAGCAGATGGGGATCCGTGTGCTGTGACATGTTTGCATCTTGGGACATTCACAAGTGCAGCACCTTTTTTGCCCTAATTCCTCCTCCAGGGGAGTCCCCCAGGGATGCTGTGACTCATTATTGGCTGTCGGGTCTCCTTTATACCTATCCTCTAATCCCCTTGATTCCCAAAGTTCTGCAGAAAGTATGGTGCCTGAAGGCTCAACTTATCCTCATTGCCCCCTTTTGGCCTCGGCAGAAGTGGTTCTCCCTTCTTTGGTCTCATCTGAAATATCCTTCTTGAATATTAGATCTGGCTCAGGATCTTATTTACCACCCAGGGGGACTTCCCCCTCCCAAAATGGACTCCTTGAGACTGACTGCCTGGTTCCTCCAGTTCCAGTGATCATCAGCCAAACCAAGTTACCTTCCCCGATGGAGGATATTATTTTAGCTTCGCAGAAGCCTTCTGTCAAGAAAGTCTACCTCACCAAGTGGAAGAGGTTTCTATTTGAGCTCGCCAGAGGGACATAGATCCCTTTTCGGCCCCCATGTCAGCCATCTTGTCTTGTCTTTTTCACCAAGGGGTGAGATTTCTACGATAAAGCTTCAGCTGGCGGTGATATCCAACTTCCATCTGGACGTTAGTCTAGTCTTTTCTTCAAGATTATCTAAAGCATTTCTAAAAGGGGTTTTCATACTTTGCCCTCCCTTGAAGGACCCTTCCCCTCCATGGGATCTTTGCTTGGTACTGCAGTCTTTGACCCTTCCCCCATTCAAACCTGCTGCAACTTGTGATATCAAGTTCTTGTCATGGAAGATGACCCTTTTAGTTGCTATTACTTCCGCCAAGAAGGTCTCTGAATTGCAAGCCCTTTGTATAAAGCCCCCTTTTATGGTTTTCCAATAAGGACAGGGTTTCACTTAGAACCAGTCCTTCTTTTGTCCCCAAGTTGGCTTCAGAAAATAACCTGAGTCTGTACAGCTTCCAGTCTTTTTCCCCAATTATTCTAACAAAGATGAGGATCAGCTGCATTGCCTGGATGTGCATAGACAGCTGCATTTCTATCTAAACAGGACTGAAAGTTTTCAAAAGTCTGACCAACTGTTTGTAGCATTTTCTCAGACCAGGATAGGGAAAGCCATATCAAAAGTCTTCCTCTCTCGTTGGATTGTTTCCTGCATAGGGCATATCTATTAGCTTAACAACAAAGATCTTCCCAGACCTTTTAAAGCCCACTCTCTATTAGGTCTGTGGATACTTCCTCTGCATTCTGGGCTGGGACATCATTGGTCAAGTCCTCATACCTTTGTGATGCACTATAAGTTGGATCTGGTGTCTAGGGGTAAGTCATCCTTTGGTTCTGCTGTGCTCCAGCATGTCCTTCCTTGAGGCCACCCAGGATTTTGGGTAGCTACTCGACCCATCCATGATCAATATTGACACGGATAGCATCAGATAAAGAGTTATGTACTCACCATAACGTGGCATCTGTGCTATTCGGTGTCATTATTCAGCACGTTCCCACCCTCTGTCCCCCTCTTTCTGGTGGCCAAGTGAAGCTTGGGGGGTGTTGTTGTGTGGGCCGGTGGTCTGTATTTCTGAGTATTCTAGGTCCATGTATGGGACAATTCCTTACCAAACTCGATCTCAGAATCATGGGTAGCAGGAAGTGAGGAGAAGGGAGGAGCTTGAGCTCAGGAGCTGGCGCTCACTTTGCCGGCTTGGTTCTGAGGGTAGGATACGTGACCCATCCATGATGAATAATGACACCAGATAGCACAGATGCAGATGCCAAGTTATGGTGATTACATAACTCCAACTTCTCCCCTATCTTCTTTTTTCCCCATAATCTGTATGTTCCCTTCCCCCTTTTATTTAATTTGTGTCAAAGGTCATAACGTCTATAAATCCTATTTTCAAATTTTTTCCTTAGATCTGTGATCGTTGCTATGGGCAGGTTGCATATTTTAGCAGCCTAGCCTTAAACTCTTGATTTTACCAGTCACTATATCATGTTTTTACAGCTTTAGTCAATTTAATCTGTAAGGAATTTTTAAAATCTGCCAGTTTATTACACTTTCAAAAAAAGCTTGTTCCCAATTACCTCTTTTTTCCCCCCATTAGACCTCCAAAATTTGCTATCTACCCAAGGAAGAATTCTGTGAAGTCTACTTGGGTCATGAAAATACTGGTGCAAGCTTGCAAGCAAAAATCCTAAACCTTGTGAACTTTCCACTGATTGATTCTTATAGTTATCATGCAGTATTTTATATGCCCTACCAATTATCTCTTTTTTAAAAGTAGTTTTTGTTCTTCGTTTGACTAAAAACTGTATTAGAGCAGGTTTTTCACTTAGGATTCCCTTGTTCCTTTTTCTCTCTCTCTCTTTATACAATGATATCAATCCCTGGTAGGGAAGGCAGTTTCCAACCAGTAGTCTAGATTTTTTCTTGGCCTCATTCCACTGTCTTACCTTTCCCTCTCTATGTGTGAAAGCATTATTTTGATCATTTTACTATATACTGATTTTGGAGACCTGTTTACTGCATGCAGTGTGGCAAGTTATATTCTATATGGGCTGTCTATGTACCTGAAATGGTTACTTAACTTATTTTGCGGACAAAATTACAGGACAGAACCAAATAACTTGGTATACTGAATATTTTATTTACTGAGCTTGCCATTATAGTCCTGATTTTGTGCCCAGCTGTATCTGAAACGGCAATTACAAATTTTCAATGTCAGGTATGTACAAATGATGGGAAAGAATATAGATTGAAGGGAGAAAAGTCCCAGGCCAGTATTTTTGTAGACTGATAAGAGAAGAGTGGTGCCTAACATAGTGTCCTCCCATATGTGTTACTGTTGGCCTACTATGTCCCAAGAGAGGTCTGGCTTCAATAGCTTATTAAATGCTTAAGCAGTAGTGTAGAAAATCATCCAGTAGCTTAATTCATGATCAGAATTTACCTAAAATGAGATCCGACAGCCAAACACCAATTTGTATTGCGGAATCATAGATGGCTCACAGTGGCTTTGGGAGTCTACAGTGAATTGTGATTAATCATGAGTGTGAGTACGGTGTATCTGTCCAAGAACAAATCCAAAAGAAAATTCAAGAATTATGCAGTTTTCTCTACTAGCCTGTAAGTAGTTTGTAATGAGGGAGATACCACATTAAAAAGAATGGGCCCCAGCACTGAGCCTTGAGGTAACTCACTTAGAAGTGCTGCAAAGAAAAATCCTTCAATGTTTATCTGATAGCCTACATTGGCTATCGGCCCAAGGGCCTAAGTAAGCCTAGCCAACAAGGTTCCCTGGCTTACGCCACCCAAAAAAGTTAATTTCTTGTGCCCCTGTTGAGCAGAGCCACAGAAGTGATCCCTGGGGTGTATTTCCTATTTCCCATCCACTCATCAAGGTTTTTCTTGAAGAGTGCTAATGAGGAACTTTGCTGGACGTAGATGGGTAGCTTGTTCCAGAGTATAGGAAGTCTCTGGGACAGGAATCTATCCCTTCAGCATGTCCTGTTTATTGTGGTGACAAGGTTTAGGTCCCTAGAGCATGTAGCTCTGAGGGATTGGGATTTCTTTAGGTGTAGCATGTCCAACAGTTCTGGGTTTAACATGGCTTTTATATGTTAGGCAGAGATCTCCTCGGGGTAGGCGATATGCTACAGTGTAAAGCTGGAGTTTTTTTGAGACGGCCAGTCTAGGGCATCTGTTTGAGGCCAGTAATCCTCTTTGTGAGGTACTTCTGTGGCCTTTCCAGCTGCTGCAGATATCTTGTCAGGTACATTCCAAAAGGGGCGTTGTACTCTATAATGGCTCTAATGAGTGCCGAGTAGAGGGGAACAATTACCTCTTTTTTTCCTGGATGAGAACCCATTTGTGATGAGGTGTGCCACATAGAAGGATTTCTTGACTACTGTGATGATGTGATTATCAAAGGAGAGACTAATGTCCACCTGGGTCCCAAGGTCTCTTATCACACATTCGGCATTAAGTAGTCTACTGTTTATGTGGTAGTTCATGGGTACAGAGTTTTTACCAAAGGGGATGACAATGCACTTTTTGGCATTGAGCTTGAGGCCATGCCTCTGACACCAGGCATCTGTCTCAGTGAGGCCCTTCTGTAGGTTGTCCACATCATTTGAGGACTCGACTTTGGCTCCTAGTTTGCAGTCATCTGCGAACTTCATTAGCCTGAGGCCTTCTGTGTTAGCCTGTACTTCAGAGAAGTAGATACCAAACAGGAGAGGTCCCAGGACTGAACCCTGTGGTACTGCACTTGTCACTGGTTTGAAGTCAGATTTAGAGTCTGCAACCCATCTTGAGATGTAGTAATTTATACCTAGTTTAGTGAGTTTAGCTAGAATTCCAGAATGGGGGATGGTGTCTTAAGCATTGGCGAGGTCAAGATAGGCTGTGTGAACCACCTTGCCCTCGTCTATGGCTTTTTTGACTGCCTCAAAGAAGTCGATCAGGTTCAGAAGGCATGATCTGCCTTTCACAAACCCGAACTGGGTGGGGTCCAGAGTTTGAAGTTTACCAATGTCTTTGTTTATGAGTTCCATGATGATACGTTCTATGGTCTTGTAGACCAGGCTCGTTAGGCTAATAGTGCGATAGTTCCCAGGATCAGTGGTGGCTCCCCCTTTGTGGAGTGGGATAACTGTTGCTGTGCGCCATTTAGTGGGCACACAGCCTGACGTGAGATTGAACATGGTGCTTAGGCGAGGAGCCAGTTCGTTTTGAAGTTCGTTTAAAACGCAGCCTGGGATGTTGTCCGGTCCCATGGATGCTGTGTTTTTGGTTTTAGAGTGTGCAGCTTTTAGATGCATAGATGTGATTACAGGGACTCTGCATTCTTACCATATAGATATGGGCCCTTTAGGGGTTGAGAGGGGGGTAAAGTTAGCACTGAACCTATCTGCCAGGATGTTGGCAGTATCACTTGGTTCTGTAATTTTCATGCCGTTGTGCTGTAACTCAGAGCAGTTCTGGGTGTTGCCATTGAGATTCTTGACATAGCTATAGAATGCTTTGCGGTTGCCCTTAGAATCCGTGACAATTTTGTTTTCGTAGCTAGCTTTGGAAGATCTTATAGGGGATCTCATCTTCTTACTGAGGCTGACCAGGGAGCTCCTCTACTCATGGGCTTTTACTCTCTTGCAACAGTTTCTTTCTTCTGTTGTAGAGTTTGTAGGGAACCACTAGATTGGCTTCATTTTCTGCATGAAAGCATCTTGGTTCTGTTTAGGATAGTATGATCCTTGCCCTCGTGTAAGTGCTTATAGAGTGCTTTTATGTAGGATTCAGCAGTCGTAACTGTATTGTCCATCTGCATGGGTGTCATGAAGTTCGCCACTTCTGTCTTAAGAAACATGAAGTTAGCTTTGAAGAAATTTTTTACCGTGGTTTCCTTAATGGTGGTTGGGGACGGGATGCAGATATCTAGGGTGATTAGCTTATGGTCAGATCTGACCAATGAGGAGTTGACTTCAGGTGTGGAACACCAGTCACTCGTGTTGGTAATGACTAGGTTTAGGATATTGTTGCCCCTGGTGGAGATGTGGATAAGTTGATCCAGGGCATTGGAATTTATGAATTCCAGAAAGCCGAGTGAAGGAGTTGGTACATGAGTAGTTTTCCCAGTTAATGGTGGGATAGTTGAAATCGCCCATTATTAGGGTGTTTGGTTGAACCCTGATATTTTTCAGTATATCAAGAAAAGAGGAGTGGGAATCCTGGGGCATGGTGGGGGGGGGGGTCTGTAGGAAGCTACAATTTGGATTGCAGTTTTGCCCAGAGGTGGTTGCACTTGGATAACCTCAGATGCATTATGCTGCACAACTAGCCTGGAGGTGTGGATATCCTTAATGAATTTGGACACACCTCTGCCTTTGGTGTTCTGGTCCAGCTTAGATGGCCGAAAAGTGTGGTATGAGTTATAGCCTGGTAATGCAGGGGTGCTCTCTGGAGCCTTGAACCAGGTCTCAGTCACTGCACAGATATTGATGTTCTCTATTTTAAGGAGTGCCTCAAGTGAGTGCATTTTGAGATTTAGACTTCTAGCATTGAGTAACATTACCCTCAGTTTTTGCTTACCTGTTCCTGTTATGGTGGTGAATTTGTCATTTGAACCTTGCCTAAAAAAGGCACTATAGGGGCGGAAAGAGCCTTAGCCAGTATCCAGAATCCCAGGGGCGACAGGTGCAGGCCATCTCTGGCAAAGCATTGTGGTCTGTCGACCATGTCGTCCCAGGCAGACAGATACTGGATCCCCTTAGAATAACACCAGAAGCTTAGCCAATATTTGAAGTCAATCATTTTGTCTTGTACTGCGGTATCATTCTGGCAGGATGCTACTCCATCCTGCTACAGGGATTTACTTTTCTTGTTTGTAATATTTTAGTAATATTATTATGTAACAAGTTATCAAAAAGCCTTAGTGAGATAAAAATAAACATTGATAACTCCAAGGTCTAAATTAAAGCCTGCACCAACAGGTTCATAAAAATCAGTCAGAATAGCATGAGTCAGTTTACCTTCAAAAGATCTGTGCTGGTTTAAATAGATTTCTGCTGCATACACCACCTCTTCTTTAAATGAACTTGTTAGACTACTTCTGAAGGATTTACCCAAAAAATGATGATAGACAAAAATTTTGGATGGTATTGCTCAGTATAATTTCTCCAAGTCTTTTGGGTTATTAATGCTATGACAGGAATAGTCTCTGTTTCTAAGTATCTGTATGGCTTCCCTTATGTATTGGAATAACATTTGCAGTAAAAGAAAATTAAATACATTGGTCAGTGAGGAAACAAGAAATTATTTTGCGTTAAATAGAAAATGCCCTGATAAATTTTTCAGTCCCATGATACTTGTTTTGACATGTGAAAGTGAGTGATCCACAGTGCCTTCCATAATAAGTAATTTAGCCTTAGACAAATCAGAGGTTCAGCTTTTGTAGATGCATTCATACTTAGTGTAACCTTACTTTGCAAGTTATTCATTAATATATTGTAGTAAGAACAGATGAGTCACTCACAATGTAGTTATTCATAAACAGAAAAAGAATGTGGGAATATTTTCACTATGATAGCTGAGATATGCATGAAAAACGTTTCTTATTATCTTTTAAAAATCTGTATCTTTATATTTCATTTTGGCAAGTTCAGTAGCCTTTTTCAAATCCTTTGAAGCTAGATTAAAGTTATTACTCAAGTTGTGTGCCCTCTGTAAACACTTCCATCTTTCTGCACTCACTAATAGTTTCAGTCTGAAATTCCACCATGGTGGTTGCATACCTTTCCCCATCATGTATTAATAGATCTGATGTTGTCAGTTTTCATTCATTCCTCAACAATTGGGTTCGGATCCAACCCTCTGATCTGACTCTGCTGTTATTTTCAGCTCATGGCCACTAGCAAACTCTCAAGCTCCTCCCTTACCCATAATGCTGTATCTCCTAACATAACTTAGATCTTATTTGCCGCTTTTGCATTTGGACTTGGTTGTTGTGAGCTCACGAGCTTAGTGTTCAAAAGTGAGAGATAAGTTGTTATATTGTTATCTAATTTCTTCACTATCTAATTACTCTCTGTTGTAACTTGTGTATTTCCTCCCTTTCTACACATTTGTGTAACCCTTACCATTGTTGGTAAACTTTCCTAGCTATCTCCTATTGCATGCTAGTGTAGCCTTAGATACCATTGTTGTTTTTATGTATCTATCTATATGTATATATATATATATATATATATATATATATATATATTTACACACACACATATATATATATATATATATATATATATATATATATATATATATATATACAGGGTACCTGTCAAATCTTCGAACGCTCAAAAATTCGAATGTTACATGGTCAAGAACAAACGTTCAAAATTTTGAGTGCTCGAAGATAGGCTTTCAACGGCACAGGAGAATTTTCCTTTTCTGCACTGAAGTGCATTCTCAGAGTTGGTATATTTAAGTAGGGGGGTGTGGGGGGTGCAAGGGGACTTGCCCCCCTGCCTGAGTGTTTTTTTTCTGTGTTTTTTTTTTTTATGTTTGAACATTCAAATGTCGAACATTTGGTCTCGACCATGTAATGTTTGACATTTTGGATGTTCGAACATTTAACATAGACCCATATATATATATATATATATATATATATATATATATATATATTTGCATTGTTTTTTTTTTTTCCCTCTTTCAAAACCTCTTTGTCAAAACCTCTTTGTCAAAATGTCAAAAAAAAAATCTAGTTTTAAAATGTGCCAGTGTGGTCACAAATTGCTGCTTTCTGATGCTCACGCCTTGTGCATTTATTGTATAGCCTCTGAACACCTTTAAAAAGATTGTGACATATGTACATTTTTTAATCCTCGGGCCATTGTGGACAAGAACAAGCTAATTTTAAAAGGCTTGGTTCCTTCAGCTTTCTCAGAGAATTTATCTGGGGCTTAAACCCCCCCCCCCAACCTATGTCTATGGAACAATCCAGAAAGTCTTGGGTTCTGTCATCCTCCTCCACACCTTTCTTGGATCAGATGGTTGATCCTCCAAGAAAGAAACGCAACAAAAAGTCTGATCCGAAGACTGCTTCTTCACTGCATCTGGTGTCAGATGACAAATCAGCTTCCTTGGATCCTGTATTATTCGATCCGAAGCCTTTACCTCAGACCAAATATCCTCCCTCCATAGATCCGGTACCCTGTTGGTTCCCATCCCCATATGTAGAGTCTCACTGGCATTCCAGGTCTTCCTCTATGCCCTCATCATCTTATTCCTTCAGGAGTCTGTCCAAAGCCAGTGTGGATAGAATGATGAGGAAGTTTCTCTCTGTGCATTGAATTCAGATGGGAGTTCTTTGGCTCCTACCCCTTCAGATGAGGAAGCCAGCAACTGCACTACACCACCGATCTCTGCTATTTCTCTGATCCAACTCATGGTTTTCGAGTCCTTGGAGCCCTCTTTTCTGGGTCCATCTGGGTTATATCTGAAGATCATAGTATCTTTGGCTCTGAGACCTTTGAGTGCAGCAGCTCTGAATGCATAGATCCAAAGTGTCCCTGTCGGATCTGAGGCATTGACGTTGACTCCAAAGTTGTCAGAGGCATCTGTGCCCCTTGGAGCTTTGGCTTTGGATAGCTCGGCTCAGACCTATGCCTCTGGTGGACTGCCTTTGAGGCAAGGGGAGCCGATAGGGTGGAAGCATGGCTTCTTAGCTGTGTTGACATCCTTCTCCCTGAAGCATTCCACTTTTGAGGTAGTGGAGAGAGTATTTTCTGCTTCTGCAGGATGGCTGGTTCCTACCCCCCCCCCCCCCAAAAAAAAAATCTCCCTTTTGGATCCCATATTTCTCTGTGCCTTGACCTCATCACTCTACTCCACAGGGGATAGCCATCCCAAAGACTCCAGGCTACCCAGCAGAGTATTACCATTTCTTCCAATATTTCTTGGAAACACCCCGCAGAAGAAGTCCGTAGGAGGAAGTGCAACAGGAGGCACTTAGACACACCCCTCAGGAGTCAGTCACTGAAGATACCAATTTTGATGAGGGGGAAGGGTCCACAAGATCACCAGCTGATGACGTCTCATTTGGAGACATCCTAGAGATCCTCAAGCAGATGGGTTTTTGGTCTACTGATATCCCTTCAGAAGAGGAGTTGGTGTTCCTGGAGGGCTTTGGGTCTGGCCCATCTACCTCCTGGGTGACTCTGACCTCCGACAAGGTCTTTGACTTAATCTCTAAGTGGTCGTGGAAGGAACCAGACATGGTTGAGCTGATCCCCAAGAGATCAGACCAGATTTTGGCACCACCTATAGGAATGGAATTTTGGAGAGAGTACCGGTAGATGCCATGGTCATAGCAGCAGCCACTAAGAAGGAACTCTCAGAACAGAGTTCTACTGTACATCCCCATAACAGGAAGTCAAAGGCGTTTGACAGATTTGGGAAGCATGTTTATGCTTCAGCAACATTTGCACTCAGATCGCTGAATTATTTGGCACACTTCACTAGATTGCAGAGGGATTTGATTAAGGAACTCTCCAAATCCCTCGCAGAGACCAGTACTTTTGAGGCTCAGACTTCTGTGGCTTCAGAGTTGGGTGTCTTACAGTCTATTGCTAATTCGTCCATGAGGCTCATTTCACATGCGAGTGCAGGTATCTCAAGAGCTGCGGGTTCAGGCATTTTCACTAGGAGGCATTGCTGGATGTGCTTCTTTGATTTTTGCAGAGCCCTTAAAATCTTCCTTTGTCAGTGCACCTTTGGATGGAACCTCCTTGTTTGGCCATAAGGTAAAAAAACATGCACTCCAGATGCGAGCAAGATGGAAAGGCCCTGTTTGCAGTTGGAGTATGTTTTTCAACCACTCAAAGGACCTTTTCCAGGAATCAACGAGGAGGTTGGAAAATGTGGTTTAGAAAGTCCCAGAGTACTTTCCAAGATCCACTTGGGGATAGTTCCCCAGGGGCAGTGGGAGGAACTTGAATGGAAGAAGCTGCCCACATGGCAGAGGAGGCCCACAGAACCAGGAGTCCAGAGATTCTTTCTCTGACAGATCCTACCAGCACTCCTGAAAGGAGGCCTGATTATCCACCTCAGGATGCAGTCAGGGGTTGTTTATCCCTGCACTAGGGAGCCTGGCTAAACATTACAAAAGATAACATGGGTGCAGAGAATTATTTCCAGAGGTTTATATAATTCCTTTTTCCCTACCACCTCCACCTGTATGGAAAATTCTTGATGCTCTACCCAGTCAGAGAAACGCAGTAGCACTAGAAAAAGTAAACTGCTAGAAAAAGAGAGTCAACCAAGAGGTCCCACCAGACCAGATAGAATACAGAAGATTATTTTTAGTGACAAAGAAAACAGGGGACTGGAGACAGAGTTTGGATATCAGCAGTCTGAACAGATCAGCACACCAAGTTCCAGGTGGTCACAGTTCAGTCCATTCTGCCTGTTTTGTGCAAGGAAGACTGGATTTGCTTGACAGACCTTCAGGATGCATACTATCACATAAAAATGAACAGGCAATTCAAAAGGTACTTAGAGTTTCAGCTGGGAGCCAGTCATTACCAGTTCAGAGCACTGCCCTTTGGCCACACCACAGCCCCTAGGGTGTTAACCAAATGCATGGCAGTGGTAGCAGCTCATTTGAGACTACAGGGATTCCGAGTGTTTCTGTACTTGGACAACTGGTGCATAACCACTGCAACCAGGCATCTACTGATAAGAGCTCGAGACCAGGTACTCCAAACTTGCTCCCCTCTGGGGATTACCATAAATTACAACAAACCTCAGTTAGAATCATGTCAAACATTGGAATTCGTAGGAGCAGTTTTCAAGACAGTATCTGTGACAACCTCTCCTCCTGTTCCAAGAGTACAGACTGTCTGATTCCAAGTCAGAAATATAACTCAAAATTCCTCATTTTCAGCCGAATTGATTGTACAAGCCTTGGAATCAATGTCTATGATGATAGTTCGTTACCCTACCAAAATTTCATATGAGGATTCTTTAATGGATGTTTAAAAATTCAGTGTTCCATTCATCAGTATATGTCCACTCAGATAAGAATTACCCAAACATGCCGAAGATATCTTTGGTGGTGGTGCTGCTCGGATCAGGTTCTACAAGGCTGTCCCTTCATTCTTCCTCAACCCAAGGCCATAGTGACCACAGATACATCCCAGATTGGGTGGGTGGGTGAGGCACTTCCTGGGACAAACAGTCCAAAACGCATGGTTCCCCAAAGAGGCCAATATGTGGATCAATGCCCTGGAAATAAGAGCAGTGCTCTTAGCATTGCAGGCTTTCTCCCTTTCAGGACAATTGCGATTCAGACAGACAACATATCTGTAGTTTGGTACATCCACAAGCAAGGAAGAAACAGATCTTACTCCTTGTGTTGAGAAGCTGTCAGAGTTTGGTAATTTCTAATAGCAACGCACATCTCCGGGAAATCCAGCATGATAGCGAACAAGTTAAGGATGTCCAGTCTACTAATTCAAGTGTGGTCTCTAATCGAGGAGGTGGCAGAAATTATTTTTCGCTAATGGGGCCAGCCATGCTGGGACCTATTTGCATTGCCGTAAACAACAAGCGCAGCAGGTACTTTGCTCTAATCTCTCCGCTGAGGAATTCCCCAAGAGATGCACTTTTACACAGCTGGCCCCCCGGTCTCTTCCGTGCTTATCCCCCAACTGCCTTGATCCCCAAATTTCTACAGAAAGCATCCCGGTTGAAGAGCAAAGTCATACTTATTGCCACTTACTGGCCTCATCAAATTTGTTTTCCCTTTCTTTGGCCTCATCTAGTATACCCTACTTGGAAATCTAAAACTGACCGCATGATTTCTCCACTTCCATTGATAGCTACACAGCATGCGCTCTCTTCCCCTGTTTGTCATATACTTTTGCCTTCCTGCAAAGCTTCCACAAGGAAACTTTACAGAAGTAAATGGAAGAGATTTGTTTTTTGGCTCAGCAGAAATATATTGACTCTCTTACAGCACCTTGAATTTTTAACAGCAATTTTCAGTGAAGGAGCCAGCTCCTCAACTATTAGGGTACAACTAGTGGCCATTTCTAATTTTCACATTGGGATTGAAAACTCCTTCTTGGTTTCATCTAAACTTTGTAAGGCCTTTTTGAGAGGTACCCTTCTTTTGAGAATCCATTATAAGGATCCATCTCTGACATGGGACTTAAATCTGGTCTTACAGGCCTTAATTCATTCCCTTTTCAAACTAGCAGCTAAATGCAAGCTTAAAAGTTTTGGATAGAATAAAATTAAGTCATTTAAAGTGCTTAGTTAGTTTTGAAAACAATTTTCCATAAGCCATTTAATGTGTTGCTAACAGAAAACTGAGGAAATAGTTTAAAATAATGTGAAAACAGCACTGTTTTCAAGTTGTGATAATGGAAGAAATGTAATTAAAGAAAGATCATGCTTTAGTTTTGTAACTTTCCTTGTAATAGTATAGTAGTATATGTATGAATAATGGCGCATTGCCATTCAGAAATGTCTATGCTGATTGGACAGCCCAAAAGTCCAGTCACTGAAGTTACACTGGCATATACTTACAGGGCAGTGCAAAGTACAAGAAAAATCAGGTACGTTCTGGGGAACTGAATAAACAGAAACGTACCTAATTTTCTTTGTATTTCTGTGTTGTCCCTACTAAAATCTTGGCTGTCGTACCTCTCAACTGTCCTGATTTTCACAGAATGTCCACATTTTTGCCTCATAGGTTTGGTCTTTTCCTCATAAAAAATGTTTTCTGGCAAGCCAGTGGGGATTGAAGTCATTAAGTAATGACAGACATTTGAGGTTTAGGCTTCATATTCTTCAGAAAATGCATGCTAACACAAAACTTCGCATTCTAGCAACTTATTAAGTTTATAAGAACAATATTTAAAGTCTGTTCCTATTTTTGGACCTTTATCCCCAAATTATGTTGGGCTTTGTGTAGGTTTCCTACATTAATAGGGGTATAATGGCAGGGAGAGAAAACAGCGATGGAGATTCTCTTCTCCATTGCATCTTCTGAACAGCACTGATGGATTGTGCAAGCTTGGGGATGTAAGTCCCATACACATACACAGTACATCAGTAAATAAGGAAGAATGTGGAGGAACACTACATATTATTTAAGAAACCTAAGCAGTTTATTTCTTAAATAATGTCATTGTATAATAGCAATAACACACTCCTGGATGTGGGTATCATAGGATTTATCCCGGTTAGCTTAATTTCATCACTTGGGCTTCGCCCTTATGATTAGGTCATGCCAACAGGGATTAAATCCTGTGATACCCATACCCAATTGTGGATTATTTTTAAATGGTACCGAAAAGAAATAGAACGGAATGAAGTAAGGGTTACATTTACATTTGGAAAACAAACAAACTGAAGTATTTATTTTGCTATGTACATTTGATAAGGTGTCATTTGTTTGTATATACTTTACTTTATAATCTAGTATTGTATAAATATGTGTTAAAATAAATCCTAATCCCTCATATTGCAGCTGCCAAGTACTGTGGGTAGGGATGGGTAAAAAAATGTGACTGACCTAGTAGTTAGCTTCACTTTTTTGCAACAAATAAAGGAATCCTCGGCAGCAGAGTTATGCATTTTGGACGGCAGCGTGAAACAGTTTAAGGAAGGAAAAGGGTTGTAAGAGAAAGGCAAATTGTTTATAGTGTAAGTTATCAGAGGTTGTTTTTTTACAGGAAAATGATTGGGAAGAGGTAGGGCAACTTTTTGGGGGGCTAGGTGCAGTACTTTCAGTATTTGGTCTTTGAATGGTATATTTTCAAGAAAATTAAAGAAAAGTATCTCATTGATGATTTAAATTTACTAAAAGAAAGTCTAAGCAGGTACTTCAAGACAAAATGCAAAATGTGTACTAAAACATGTGGCAGTGTTCAGGTCCTTAGTACAAAGAGATAAAGCCCTAACACTGACCCATATCACCCTGGATTAAGTAGCAGATGAGGTGCTTGGGGGATCAATAAGAGAGTGTAGGGTAGAGGAGTTGATGCCAGCTTGCTTATTCTTGAAGGAGGAAGGAGGTCCTGCCTTCTGCAGTGCCTCCACCTACTGATATATGAATATATATGTGTGTGTATATATATATATATATATATATATATATATATATATATGTGTGTGTGTATATATATATATATATATATATATATATATATATATATATATATATGTATATATATATATATATGTATGTATGTCTGTTTTGTATCTTATTCTAGTATTACATTTGTTTTAAGTTTTCTGTTCTGTTGCAGTTTTAAGAGTTCTTGGCTAGGGTCAGTTTAAAAAAAGTTACCAAAGAATTACTTTGCAAACTGTGAATTGTTGCCAGCCCCTACTATAAATCTCATTTTGGACACTTCTCCAGTCCCATCTCATCAGCTCATTCTATTGAGTAGAGAGCCGTCGTTTGGGAAGGCCCACCCCCTTAGTTTCTCAACCTTTAATTATCTTGTTTCCTCCCTCCCTTCCCACTTAACCAAATAAATAAATAAATAAATAATTGCACTTTGCTTTTACTGTATTTGTGTTTCTTCTTACTTTATTACTTTATTTTGCTTTTGCTGCTTGGTTGCATTTGTTACTGCTTGTTAATAGCCTGATTAAATTGTAACTGTTATTCTAAGCCTTTTGGTTTAAACTCTTGGGCTTCAGGCCAGTTATTTTACATTAAGAAGGTTTGTGGTCTACACTCTTGGGGAGGAGAGGGTAGATTCTGCCCTTCTGAGCTGAGAATTGCTGGTTGAAGGCTTATTGCGCCTGCTTATTTGAACTGTTTCTTTCTGAAATTGGTGTGCCTTGTTTTCTGTAGCATAGACTAGATTCAGACCTGCTGAATCTAGCTCTGTTTGTATAACTTGAGCACTAATCCAGGCCATCTTTTTTTTTGAGAGGGTTCCCCTTTACCCTAGTGAAGGAGTGTGCAGTTAGAACTCCTTTGATTGAAGGTTGCTGGAACAGGGCTCAATTTTGAGCTTTTTTATTGGTTAATTGGTTAATCTGTTTAAATCAGTTTGCTCTTGTTAGCTACTGTTATATTTAAGTGTGTATCTGTTCTCCTGTGTTAAATCGACCTAGACAGAGTTTAAATATCTTTAGCATAGTCTGGTTACAGGTTTTGCTGTATCCAGATCTGTTTGTGTGATTCCTGTGTTTCCTGCTATGCCATCTTGTGTTGGCCAGGGCCTGTCTGCACATATTGGGTATATGTGAACTGGTTGGAACTGGTCTGGCTAGGGAATAGAGCTATGAGCTCTGGGACAAGAGTTGATTGGTCAATTCCAGTGTTTGTATTTTACTTTTGTTTTTGTGGTATTTAAAGCCTGTGTTTGGGAGGGTTTGTGCTTGTTTGTGCGTCACACACTACTGCTGCACTATTTTAACCCTTTGTGAGTTATCTCAGCTGCATTTTTAGCTTACCAGCACTCCTGTGTAAGTGAGGCCCCTTGCTTGCAGCTTTTGTATTGATTTTATCCAGCCCTACTTACACCTATAGGTACTGTCCTCAGATAGTACCTACTGTACTATCCCTGACCTCTCTTCCACAGATTCTGACAACCATGGATGGACAGTTTCCTATGGTTTCACCTGCTAGCCTGATTGATATGGGTATCCTGAGACAGTGTAGCAACTGCCTTATGTACACGGACAACCCTGTGCCACTACTACCTAGGAACACAGAATGTGAGAGATGCAATTACATTAAGAACCTAGAATCCTTGCTATCTCGGTCACAAGCCTGTACATCTAGCACTGAGAAGGTTGTTTGTATAAACACTACGAATACCACACCTTTGACACCACCCACACCTGTACAACACACTCCTACATATGCAGAGGTTCTGAACAAAAACATACCTAAACAAAACAGACCTCCAAAACAAAAACACACATGCACATTACTACCCACAGCACCAAGCATCACACATACTACACACACCTGTGTCTCACAGCCTCTAAGGCCCAGCCACAAACCCAACATACTAGTCATAGGTGACTCTATCATGAGATACACAGGTGTGCCCCTCACCAGGCTAGATAAGGAGAATTTCATGGTAAGTTGCTTGTCAGCTGCTAGAATCCGCCATATCACTCGTACACTCAAGTCTCTTAACAACAGGTACTGTTATGACTTTGTCATAGTCCATGTTGGTGTGAATGACTTGAGATGTACCTCTCTGGACTATATGAAGAGAGACACGATTGAGCTAGCTGAATATGTGCCCCAGGCAGGTATGTCCATAGAGTTAAGCAGCATCCTACCATCACCCAGAATGATACCTCAATACAAACAGAAAATGATTGACTTTAACAATTGTCTTAGTTTCTGGTGTCATTCCAAGGGGATCTAGTACATGACAGCCTCGGAGGACTTGATTGACAGACCAGGATGCTTTGCCAAAGATGGCCTTCATCTGTCTCCCCTGGGCTTCAGGCTTCTGGCAAAGGCTGTTGCCTTCCCATAGTACCTTTTTTTAGGCAAAGTCATGAGCACAAAATTGCCAACATGAAAAATTTTTCTAAACAAAATTTAAAGGTCATGCTGCTAAATGCTAGGAGTCTTAGCTTGAAACTGCACTCATTGCAAGCATTCCTTACCCTGGAGGATGCTGACATTTGTGCAGTCACAACCATGACACCTGGTTCAAAGCTGCGGAGAGCACCCCAGCCTTACCTGGTTACTCATCCTACAATACTTTCAAATCCCAAATGGAGAGCTACAAAGCCAAACGAGGTGGTGTTTCAGTATTTATCAAAAACATACATACCTCCGGACTGGTCAAATGGTATGACTAACAGGAGACACTCCAAGTGCAGTTAACTGTTGAAAAAACGCTTATTCAAATCATAGCTAGCTACAGATCCCCAACCAGGGCACCCACTCCACCTATCTGGATTTACTTGAATCCATCAAGATTCAACCCTCTACCCTGATCCTGGGTGACCTTAACTACCCAACCATAGAGTGGAAGACCTATTCTAGCCCAAACATGAATGCCCAGAGATTCCTTGACTTCTTCAGTGCCAGTGCATCAGGTCAGGTGGTCGATACCCTTATGAGAGGTGAAAATATCCTGGACCTGGTCTAACCAACATGAGTAGCCACAGTAGCACCCCTACAGTGTCATCCTCCTTGGTAAGATCCAACCATAAAGCAATCCCTTTCAAAGCCATCACCTCCCCTGACCTCCCCCCCTGTCAGGATTGTAAAACAGAGCATGTGTTGTAACATTAAGAAGCATTTCCAAGTGTGGGCACGTGCATATAAATAGAGAGCACGTGCAAGCAGCAGTGCCATTTTGAGAGAACAGCCAGTGTTAACATGTCTGAGTGTAGTAGTCAGTCTGTTTATAAGTTTATTTAAGTTTAAGTTTCTAAGCCTTAATCCTGATGTGCTTGTATATAATGCACTTGTCCTGCACTATTTAACATCCTCCAATCTTATACTCCTCATAGAACTCTCAGATCTACCCAACAAAGCCTAATCTCTGTCCGCAAACCCAACCGCCCAGCAGGTCAGCATCTCCTATCATTTTCCTCAGCTAAAAAATGGAATTCTGTCCCTACTTCCCCAAGAATCTGCAAAAACTTTGAAAATTTCAAAACTCAGCTGCATTCTCATCTCTGCTCAACTAGGAAATGCAACTGTGCTCTCCCCCTCACTCCTCCTAACCACTCCTTACCCCTTACTCCCTTGGCTAACTCTGAACTCTAGTTGACCAGTTGACCTGATACAATTTGTACTCTCTGTAAATAACAAAACTGTACTTGTATGTTGATTGCTATTGGCTATTATTCATGCTAAACAAAAATGTAATTGGTTCCTGTTGTTCTTCTTCTTCTATGTATGTTAAATGCTATTGCCAGTTTCTCATGCTAAAATGAAATTGCAATTGCTTTCTTCTTTTTAATTGTACCTATGTAAAATATGCCTTGCAATAATTCACTGTAATATTCTCTGTAACTAACTGTGCAACACGAAGCTTTTCTCCCAGGGCCTTCACTGAAAACAGGCTTCCTGAGCCCAGTGGACCTCCCCGGTCACCAAACTGGAAATAAATAAATAAATATAATCAAGCTGCTTGAACCGAACCCACAACTATTTGTCTGTTTTATCCTGACCAGATGAGCGACATGGTGTCAGAACCGGGACTGAGAGTGCAGCTTTTTCAAGACATGAGGTGCAGAGTTGAAGGTGAAGGTATATTGAGTAGATTGGGTGATACAGTGCTCAAACAATTAAAAAAGGCCAGAAACGAACTTCAGGTAACCAAAACTCACAAAAATGATTTATTTTGCAAGGAAAACGATATGAAGCAATCATAAAGCACAAAATGCATTATTAACAAACGAGTAGCACAAAACGTATTATTACTCAAACAAAAGGCACAAAACACATTGTTGATTAAATGAAGTGCTTGAAGTACTTATATGGGGTTCAGAGTTACTTCCGATTTGCATATTGAGCATGTTTAAAGTAAAACGAGCACAAGAAAAGTATAATGAGCATAAGAGGTTAAATGGGCATAATGAGTATGATAAAAGGGCAAACTAAGCATATAAGAGCAAGGCGTCTGCATGTTTTTTAGTAAACAACCGTGTTTTGGCATGAGCTACTGTTTCACATTGACCAAAGCCATTCAAAGCATAACTTGAGTTGTTCAAAGTATCTCAGAGTGTGCAAAGTGTTTGCCATGTGTGCTTTATTACAGTGCAGTTTTCTTGAAGAGTTTACTGTGTGCAAAGTACAGTTATTTTGCAAAGTGTAGTCAGAATATAATCATTTTGAAAAGTTTCCGGAGTGCCGCCATTTCAAAGTGTTTCTTACACTGTACAGAGTTATTTTGCAAAGTACAGCCATTTCGAAAAGTTTCTTGTGCTGTATACAGTTCATTTGCAACGTGAAAATACATTGATTTCAAAAGTATTCTTGTACTAAGGAGACTTATTTTGCAAAGTGCAGTTGTTGCAGAGAGTCTGTAGTGCTATTGGGCATAGTTACAAATTCTGGGCATAAATTTCTGAAATATGTTTGTGTATATGTTCGTACATAATTTCAAGGGCCTTCACTACTGTGTGGTTGATTTTGCAGACCCAGTCCACTTGTGTTTGATCTTATAATATTGCAGAGAATTGGAGAGTATTTGAGCAGGAATGTGATATTTTCATACAAGCAGCCTTTTCTGACAAAGATACATGTACGGGGACATTCATTTTGCTTAACTTACCGAGGTCAGAAGCCACTGAGAAAGAGTTCATTTGTGTATGCACCAGCAGTATATGCAGGAGAGGGGGAAAACTGCCATATTGTTGTACCAGCTGAATCAAGAGAGGACCCTGAGTGCTTGAAACATAAATTTAGAGAAATGTGTAGCCCCCAGACAAATGTTACATTGGAGAGGCACCTATTTTATACAAGAGACCAAAAGCCAGGAGAAACGTTTGCTGCTTATATCACTGACTTGAGAAATAAAGGTAAGATATGCAGATTTGGTGATTTGAAAGACAAGTTGATAAAGGGCAGGTTTGTGTGTGGTGTTGCTAATGCTGCAGTGAGAAAGATTTTGCTTCATGACAGTAATTTAGCATTGAGCAAAGCTATAAAGGTTTGTCAAATCCATGAGTTTACAGAAAGGTGCACGTGTTTGCTTGCAAGTGATGTGGTTTTAGCAGCCTCTAGAGCAAACGTAGACAACATGCAGCATGTGGCTAGTAGAAACAGGCCAAAACACGTGGCAGCTGTGGCTCCTGCAGGTTTTCCAGGGAGGACCTGTAACTTTCCAGCAAGTTCTAAGACTAGCTCAGCAAAATGGACATGGTCAGTGCAGTACAAGGGCGAGTCAGCAAAACCCACGTCAAGTTTTATTAACTTTCGTATTTGTGGTGTCAGTCATACATGTAAAAGAGAGACGTGCTTAGCATTTCATCAGCAATGTCACAAGTGTAAAAAATGGAACCACTTTCAAAAGTTTTGTAAAATCAAGCAACCCTCATTCAGTTATAAAGAAAGGTCACTCAAAAAAGCAAGTTGATATTGTAGAAAGCTGCAACCCTACTTTCTGTGTTGATGGTATATCAGTGGTTGGTGAAAAGGTTAATGCAGTAGATCTGGTGGCAAAGAATGAAGTGATGTTAAGTTGTCTATCTCGCCTTCATTCTTGCTGGTTTGGTTCGGAGCCAATCCTCGGCTCCGACTCGGCCATCTTCAAAAGCTCGAGAGCTGCTTACTGGCTCGAGGCTCCCCTATATATCCCATGGTGCCTAGCGCTAGATACCCAGATGTCATTTGCCGCTTCTGCTGTGAGGTTGTTCTACTGGCTCAGGTCGTATAAGCTTCATCATTATTATTGTATTTTTTTCTTGTATTTTTTCTTGTTAAAAACTGTATTGGTTAGTGTAGAATTAGTCGTTAGTTAGACTTTAGTATTGTAGCTAGTTTTCTTCTAGATAAGCGTTACCCTTCCTTAAACTTGTTTAAGTTAGAGAGTTTCCCCTCCCCCCTTCTCTCCCTTTTCCACAGAAAGGTTCTTTCTATTTAAGTTAGAGGTTAACCTTTCTTTCTTTCTCCCTTAAAAAAAAAAAAACAAAAAAAAAAAAAAGTTTTCTTCTAATTAATCACTGTTAGTGTTTAGTGATAGTTTTCAATATTTTTTGTTGTAGTGGTACTTGTAGTGGGTTGTGGTAACTGCAGAGTGTTAACTTTTACTGTTGGTTACCTTAACCATCTGTGTGGAAACTTGTCCTTGGCTTTCTCCCCAGGATGTCCAAGGATCCCAAACCGTCCGGATTCAAGACGTGTGACTCATGCTGTCAGAAGATGTCTCTGACAGATGGTCACACATCTTGTGTTTGTCTGGGCGCTGTGCACCTGCAGGGCTCTTGCTCGATCTGTCATGCCTTCAGTCCAAGAGTCCTGCAGGAGCACAAAAATAAATTGATTCTGAGGGGTATGCTTAAACCCCAAGATGCACCGGCGAAGGCTCAGCTGGTCAAATCTTCCAGGCCACCTAAACCGTCAGCTCCCAGTTCGGAGCCGTCGTTGGGTGAAGCCATACAATCCATTTCGGCTCCGGCTGGAACCGATGTCCCTCCCTCCCAGTCGGCACAGACACGGTCTTCGGAGCCAGCTGAGAGTCGAAAGAAATCCAGGTGTCCTCCTTTGGAGTCGATACGTTCGGCTCCGAAGTCGCCCCTGCTCCAATCGGAACGTAGTCACCGATCATCCCACTCTTCTCGGTCGTCTAGACTTTCGGACCATGACTTGGAAAGAGTGGTCAGTAGGCTCTTAAAAATCACAGGCCCTAGCCAAAATGTTGTCCAGCCCTCCTCATCAGGAGTCTGCTCCATCCACAGCTGTAGATATTCCTCCTCCGACTCTTCCTATGAGCTCAGAGCCAGAGTTCGTTGGGGTTTGAGTCGTGGAACCTTCGGCGCCAATACCCTCTTTTTCAGTTCCTTCGTCGGCTCCGTTCCCTTCCATGGTACCTTCCCTGGAGGGATCTGGGCGCAGAGACTCCCTCGTTGGCTCCGAGGGGGCGAGTGGCATCGGACCCTTGTCCGACCCCACTCTCCCTCTCGGTGCTTCGGCGCAGGTGAGCTCGGCTCCCACATCTACCTCTGAGCCGTCTCCCTCGGTGCGGGGAGGGCTTCTGGTTTCTTCGTAGCCTGAGCCTTCTCTGCGTCCGGGCAGGGATGCCTTCGAGCTGATGAGGAGTGTACTGGCCCCTGAGTCAGTCCCACGATCGACCCCATTGGCTCCTCCCCCTAGGGTGCCTGCGTCAGCCTCTGCCCCTCTTCCAGACCCCAAGCGTGGGGATCCAGCACTCCAGGACACCCCTTTGGGTGTATCCTCCTCTTCCGAGGCCTCCCCTGATCTTTCAGAGGAGCCACCTTGCAAGAGAAAATGCAAGAAGAAGCATGTTGACTCCCCCGAGTCTGTCACATCGGATATCGACTTAGAGAAGTCGGAAGGGTCCCCAAGATCTCCCTCTGAAGATGTCTCCTTCTCAGACATGCTTAGGCAGAGGGGAAACTGGACTACCCTAAGCCCTTCCGAGGATGAGTCGGTATTCCTGGATGCGTTTGGATCCCGACCTTCCACCTCCTGGGTGTCTCTGCCTTTCGACCCACTGATGTCTGAGGTGGATTGAAAGGCATGGACGGCTCCAGACACAGTGGAACCGACCCCTAGAAGACCTGCCAAGTTCATTACTGCCCCACAGGACAAACAGTTCTTGATCAAGGGTGTCCCCGTTGATGCCATGGTGGTAGCAGCGACCACAAAGAAGGAGTTGGCTGAAACTTCATCTGTCCATCCCCCTAACAAGGAGTCCAGGATGATGGACAGATATGGGAAGCGGACGTTCTCTTCAGCGACCTTTTCCATGCGGTCCCTGAATTACCTGTGCCACTTTACCCGTCTTAAGAGGGATCTCCTGAAAGAGCTTGGAGATACCCTCCAAGATCCATCAGCTGAGGGGGGCCAGGCTAAGGCAGCCTCCCAGCTGGCGACTCTTAATTCAGTGGTAAACTCCTCCATGCGGCTCATTTCGTATGCAGCCGATGGTGAGAGTAGAGCCGCAGGCACAGGTGTGGCCCTAAGGAGGCACGCTTGGATGCGGCTATGTAACTTTGCGGAATCTTTCAGAGCGTCTTTCACCAATACCCCGTTTGGTTCCTCTGTCTTCGGATCACAGGTGAAAGATATCCTTACCAGGTGTGAGCAGGAAGGCAAGACTCTCTCTGCTGTAGGAGTCCATTTTTCCACTCCCTCCAGACCATATCCTAAGGGTCAGAAGAGTGGGAAGATGTGGTTTCGGAAATCCCAAGGAGCCTTGCTGGACACACGTGGTGAGTTCCTCTCCAGGGGCAGAGGTGGGAACAATAACAGATGCCACCCTCGTGGCAGAGGGGGTCCGCAAAACCAGGGCAGCAGAGAATCTTTCTCTGACAAGCCCTTCCAGCATTCCTGAAGGGTTGCCCGGCTGCTCACCTCTGGAGGCAGTTGGGGGAAGATTATCGCTGTACCCAAGAGCCTGGCAAGACATAACACAAGACAAATGGGTACAGTCCATCATATCCGGAGGCTACAGAATTCCTTTAGTTCGCACCCCCTTAAGGTCAAACAAGTCCCTTCCAGATGTTCCACCCAAGAGCCTGGCAAGACATAACACACGACAAATGTGTACAGTCTGTCATATCCGGAGGCTACAGAATTCCTTTCGTTCGCACCCCCGTAAGGTCAAACAAGTCCCTTCCAGATGTTCCACCCAATCTAAGGGACGAAGCACTGCAAGAATTCTCAAAACTGCTAAGAAAAAGGGCCATCCAGCAAGTCCTAGCAGACCAACAAGGATCCGGAATTTACTCAAGGTTCTTTTTGGTACAAAAAAAAGACAGGGGACTGGAGACCCATTTTGGATCTCAGCAGACTAAACAAGTCTGTACAAAGAACGAAGTTGCGGATGGTCACGCTTCAGTCCATTTTACCCTTTCTGGGTCAGGACAATTGGATGAGCTCCATAGATCTTCAGGATGCGTACTACCACATCAAAATGGACAGACGCTCCCGAAGATTCCTTTGCTTCCGGCTGGGAGCCAGCCATTATCAGTTCAGAGCTCTGCCCTTTGGTCTCACCACAGCCCCCAGGGTGTTTACCAAATGTATGGCGGTAGTTACTGCTCACCTGAGACGGCAAGGATTCCAGGTGTTTCCATATCTCAACGACTGGCTCTTCACTGCTACCACCAGACATCACCTTCTGCGAGCCAGAGACTGCACCATCGATACTTGCTCCAGGCTAGGTATCACAATAAATTTCGAAAAGTCTGCATTGTCACCCTGTCAATCTATCACATTTATAGGCACAAATTTAAATACCAAAGACATGTTAGCGAGCCTCCCACCAGACAGGGTGTTAGTGATTCATCAGCATGTCAAGGTTTTATTAGCATGCAAAAGGATTCAAGCCAGGTTTGTCTTTCAAACGCTAGGTCTCATGGCAGCCGCGATCGTACTTGTCCCTCTAGCTCGTTTTTACATGAGGATTCTCCAGTGTCTTCTTTTCACCCAATGGTCCTTCCAGCAACTTCCCATGTCTTACATATTTATGATCACTCAGGCATGCAAGAAGCATCTTGCATGGTGGATGGTCTCCATATCAGTGCTCCACGGCAGACCATTTGTTCTGCCCCCCCTCCAGTTGCTACAGTGACCACGGACACCTCCCTGATCGGGTGGGGGGGGAGCATTATCAGGGCAGAACAGTCCAAGGCACCTGGCAATCTCACGAGTATCATCTGCACGTAAATGTCTTGGAGATGAGGACCGTGCTCTTAGCGTTGCAGGCTGGCTCTTCAGGACTCTCTTCCTACCGGTACCATTGCAGTTCAAACGGACAATATGTCCGTAGTGTGGTACATCAACAAGCAGAGCGGAACCAGGTCCTACCCCCTATGTCGAGAAGCACTCAGACTCTGGCAGTGGGCGATCTCTTCCCAGCGGTTTCTGATTGCAATGCACGTCCGTGGGAGGTCCAACGTCATAGCAGACATAAAAAAGAAAAATAAAATATACACCAAGACAACGGAGCCAAGACCCAGCTATAGCAATGGTAATAAAATAACAAAGAATAAAAAAAGTCACCATGCGCTGGGTCAAATGGTCGGAACTAAAAGAACTCAAAGCAAATCAGTCCAACTGCAGTCCATACGCAAGCTCACAAATTCCCATCCAAGAAGTAACAAACGCTGCTGTCATAAAAAAGGACAATTTATTGAGACAAAAACTGTAAGCGCTTTCACCAATAGGCTTCTTCAGACAGTATGAACATAATACATCTATCCACATCTTAAATACATGTTGAACCCAAACCATTGGTTAAAAAGTGTCATGTGCATACTGGAAATATTCCCCAAGTACAAACATAATTAAAAAGTTCAAGCGCTGAGATCCTATTTAAAAAATCAATTATAAGAAATTCCATATATATAATATATATAATAATGCATAAAATAACACATAAAATAAGAATGTGAATGGTGTTAAAAATTCACTGATGAGGTCTATAACATCTCTTTTTCCTCAAAACAGGTGCTATATGCACCTTATCATTAATACCAGGGGGCTTATCCGCCCTACACCTAATAATCCACCTCATCTCCTTCTCAAGAGTATAATTAATGAGATCACCACCCCTAGCATTGGTGAAAACTACCTGTAGAACACAGAATTTAAAAATATGTTCCGGACCTGTTGCTTTAACATGCTTAGCTAGCGCATTTATATCACTCCCTGTCCTAATCAAATAGAGGTGCTCCCTAATCCTTTCTTTCAAAGTCCTGTCCGTTTTACCTATGTAAAACGAAGGACATGCAGAGCACCTCGCTAAATAAACCACATTTGAACTCATACAGTTAGTGTTAGTAAACAATTTATATTCATAATGTGTAACTGGATGTACAAACGAAGTGGTATCATCAATAAAAGCACATTGATTGCAGCGTCCACAAGGACGTGTATTATAATCCATCCGAGAAGCACTGTCAGGGAAACCACTAAAACTTTTATAACATAACAAACTCTTTAAATTTGGTTTGTTCTTATATGACACCAGGGGTTTAGATCCTACCACTTCCTTGACTGACGGATCTATAGTTAAAATCTCCCATCGCTTCTCTAAGATACTTCTAATTGCACCTGCATCTTGAGTAAAAAACAGAGGGGCTCTCACAGTGCTGGATTGAGACAGGGGATCAGATGGTATAGTCTCTCCTACACTGAGAGGTTCAGAAAAATACGGTCTAGCTGCATTCATTCTGAGTGCATAAACCTCTGATCGCATCCTATCAAAGGTATGCTCACTATACCCTCTGTCTATAAACATACATCTCATTTTATCAAGTTCTTCTACATAGCCCACCTCCGTGGGATTCAATCTTGCTGCCCGCATGATTTGTCCCTTCATAACATTACTAAAAACATACGTAGGATGCATACTGCGCCTATGCAGTAAAGCATTCCTATAGCAAGATTTCCTATGTATGCAGGTGTTCAAAAGTCCATTAGGTAGTCTGGTTAGTAGGACATCTAGAAAAGGAATAGCCTCTCTTGAATAATTCAAAGTAAATTTCAGGAAGCTAGTGGACCTATTCAAATCCTGCAAAAACAACAACAACTCATCAACAGTGCCAAACCAAATAAAAAAGAGGTCGTCCACAAACCTCTTATAAAAACCTATATGTTCCCTATACTGATGTGTCTGAAAGAGAAATTGGTCCTCCCAACAAGCCATAACAATGTTGGCGTAGCTATTGGCATTACTGCATAGGCGCAGTATGCATCCTACGTATGTTTTTGGTAATGTTATGAAGGGACAAATCATGCGGGCAGCAAGATTGAATCCCACCACTGTTTTTTCTGTCTTGGATGCAAAGAGTTCATTTTGGCAAGTAATGCTTGATCGCAAATCTTCACTACTGACTACATTCAGTACCCCATGTGGTAGATACAGATTTCTCAGAATGCCTTTTGGAATAATTTCTGTCAGTGAAGTCTTTCATTGTGCAATGGAGCAAATTTATTCGGGTTATTTGTGTGCTATAATAGTGGATGATTTACTAGTTGGAGGTAATGGAGAAGCAGAGCTTGACAGAAACCTTACGAGAGTTCTGGACAGAGCTTGTGAAGTGAACTTGAAGCTCAATCCTCTGAAATGTAAATTCAGGCTACCAGAAGTTACTTATGTAGGTCATTTCTTTACCAGTACAGTTTTACGACCAGACCCTTCCACACAAGCAGCCTTTCTTGCGATGCCAGCTCCAGACAGTGTCCAAGTCCTACAGTGTTTCCTTGGTATGGTTAACTATTTGGATAAGTTTATACCAGACTTCAGTGAGTTAGCAGCACCTTTAAGAGAGCTGGGACATAAAAATGTTGTCTGGTCATGGTTGGAGCAGCACCAGAGAGCATTTTGATAATCTCAAACAGAAAATTGTCAGTCCGCATTCATTGAGACACTGTGATGTCCACAAACCAGTAATTCTTTCCTGTGATGCTTCAAAGTTCAGTTTTGGTGCAGTTATTCTTGAAGAGGGCAGACCTGTTGCCTATGCATCTAGAACTCTTACCCAGACTGAAATGTAGTATGCTGAGAGTGAGAAGGAACTTTTGGCAGTTGTGTTTGCATGTTTGAAGTTCTATGATTATATTTATGGCCGAACTACCAGATCGAGACTGATCATCAACCTCTAGTCACTATTTTAAAGAACCCAATTTTATTTTATTTTATTTTTACATTTGTTGACTGGGCTATTCTAGCTGGATACATATCCATTTTCAGTAGAGACCCGGGGAGAAAAGCTCCACTATGAGTACAAGTAAACAGTACAGTACAAAATGTAGACAAGAAAATAAAACAAGATTTTACATAACAGACTAGATCTAATTATACTTTACATAACTTAATTATACTTTTAATAGAGTAGAACTAAATATATTTTACAATCATTAACAAGCTGTGAGACTATAAAGAATGATGCTCGGATTACAAAAATACAACTTCAAAATGATCTGTACAAAAGGCAAACTTCTTTATCTGATAGCTTATTCAGATCACCCAGAAATACTACATTACAGCTTGATGCAGGGAATTTTGACTTCGATGTCAAGGAAGTGCGTAATGATGTGAAATTGTTCAATCTCGCCATTTGTTCTTACAGTCGGCCACATCACCAGCTCCGCATCTTCGAGAAAGCTCGAGGCACAGTAATATCCCATGATCCTCAGGTGCTAACCCTCAGATCTAGTTTGCCGCTAGCAGCAGATCGCATACTGAGAGGCTCGGGCCAGTATATTTTTTCTATATTTTTCATCTAGTCAACTTATAGTTACTTTTTAGTGTTTAAAATAGATTTTTTATAAGTAATATAGTATAGGAGTGTTATTTGAGAGTGTATTTTAGGTAGAATAGATAGTTTAATATTTTACTAGTTAAGGCCTGCGATTTTTTCTGTCAGGATTGACAGTATTTTACATAGTCCTTTGTAAATTTTTGCCTTAACTCTTTTTTCTTCTCCTTTCTTCTTATATATATATATATATATATATATATATATATATATATTAATTATAGTGTGCTGTGTTTTGGATATTTCTATAATATAGTAGGTTAGAGTTAAACTGTTGGTTTATTATTATTATTATAGACATTTAAATTTACACATATATTTATATAGTGTGTTTCTCTAAGTGTGCTGTGTTTTATTTTGGACATATACTATATATATTTTCAAAATGTCAGAGAAAGCCAAATCAGGCTTTAAGAGATGTCAGAGCGGACAAAAGATGTCCATTACTGATAACCACTCCTCCTGCGTCTACTGTCTTGGCCCTCTCCACTTGCAGGAAGACTGTTCCATTTGTCATTCTTTAGTGGGAGGGTCATGCTGGAAAGACACAGGAAGTTGGTTGACAGAGGGTTGCTTAAACCCGAATTTCAAGAGGCCCTGGACAAGACTGAACAAGTGTCCAAGTCTTCGAAGGGGTTGAAGTCTTCAAGAGTGTCGGAGCCCAAGTTGTCGGCTCCGAGCACCTCTTTCCAGATTCGGACGCCGGCTCCTATGACCTCGGTGCCAGGCATCGAGCGCTTGTCTCTGATCGAGACTCAGGTCTTGGAGCCGGTGTCAGAGGTACCACCGCCTTCTATCATTCGCTCAGTGACGGCTTTGGCCCCTTCGACCCGTTCTGCGAGGCCACTTTCCGACTTCGATGTGGACCGAGTGGTACAGAAGCTAATGGAGAACTAGGCTCTGTCCAAACTAATCGAGGTTTCATCCCAGCTGGTTTCGAAATTCGAGACTATTCCTGCCCCCTCGACACTTCCTCCTCCGAGACCCGTCGAATCATCGGAGCTAGGAATCGAAGAATCGATGATCGTAGAGCCTTTGGTGCCGAAGCCTCCAGTAGTGCTATCGGCCCCATTGACCTCGACTCCTTCGGAACCAGCCGGAGGGTCTCGGAGCCGAAGATCTTTCCTGGGTTCCGGGGGGGAGGGGGGGGTCAGTCGAACCGAGATGTCGGTTCCGACTCTTCCCCTCGGTGCCTCGGCTCAGATCAGTTCGGATCCGTCCTCTGGGTCGGAGCCCGTGGTCCCGATTCCGGAGAAATGACCACCATCTTTGGATCGGGGCACCGGTGCCTTCGACATTATGAGGGAGGTCTTGTCTGATCAGACACATACATCATCAGTCTCTTCTTCTCCTTCCCCAAAAGGCCCGCGTTCTGCTTCTGTGCCTTCGGTCCCTACCAAGCGTCGAGTCCCAATGCCTCAGACAGCCCCACAGGGCGACCCTGGCTCCTCAGATGCATCTCCAGAAGCCCCCGCTGAGGATGTTCCAAGGAAACGATTGTGCAAGAGGAGGCACATTAATTCCCCCCAGGAATCTCTCACATCTTTTACCGATTTGGATGAAGCAGAAGGGTCCCCACGGTCCCCCTCTGAAGATGTCTCGTTTGCGGACATTTTGGAAATCCTGAAACAGAGGGGAGACTGGCAAACCCTTACCCCTTCTGTGGATGAATCGGTCTTGCTGAAGGCATTTGGGGCTCAACCTTCTACCTCCTGGGTGACCCCTCCATTTGACGAACTCATGGATCTAATAGCCCGGAGGGCTTGGGAAATGCCCGATACAGTGGAACCAGTCCCCCGCAAGCCAAACAAATACATGATGGCCCCCCAGGACAAATCTTACCTTACAAAAGGAGTTCCCGTGGATACTATGGTGGTGGCGGCCACTAAGAAGGAGATGTCTGAATCATCTTCCTCTGTCCATCCCCCTAATAAGGATTCCAGGACGATGGACAGGTATGGGAAGCGCGTATTTAGTTCTGCGACTTTTTCCATCCTATCGCTCAACTACCTTACGCATTTCACGCGTTTACAGAGAGATCTCATTAAGGAACTGGGAGATACTCTCCAGGGAAACACAGATGCTGCTGTCGCCGAGAAAGTGACAGCGCAACTTAACACCCTAAATTCCATAGTTAACTCGTCCATGAGGCTTATTTCATACGCAGCCGAAGGGTCGAGTAGAACAGCAGCTTCAGCGATCGCCCTGAGGAGGGAATCCTGGTTGCGCTTATGCTCCTTTGCGGAAGCCTTCAAGTCTTCCTTTGCCAACACCCCTTTTCATGGTGCCTCCTTGTTTGGGCCCAAAGTAAAGGAGACTCTCACTAGGTGTGAGCAAGAAGGGAAGACCTTGTGTGCCGTAGGGATCTGTTTTTCTGCCCCATGTAGACCCTACCCCAAAGGGCAATAAGGCGGAAAAATGTGGTTCCGAAAGACTTCGGGATCCTTTCAGCCCACCCAAAGTGAGGCCCCCTCCAGAGGCAGAGGAGGGGGAAGAAATGGAAGATGCCGCCCAGCCAGCAGAGGGGGTCCGCAAAATCAGGGCGACAGGGATACTTTCTCTGGGAAGCCCTTCCAACAAACATGAGTGCATGCCTGACTGTCCTACTCTGTAGGCAGTCGGGGGTCGCTTGGCTTTATACCCAGAGGCCTGGCCAAATCTTACATCAGATTCCTGGGTAAAAAGCATAGTTACCAGAGGCTACAACATTCCATTCATCAGAATGCCACCCAACCCCAAAAAGCTCCCAGACATTCCACCCAGTCTGCGAGACCAGGCAACCGTAGAGATAAGAAGTTTACTCGAAAACAGAGTCATCCAACCAGTCCCGGCGGACCAAATAGGATCCGGAACTTACTCAAGGTTCTTTTTAGTTCCAAAGAAAACAGGGGACTGGAGGCCAATTTTGGACCTCCGCAAACTAAACGCCTTCGTGAAAAAGGAAAAGTTCCGGATGGTCACTCTACAGTCAATCCTTCTTTTTCTACAGGAGGGTGACTGGATGTGCTCTATAGATCTCAAAGATGCGTACCACTATATCAAGATGGCTAGGACGTCCAGAGATCACCTTCGCTTCTGGCTGGGAGCCAGTCATTTCCAGTTTCGCGCTCTGCCCTTTGGTCTCACCTCAGCCCCCAGGGTGTTCAACAAATGCATGGCAGTAGTAGCATCTCACCTGAGACGAAGGGGATTCCGGGTGTTTCCTTATCTAGACGACTGGTTCCTATCCGCCACCACTGAGTATCATCTTCTGCAAGCCAGGGATTACACCATCAGCCTCTGCTCCTCTCTAGGCATAACGGTAAATTTTGGAAAGTCTGTCTTATCGCCGTCACAGCGTATCTTATTTATAGGAGCACAGCTAGACACTTCCCTGGCTCGAGTTACTCTCCCCCCACCAAGAGTATCAGACCTCCGATATCAAATTTTGGTCCTTCTCCAAAGCAAGAGAGTCCCTGCGCGACAAATTTTAAGAGTGCTAGGGTTGATGGCAGCCTCCCTTATCATAGTCCCCTTAGGCAATAGTCCCCTTAGGCAGGATGCATATGAGGATCCTTCAGTGGATGCTGTTCGCTCAGTGGTCTTACCGACAGCTTCCACTATCTCACGAGATCTTGATCACGAACTCTTGCAGAAAGGATCTATTGTGGTGGATACACAGTCAAGATCTAACACTAGGACGACCGTTTGTGTTACCCAGTCCGGTAGCAACTCTAACCATGGACGCTTCCCTGATAGGGTGGGGGGGATTATTTCAGGGACAAACAGTCCAAAGTCAATGGTCCAACTTGGAGTACATCAATGTCCTAGAGCTGAGGGCAGTGTTCCTAGCGTTTCAACACTTTCACAAGTCCTTACCTCAGGGAACAGTGACAGTTCAGACAGACAACATGTCAGTAGTCTGGTACATAAACAAGCAAGGGGGAACCAGGTCTTACCCGTTATGCAGAGAGGCCCTCAGAATTTGGCAATGGGTGAAGTCCACCGGACGCTTTCTGATAGCAATGCACATCCCAGGGACATCCAACGTAATCGCGGACAGGCTGAGCAGAGCCATCCTGTTCCCTCACGAGTGGTCCCTTCAAATCTCAAGTGGCGGAAGAGATTTTCCGCAGATGGGGCCAGCCTTGCTGCAACCTGTTTGCATCCCCATTGAATGCCAAATGCAGAAGCTACTTTGCCCTGTTACCCCCTCCGGGGGGTGTCCCCAGGGACGCACTAGTACACGATTGGCCCTCGGGTCTCCTTTACGCCTTTCCTCCTGTTCCACTAATTCCCAGGTTCTTGCAGAAAGCCAAACGTCTGGAGAGGACCATAATACTGATAGCCCCATTCTGGCCTCGACAAATCTGCTTTCCCTTCCTTCAATCTCATCAAGTGGAGGAACCATGGATTCTGGACCCGGAGCCATACCTGTTGACACATTTGTCGGGAGTTCCTCACACCTTCCTCAAGTCCCTCAAACTGACAGCTTGGCTGCTTCGCTTCCCATCTTAGCCAGGTCAGATTTACTATCCCCTGCAGTACAACACATTATTGTATCTTCTCACAAACCATCTACAAGGAAATTGTACAACAGCAAATTGAACCGTTTTGCATACTGGGCCTCCAAACAAGGTATAGATCCATTCGGGACTCCAGTACACAAGATACTAGATTTCCTTACCACACTCTTTCAAGAAGGTGCATCAACATCCACAATAAGGGTACAACTGGCGGCTATATCCAATTTTCATGTTGGTCGGGGAGATAGTTCTCTTATGTCCCACAGGCTTTGTAAAGCTTTTATGAAAGGTACCTTTCACCTCCGCCCTCCCTTTCGCAATCCAGTAGCCCCTTGGAATCTTAATCTCATGCTGTCACAACTCATGTTGCCCCCATTCGAACCAGCCGCCACAACCCCGTTAAAATTTCTGTCGTGGAAAACGTTTTTTTCTGGTTGCCATCACTTCCGCCAGGACAGTTTCAGAGTTGCAGACTCTATCTATCTGACCCCCGTACATGATTTTTCACCCAGATAGAGTAACCTTGGGCACCAATCCGTCCTTCCTTCCGAAGGTTTGTTCGATTCAAAACATCAATCAGTCTATTGAACTACCTACCTTCTTCAAAAACCACTCCAGTAAGTTAGAATACACGCTGCACAAATTGGACGTCCACAGGCAGCTGAGACTTTACTTACACAGGACAAAAGAATACAGAAAGTCAGACCAACTATTTGTCTCATATGCTGACCAACGGAAAGGACAGGCGGTAACTAAGGATCTGAAGTAGGAACTTCATTTGCCAGCAACCTTTGGGATACGGATCCAATCTCGGATCCGAGCCGGCAACTTTTACCACAGCATAGATCCGAGCTCCTAGCTCCTCCCTTTTCCCATAATCCCCTGCCAACCCTAACTGACCTCAGATCTAGTTTGCCGCTTTTCAAGCCTACAAGCTGGATTTTGAGCTCCTGGCAATTTCAGAGGTTTTGTGAGAAAAAACTTAGAATTTTTTTGTACTTTCTTGTGTGATTGTGTGAGTTTGTTTAGGTTCCCTCTTACATATCTTTTTTTTGTAAAAATTTTCCTCCCTACCCTCGCTGGTTCGTAGTGTGTGTTTGTGGTGTGTGTAGGGGCCTAGTGAGTGTGTTTTTCCCTTCAACATGTCGGAGGCCCCTAAAGCCATCTTTTCAAAATGCACAGAGTGTGGCCATAAGCTTTCACCGGCGGATGGCCACACCCTGTGCGTTAGGTGCCTTGGGGGTTGAACACCTCTCCTCGGGATGCACGATTTGTGCAGCGTTCAACCCAAGGGCACTTAAGGACCGGAGGTTGAAGCTGATTGTGGCGGGCCTTTTGCCCCCGGACTCTGCTCCGGCCTCTGGTTCTTCGGTGGCCACTACCCAGCCCTTGGTGGTAGCCACCCCTGCCTCCCTTCCTCCGGTCGGGACTCAACCTCCCGTTTTGGCTCCGGAGGAGAGGGAGGCCGGAAAAAAACAAAAGGAAGGAGAAGCACCATAAACGGCGGGCCGAGGACTCTTCCTCGGCCCCGCCCACCAAGCGGGCTTCTCCATCCAGGGTTTCTGGATTGCCTCCTCCTCGGCTCCGGTCCCCTTGTTTTTCACTGGGACCTGGGGAGGAGGCAACCCGGTCCCCGTCGAGGTCATCGAGGCGTCACTCTAGATCTGCCTCGGTGGCCGCGTCGAGGTCCACATTTAGTATGTCAGATGCAGACATGGACCGGATGATGAGGAGGTTCATCCAGGCCCAGCTGCAGATGGGAGTGCTCTTGCCTCTCCCCCCCTTCCAGGGGGGAGCTCGACCCCATTTTTTGCCCCAATTGCTCCTTCTCCATCCCGCTTCCCAGGTTCGGAGCATTCGGAGCCGAGCCACGTCGGATCCGGGGGTGTGTCGGAGCCGACAGTACTAGTTACTTCGGCTCAGACTGGTCCCTCGAGTTTGTCGGATCCGACCTCTCGGAGCCATGGGCGGAGCTTCGGATCCGAGAGACCTTGTGTGACTTCGGCTCCGTCCCGGTCGGAGCACACGGGTCCTTCGGATCCAAGGGTCTCAGCCCTGGATCCGGTCCCCGCTTCGGATCCGAGTGGGAGCTGACTCTCGGAGCCTATTGAGAGTAGCTCCCCCTTGGCTTTCGCAGTGGTGGAGAGGGCACTGTTGAGTGCATCCGGACCCCCGGTCCTGGCTTCGGCTCCTCCCTGCACTCCTTCTCAGCTGGTCCGGGCTCCCATCACCGGGCCTTCGGGACAGCCTGCTTCAGCATCTCTGGGTGTTCCTGCGGAACGTGATATTGCTGGTGAGTCTTCCTCGGACAGCCCCCCCCCGAAGAGGTCCCTCACAAAGCCAAGTGTAAGATGAGGCACATGGACTCCCCTGAGTCCCTTACCGAAGATACAGACTTAGATGAAGGGGAAGGCTCCCTAAGGTCAACCCCCGTGGATGTCTCCTTTGGAGACATCATGGAGATGCTCAGGATTAGGGGGGGTGGTCTGCCCCCAAGGCTTCCTCCGATGAGTCCGTATTCCTAGAGGCGTTCGAAAAAGGGCCATCTACCTCTTGGGTGTCCCCTCCCCCTGACCCCCTGGTGGACCTTATTTCCACCAGGGCTTGGAAGGAGACGGACACTGTAGAGCCAATCCCCAAGTGCCCGGATAGGATCCTGAGTCCCCCTGCCGAAAGGACCCACTGGAGCAGAGGTCCCCCTGTGGATGCCATGTTGGTGGCGGTGGCCAGCAAGAGAGAGCTGGCTCAGGAGATCTCTGCGGTCCACCCGTAGAGTAAGGACTCTCAAGCGATGGACTGCCTGGGGAAGCGGGTCTTTAGTTCAGCAACCTTTTCCATGAGAGCGCTGAACTATATGGCACACGTCATCCGGATGCAGCGGGATCTAATAAAAGAATACGCTGCATCCCCCCCCCCCTCCCAGAGTCCATGTCGGAAGGAGACAAGCATGTGTACTCCTCCTGAATGTCTACTCTACATTCAGTTTCTAACACATCTATGCGGCTCTTGTCACACGCCACTGAAGGAGCCGCTAGAGCCGGCGGAGCTGGCCTGGTAATCAGGCGTCAGGCCTGGTTCCGACACTGTGACTTCTCGGAACCCTTTAAGGCGTCATTCGCGAATGCCCCCTTTGATGGTTCTGCACTTTTTGGCAAAACCGTTCGCGACACTTTAGTCCAGAGCAAGAAAGACGGGAAGATGTTGTCTGCCGTCGGAGTCCGCTTCTCTGCTCCCCAGAGGTCCTTTTCTAAGAACCAAAAGGGTCAGAAGAAGATGTGGTTCCGAAAATCGTATCAGTCCCAGTCTGCTCCAGACAACCAGTCCTCTCGTGGCAGAGGAGGACAGGGAGGACGCCGCCCAAGAGGCAGAGGGGGTCCCAGAAACTTTGGGTCCAGGGAACCATTCTCTGAGAGGCCCACGCAGAACCCCTGAGGGTTGCCCGGCTGCTCCACTCTGGAGGCAGTCGGGGGGCATCTTTCGAAGCACCTAGCAATGTGGGAGTCCATAACAACAGATCGCTGGGTGCTTCGCATCATATCCAGAGGTTACCAAATTCCCTTTATTGTAACCCCCAAAATCAGAAGCCTCCCCGACATACCACCCAATCAAAGGGAGGCAGCTGCTACAGAAATTCAGCAGCTTTTACAAAAAAGAGCCATCCAACCCGTCCCCCCAGATCAGTTCGGATCGGGGTTTTACTCCAGGTTCTTTCTGGTGCCAAAAAAGACGGGGGACTTGAGACCCATTCTCGATCTCTCTCTCCTGAACTTGGCAGTACCCAAAGAAAAGTTCCGAATGGTCACCTTACAATCTATTCTCCCCCTATTACGGGAGAACGATTGGATGTGCTCGATAGACCTCAAGGATGCGTACTACCACATTCTAGTGGACAGACGCTCCAGGAGGTTCCTCCACTTCCGGCTGGGAGCCAGTCACTTTCAGTTCAGGGCCCTTCCCTTCGGTCTCACCTCAGCCCCAGGGTGTTCACCAAAGTCTTGGGGGTCATAGCGGCCCACCTGAGGCTTCAGGGAATTCAGGTCTTTCCGTACCTGGACGACTGGCTCCTCATCGCCCCAACAAGGCATCTGCTCTGTTCAGGCAGGGATTACTTCCTCGACCTTGCTCCACGTCTATGGTTAACTATCAACATGACCAAATCTTCTCTAGTCCCCTCACAGGTGATAGATTTTATAGGGGCGAGATTGGATTCCAGGATAATGCTTGCCTTCTTGACTCCCGATCGGCTTCAGAACCTGGGGTTGATGTCAAGGCCATTCTCATTTTTCCTGCTCCACCTGCGGAATTGATCCTGAGGGCTCTAGGGTCCATGGCGGCAACTATTCCTCTACTTCCCCTAGCCCGCCTAAATATGAGGGTACTGCAATGGACCCTCCAAGTACAATGGTCCCTGTCTCGCAACCCCCTGTCCCATCCTATTCCCCTAAGCAGGGCTTGCAGAATGTCGCTCATGTGGTGGCTCCGGTCCCCGAGTCTCCACACGGGATGACCATTTTCGATGCCTTCCCCTGTCGCCACAGTGACCACGGACGCCTCTCGCCTGGGGTGGGGGGGGCACTATTCAGGCAGAATGGTCCAAGGCACGTGGAACGACACAGAGACCTGTTTGCATATCAATGTCCTAGAGATGAGGGCGGTGCTTTTGACGTTGCAGGCACTTCACAGCCTTCTACCGATTGGGACAATTGCAGTACAAACGGACAACATGTCAGTTGTCTGGTACATCAAGTAACAGGGGGGAACCAGGTCTTATCCCCTTTGTCGCGAGGCCATGAGAGTGTGGGAATGGGCGATTTCCACCAACCGCTTTCTTATTGCAACTCACATTCCGGGACGGTCCAACATCCTAGCAGACAGGCTCAGTCATTCGATTCTGATTCCGTACGAATGGTCTCTCAATCCTCTAGTAGCAAAACAAATATTTGCCCTATGGGGGCAACCCTGTTGCGATCTTTTTGCCTCTCCTTCAAATACCAAATGCAACAGTTACTTCGCTCTAATCCCCCCTCAGGGGGAGTCCCCGAGAGACTCTCTAGTACATGCTTGGCCTCCCGGTCTCCTTTACACTTATCCTCCTTTGCCCATGATGCTGAAACTCCTACAGAAAGCCAGTCGGCTGGGGAGCAAAATGATCCTCATTGCCCCATTCTGGCCTCGTCAAACATGGTTCCCGTACCTGTGGTCTCACCTAATTCATCCACCATGGATTCTGGATCCACTCCCGGATCTCATTACCCACCCTCTGGGTCTCCTGGCCCCCAGCCTGGTCAACCTCAAGCTGATGGTTTGGTTGCTCCAGTTCCACTCCTGATTAGGACTCCCGGAATCTCCTCACCAGTCAAAGCCATCCTAGTAGCAGCACATACACCTTCCACCAGAAGAGTCTACCGAAGCAAGTGAAAACGTTTCTCCATCTGGGCAGAGCACCATCACTTTGAACCTTTCACGGCGCCTCTCACGTCGGTTTTGGAGTTCTTAACTACCCTTTTTCATCAAGGGGCTAGCTGCTCTACAGTCAAGGTACAACTGGCAGCGATTTTGCATTATCATGTAGGGCATGAGTCAGGCCCTCTGATGACTTCTAAGCTTTGTAAAGCTTTCCTCAAGGGTACTTTCCTTCTCAGGCCTCCAGTCAGGGAGGTAGTACTCCCATGGGATTTGTCTTTGGTTCTCCAAGCCTTGACTAGCCCCCCTTTCGAGCCGGCGGCCACGGTTAATCTTAAATATCTCTCTTGGAAAACGGCCTTCTTAGTGGCCATTACTTCAGCTAAAAGGGTCTCTGAACTTCATGCTCTATGTGTTAAGCCGCCGTATTTATCCTTCCATCCAGATAGTTTACCTCAGGATCAATCCATCCTTTCTGCCTAAGGTGTCTTCGAAAGCTAATATTAATCAATCTATTAATCTTCCCGTGTTATTTCCCCATTACCAGAACAAAGGAGAATATAAACTGCATTCCTTGGATGTGCACAGACAATTACGTTTTTATACTCATTGAACTGCTGATCATAGGCAATCTGACCAGTTGTTTGTCTCCTTTGCCAAAACAAGTTTAAGCAAGTCAATTTCTAAAGTTACACTATCTTGGTGGATAGCTAATTGTATCCTCTTAGCGTATCAGAGTTCGGGAAGGCCTGCACCTCAGGGAGTCCAAGCTCATTCTACTAGGGCCGTCGCTGCTTCGGCAGCTTTTAAATCTAGGGTCCCCTTAGATGATATTTGTTCCACAGCCACTTGGGCCTCATCTCATACCTTTATCAGCCATTACAAACTGGATGTTGTCTCCAGAGGTAGGGCGTCCTTTGGCTCTGCAGTGCTCCGGAATGTTCTTCCATAAAGGCCACCCAGGATTCTGGTAGCTGGGGACTCTGTCCCAAAGTTTGCTGACAAATGAAGTTCCTACTTCAGATTTAGAAGTTATGTACTCACCATAACGTTCCATCTGAGTAGGTATCTTCATTTGTCTGCAACCATCCCCCCCTCCTTCCCCCTGACCTTTAGGATCGGTCTTGGATTAGCCCCTTCCAGGGCACATTTACATTGCTTATATCGGGCAAACTTGATCTGAGGTCACTTAGGGTTGGCAGGGGATTATGGGTAAAGGGAGGAGCTAGGAGCTCGGATCTATGCTGTGGTAAAAGTTGCCAGCTCGGATCCGAGATCGGATCCGTATCCCAAAGGTTGCAGACAAATGAAGATACCTACTCAGATGGAACGTTATGGTGAGTACATAACTTCTAATTACCTTATCCAAATGGCTCTCAGACTGCATAAATTTTGTATATGCTGAATCGAAACAACAACTCCCTTTCAAACCCAGAGCTCATTCTACAAGGGCGATCGCTACCTCTTTAGTCCATATCGCTCGTTTGCCTTTAGATACCATTTGTGCAGCGGCAACTTGGGCAAAACCACATACTTTTATCGCCCACTATAAACTAGACAAAAACTCCAGGGACAGGGCGACGTTTGGTTCCACTGTACTCAGGAATGTTCTCCCTTGAGCCACCCAGGAAAAAGGAGCTAGGGACGCTACCCGTGTGTAAGAACAAACGGCGAGATTGAACAATTTCACATTAAGAAGTTATGTTCTTACCATAACGTTCCATGTGAATTGTTCATCTCGCCTTTGTTCTTACATTCCCCCCCTCCATCCCCCGTCCTGCGGTCTGGGAGAACGGGTTCGACTGAATTCTTGTTCAGTCTTCTCTAGACATTGTTAGCATTCAGCTTATTACTTGTTCATCAGGAATGGCATCTTTTCTCCTCTATTTGATGGCAGGGTACCAGACAGTGTGTAGTGTTTGTTCTAAGTGCTTAGGACACAGTTTCTGGAGGGATTCTTCTGGTATAGCAAACTAGATCTGAGGGTTAGCACCTGAGGATCATGGGATATTACTGTGCCTTGAGCTTTCTCGAAGATGTGGAGCTGGTGATGTGGCAGACTCGGAGCCGAGGATCGGCTCCGAACCCGTGTGTAAGAACAAAGCTGAGATGAACAATTCACATGGAACATTATGGTAAGAACATAACTTCTTATTTCTGCCACGAGACTTGATGAGCTAAGAGATCATACAAAGACTGATCTAGTTTTAAAAAAGTTTAGCCCCTTTATTAATGTTGGATGGCCGTCAAAGCAGTCTTGTGTACCGCCAGAAGTGCAACCTTATTTTCCTTACAGAGATGAGATGCTGATGGAAGATGATATCATTTTCAAAGGTCCTAAAGTTATTTGTTCCTACTTCCTTACAGCATGAATACATTCAGATTTTGCATCATGGCCACCCAGGTTCTGAAGCTTCAAAAAGAAGGGCGAGAGTACTAGTATTTTGGCCTTCACTGTCAAAAGACATCGATAAAGTACTTTCATCTTGTTCAGTATGCAATAGTACTAAACTGCATTTGCAAAAAGAGCTGCTTCAGCTAAACCCGATTCCTGAACTACCGTGGTCAAAGGTAACCACTGACATATTTGAGTGGAACAATCAGCATTACTTAGTGTTGGTAGACTCTCATTTGAACTGGTTCGAGCTCGATTTGCTACCTAACCTAATGTCCAGTACTGTTATTACTAAGTTGAAACATTATATGTTATGTTGTCCACATCTCGCCTCCATTCTTCCTGTTTGGGTTCAGAGTTGATCATCGGCCCTGACTTGGCTTTATACTGTAGCTTGAGAGCTTTTTACTGGCTCGAGGCTAGCCCCTATCCCAACATGCCTAGCGGTAGTTACCCACATCTCGTTTGCAAAGTCGAGATTGCTAATACTGGCTCAGGCTAAGTATTTCTTATTACTGTTGGTTTTTTGGATAATTTTTTGGTTTCAGATAGCAGATTTCTCTTAGTTTAGTGTTAGTTCAGTATCTGAGTGTGTTTCGCTTTAGACTAGTGCTTTCCTGACCTTTTCCGCTGCTGCCTTTGTTGTTGTTGTTGTGGCCGTTGTTTTCTTTTAGGCCTTATCATTCCCTTGAGCCCGTTTATCTTAGAGGGTTCCTGTTCCCTTTCTTTCAGCCCGTCTTAGTTTAAGGGCCTTTTGTCTCCCTTGTTTTTCCTTTTCCTTTTTTTACAGGAGCAGTCATTTAAGTTAGAGGCTTTCCTGGGTTGGGGGAGTTGCCACTTAACTTAGAGGATCTTCCCCTTCCCTCCTTTCTTTTTTCCTGTTTAAAAAAAACAAAAGTTAAAGGTTTATAGTTTTATATTAGTGTTGTTCTTGCTTTTGTTGGTGTTTCTGTGGGTACTGTTGTGGTTACTGCTAATATGTCCAAAGACCCTAAAGAGTCAAAACCTTCAGGTTTTAAAAAGTGTGACTCATGCTGCCAGAAGATGCCCCTTACGGACAAGCACACGAGCTGTGTCTATTGCTTAGGGGCTGTTCACCTGCAGGACTTGTGTTCTATATGTCATGCTTTTAGTTCCCGGGTCCTGCAGGAGAGAAAAAAATAAGTTAATTTTGCAAGGCTTATTAAAGAGCTCTTTTGATGTTGCTATTGAGGGTTCTCAGCCAGCAAAAAAACATGAAAAGCCCCCAAATCCATCATTTTCGTTGGCTCAGACTTTGGAGCCATCTAAATCTAAGGACAGACCTGCGAATTTGTCGGATCCCAGTGTCTGTTCTGACAACGTTCTTTCTCCAGCGGCTCCATAAGTGGTTTCGGAGCCAGTCAGGACTCACTAGAGAACCAGGTCTCCCTCTCTGGAGCCAGTGCAGTCTGTTCCATGGTCCCAGCTGTTGCAATCTGTGGCAGCCAGTCATTGGTCTTCCTCTCACTCCTCTCGATCGTCCACGAGTCTTTCTGATCATGATGTAGAGAGGGTGGTGAAGAGGCTCTTAAAGACTCGGGCATTAGCTAAATTATTATCGACCCCAGCACACAATGAATTGGCGCAGACAGCTCAGCCCGCACCGTTATCGATTCCTCCTCCGACTCCTTTGAGTTCAGAGCCCGAGTGCATGGAAGTCATTGTGGTGGAACCATCGGCTCCGATTACCACTGCTTTATCAGTTCCGACTACCACTTCGATCTCTTTGTTGTCTGTCTGTCGAGGGATCTGGGGGCCGATGCTCTCCTGTCGGCTCTGCGGGGGGAGTGGCATTGGACCCTTGTCTGACCCTGCTCTCCCTCTTGGGGCTTTGGCGCAGGTGAGCTAGGCTCCTACATTGGCCTTGGAGCCATCGCCCTCAGATCGGAGGAGATCTTCGGGTTCTTCGAAGCTGGGGACTCTTTCGGGCTGGGACCATGGTGCCTTCAAGGTGATGAGTGTGCTGTCCTCTGAGACAGCTCCACTCTTGGCTCCATTGGCTCCTACTCTTTCAGTGCCTGAGTCTGCCTCCAGCCCCCCCTCCCCCCCAAAAGCATAGGGAACCCATGCTCCAGGACGCCCCATTGAGCAACCCCACCTCTTCCGAAACCTTCCCTGAGCACTCCTCAGAGGAGGTCCCTCGGAAGAGAAAATGCAAGAGGAAGCATTTGGACTCCCCTGAATCTTTCACTTCAGACACAGACTTGGAGGACTCAGAAGGGTCCTCACAATCCTCCTCTTAGGATGTCTCTCTTTTTTAGACATCCTGGAAATCCTAGACAGAAGGGTGGTTGGAAATCCCTTGCCCCTTCTGAGGATGAGTCTGTGTACCTGGATGCATTTGGTTCCGGACCCTCCACCTCTTGGGTGTCTCCGCCTTTTGACCCTCTGCTGGCCTTAGTGAGTCGAAAGGCATGGAGCTCACTCGAGACTATGGAACCAGTTCGTAGGAGGTCCAATAAATACATTACTGTTCAAAGGATAGGTCTTTGCTGTCTAAGGGTGTGCCTGTTGATGCTGTGGTGGTGGCGGGAGCCACCAAGAAAGAATAAGCAGAGACTACTTCTTTTGTATGTCCACTGAACAGTGTGTCTCATATGATGGACAGGTATGGGAAGTGTATGTTTGCTTCAGCAGCCTTTACTCTCAGGTTGCTGAATTATTTGTCCCACTTTACACACCTTCAAAGGGATCTCCTAAAGGAACTAGGAGATACCCTACAAGGATCCTACAGCTGAAGAAGCTTGCGAGCAAGGCGGCTTCCCAGCTTGCGACCTTGACATCTATAGTTAACTCCTCCATGCGGCTGATCTCTTACGCTGCAGATGGAGCGAGTAGGGCAGCAGGCACAGGAGTTTGCTTTGCGTATACACTCCTGGATGCGCCTTTGTCAATTTGCGGAGCCCTTCAAGTCCTCCTTTACCAACACCCCCTTTGACGACTCATCTCTGTTAGGGCCTCAGGTAAAAGTGACTTTTACTAGGTGTGAATGGGATTGTAAAACACTCTGCCGTTGGAGTATGTTTTTCCACTCCATCTAGACCCTACCCCAAAGGTCAGAAGAGCAGGAAGATGTGGTTTAGAAAATCCCAGGGAGTTTCGCCTGACAGACGTGGAGAGTTTTCCCCCAGGGGCAGAGGGGAAATAATAATGGGAGAAGCCGATCCCTGCGGCAGGGGGTGGGGGTCCACAGAATCAGACCGACGCAGATACCTTCTCTGGCAGGCCTTTCGAGTGCTCCTGAAAGGAGGCTCGACTGTCTGCCTCTGGAGGCAGTCCGGGGCAGATTGTCCCAGTACCCAAAAGCATGGCAAACAATCATGGTAGATACATCGGTACTGTCGATAATATCCAGGAGTTAGAAAATTCCTTTCTCCCAACAACCCCCTACAACAAATCAGCACTCACTCAGATGTTCCACCCAGTCTTCAGGATCAAGCAAACCTAGAAGTTCAAAGGTTGTTAGAAAAAAGAGCCATCCAAGAAGTCCCCGCAGACCAAATTGAATCAGGCACTTAGTCAAGGTTCTTTTTAGTTCTGAAAAAGATGGGACTGGAGGCCCATTTTGGATCTCAGAAAACTCAACAAATCACTCAAAAAACAAAGTTCCGGATGGTAACACTGTAGTCCATTCTTCCCTTATTGGGTCAGGACAACTGAATGTACTCCACTGACTTCCAGGATGCGTAATACCATATACATATGTAAAGGCGGCCCAGGAGGTACCTACGCTTCCGACTGGGAGCCAGTCATTACCAGTTGAAAGCTCTGCCCTTTGGTCTCATCACAGCCCCCAGAGTGTTCAAATATATGATAGTAGTCACGGGTCATCTGAGGCATCAAGGATTCTAGGTGTTTCCATGTCTAGACGACTGGCTGCACACTGCCACCACCAAGCATCAACTGATCGAGGCACGGGACTCCACTATTCACAGCTGTATACAACTAGGCATCACCATAAACTACGAAAAATCTGCCATGTTGCCTTGTCAGTATATTCCATTTATAGGGGCAGATTTAGGCACAAGGATCATGATAGCAAAACGGCCTCACGAAAGAGTGTTAATCATTCGATGCCAAGTTTTAGTCCTCATGAAAAGCAAGAGAATCCAGGCAAGATTCGTCCTCAAGGTCTTGGGTTTGATGGCTGCAGCTATTACCTTGGTCCCCATGGCACGCTTCCACATGAGAATTCTGCAGTGGCTCCTGCTGGCTCAGTGGGCATTTCATGCTTTACCAGTGTCACATCAGATTTGGATCACGGAGTCATGCAAGAAGAATTTAGCATGGTGGCTTCATTCCCCTCTGGTGTCAGTGGGCAGACTGTTTCTATCCCCCCAACCCATAGCCACAGTGACCACGGATGCTTCCAAGATAGGGTGGGGGGGCATTATCTGGGACAGACTGTTCAAGGAACTTGGCAAGAATACGAGTACCACTTGCACATCATTGTCCTAGAGATGAGAGCAGTGCTTCTGGTGTTGCAAGCACTTCAAGACTCTCTACCTACGGGGACTATAGCAATTCAGACAGACAATATGTTGGTAGTATGGCACAGCAACAAACAGGGTGGAACCATGTCTTATCCCTTGTGCCGAGAGGGTCTACGAGTTTGGCAATGGGCGATGTCTTCCCAACGCTTTCTGGCTGCAATGCACATTCTGGGGAAATCCAGCATGATTGTGGACAAGCTCAGCAGGGCTATTATGATGCCTCACGAGTGATCCCTGAAACAGGATGTTGCAGAGCTGATCTTTCGCAAATGGGGCCAGCCATGCTGCGATCTTTTCACCACTCCCCTCAACAACAAATGCAGCAGCTACTTTGCCCTAGTCCCACCACCGGAACAGTCACCCAGCGATGTTCTAGTTCACGATTGGCCCCCAGGACTGCTTTATGCTTTCCCACCATTCCCCCTGATCCCCAAGGTTCTTCAGAAAGCACAGTCGTTGGGTTGCAAGTTAATCCTCATTGCTCCTTACTGGCCTCAACAGATTTAGTTCCCTTCCTCTGGCCTCATCTGCAAGGGGAGCTTTGGATACTGGACCCAGTTCCAGACCTTCTGACGCATCAGTCGGGTGCTCTCCACCCTTCAGTCCATACTCTCATGCTGACGGCTTCGTTTCTCCACTTCTGGTCTTAGCCAGGCTCCCAGATGTTACCCCGGTAGCTCAACACATTCTGATTTCATCTCATAAACCCACTACAAGAAAACTTTATGCTAGTAAATGGAAAAGGTTCTCTTGTTGGGCAAAAAAGAACATTATTGATCCTTTTACTGCCCCCATTTCTAAGATTCTGTATTTCCTTGCTGAAACATTCAAACGAGGAGCAGCAGCAGCTACTATCCGAGTTCAGCTAGCTGCTATTTCTAATGTTCATGTAGGAGAAATGGGATCTAACATCATGTCCCACAGGCTATGTAAAGCATTTCTAAGCGGTAGTACCCTTTTAAGACCTCCACTAAGAGACCCCCCCCCCCCGGGATTTAAATCTAGTTTTAGAGACTCTCATTCTCCCCAACTTTGAGCCAGCTGCTTCTTGTCCATTGAAATTTTTGACATGGAAGACCTTTTTCTTAACCGCCATTACTTCAGCTAGGAGGGTTTCAGAGTTACAGGCCTTATCTATTCACCCCCCTTACTTAATTTTCCACAAAGAGTTTCTCTCAGAACCAGTCCCTCCTTCTTACCCAAGGTGTGTTCATAGCACAATTTAAATCAATCCATAGAACTTCTGTATTCTTCCCCAGTTATGGCAACAAGGCAGACTATAAGCTCCATCAGTTGGAAGTTCATAGACAGTTATGTTTTTATTTACACAGGACTAAGGATTTCAGAAAATCTGACCAATTGTTTATATCCTTTGCAGACAACAAGAAAGGTTGTCCAGTCTCTAAAGTGACCTTATTGAAGTGGCTTTCAGACACTGTCATCCATGTCTACGCTTTGTGGAACAAAGAACTCCCAGGAAAAATTAAAGGGCACTCAACTAGGGCCTTGGCTACTTCTATTGCTTTTCAAGCCAAACTGCCGTTAGATTATATACATGTGGCTGTATCTTTATCTCTCATTACAAAGTAGATGCGGTCTCCTGGAATAAGGTATCCTTTGGTCCCACGGTCCTGAAGAGTCTTTTCCAGTGAGCCACCCAAGATACAGGTGCTGGGGACACTGTCCCAAACATCAAGAATGGAGGCGAGATGTGGACAACATAACATAAAGAAGTTATGTACTCACCATAATGTTTCATGTTTGGTGTTCTTCATTTTACCTTCCTTTTTGCGCCCCACCTTCCTTCCCCCTCCTGGAGGGTTGAGAGGAATTTTTCTTCCCTTTTGTTTGGCTACACTGGCTGAGTTCCCTTTTGCTTACCAGTTGGTTAGACCTAGTCTTTCCTTCCTTTCTCATTGCTGATGATTACACACTCATATGCAGGTCTTTCTCATAAGTAAGTTCAGTAAATTTTGGACCTATTTAATATACTGGATTATCATAAATGAGATCTGAATAGCTACTGCTAGGCATGTTGGGATAGGGGCTAGCCTCGAGCCAGTAAAAAGCTCTCGAGCTATAGTACAAGGCCGAGTCAGAGCTGAGGATGGGCTCTGAACCCAGCCAGCAAGAAGGAAAGCGAGATGAAGGACAACAAACATGGAACGTTATGGTGAGTACATAACTTATTCTCAGTCCATGGTAGTCCACACAAAGTTATTTCTGACAACGGTTACCAGTTTACCAGTCAATTATTTCAGAAATTTGCAAAAGAGTGGGACTTTATCCATATTACTAGCAGTCTGTAATACCCACAGTCAAACAACCTGGCTGGATGTGCAGTACAGAGTGCAAAGCAATTACTGGAGAGGTTAAAGCATGTCAATACCGATATATTCTTGAATTTACTTTATCTCAGAAATATACCCCGTGACAACCTGCTTGGCTCGCCTGCTAAGAGACTTCTATTTAGGCAAATCAGAAGAACCTTGTCTATCAGTTCTAGTTTGTTGGTGCCTAATGCTAAAAACAACAGAGCAATCAAACCCCAACTGTTTAAGAAGCGTTCCTTTCAGAAGTCCAGCTATGATAAAACGAGCAGATTTCTTTGTCCTTTGAAAGAAGGAGAGACAGTGAGGATGCAAATGGCGAAAGGTTTTGATCGAATTGGTCAAGTGACAGGTATATGTGCTGAGCCGAGATCCTACTTGGTGGAATCTGGGGGGTATAGAATGCCGGAGAAACCGCAGGCATCTTCTTCCAGTGTCTGGCTCTATATCGCAGCATTGTACCTGTGATACAGACTCTAGATCTCAGAGCAGCCCAGACAATGTTCCTGTTGAAGAACATGTCTCAGTACCTATTCTCGTTCCTGATGATGTACAAGATGTCCCTAGAGGTGAACATTCATTAAGGACTACCCCTGTTGCTAGACACAGTTTTAATTTTTATGTCACACGATCAGGTCGTATTTATAGACCTAGTGTAAAATACACAGCAACCTGTACAATGTTGTTTTATTTGTGTTTAGTTTTCTATGATTGCATGTCATAGAATTAGATCTGTATAATTGCATGTTAGAGGATCATTTCTGTACAATTGCATGTCAGTGAATGTTGGCATTTAGTGTATGACCTATTTCTCAAAGTGGAAGTATGTAGAACAGAGCGTGTATTGTAACTTTAAGAAGCATTTCCAAGTGTGAGCACATGCATATAAATAGACAGCAAATGCAGGCAGCAGTGCCATTTTGAGAGAACAGCCAGAGTGTTAACATGTATGAGTGCAGTAGTCGGTCTGTTTATAAGTTTATGTAAGTTTAAGTTATTAAGCCTTAATCCTGACGTGTTTGTATATAATAAATTTGCTTGAACCGAACCCACAACTGTTCATCTGTTTTATCTTGACCGGACGAGCAACAAGGGTCAAACAAAAAAAAACTTTTTCCAAAGCTGACTACAATCTCCTAAGAGCAGGTATAAGCAGCTTCACAGCCACCGTCCCTTCAGTTGGAACTAGCACTAATATCCAAGCCTACACCAGAAAAGTATATGAGCACCTACATAGCTGTATGGACTCAGCAATACCTGACAGGATCAAATCATCTTGCTCAAAGAAGAGTAAACCTGTCTGGTGGATAACAGCAATAAACAAACTCTATAATAAAAGGAAACAAAATGCTGTCCGGGACCAAGAAGGAGAAGGTGCAATCTCTCCTTTGTCTGAACAAGCAAAAAGGTCACTGGTGAAATTCTCTAAGGCTAACTTTGAGTTCCAAATGGCCACATCCACTAAGGACAGTCACAAGGCCTTCTTTATTTACATCCGCAATCTCAAAGGTAACACCCAAATCTGCTGTGAATTGGTGGTCAATAACACTACATAGACAAACGCTGTAGATATAGCCAAGCTGCTGGTAGACAGGTTCAGTGAAAATGTCACCCCCCCCCATCACCAGCGAGCAGGTCTTTAATGCCCTTTCAAAGGCAAAAAATACAGTTTCCATGGGACCTGACAACATCCCTGGCTGTATCCTACATGAACCCAGGCATGAGTTCAGCTCCATTAGACATCCCATTCAAACAAAGCCTGCTGAGCACTGGCTTCTTCCTAGCTGAATGGAGGACAGTTATGGTCATCACTCTCCACAAAGGTGGAGCATCTACTGACCCAGGCAGTTGTAGGCCCATCAGCCTAACTAGCCTGATCTGCAAGGCCATGGAACTCATTATCATGGACCTTAGAAACAAGGACATTGGCAACGCCCAGACTCTTGACTCCACACAGTTTGGTTTTGTCAAAGGGAGATCATGCCTGTTAAACTTGGTCAACTTCTTCGAAACAGTCACCAAAGCCATGGATGAGGGGAAGATGGTGCACACCACTTACCTTGACCTAGCCAAAGCCTTCGACACATTTTCCCACTCAGGCATAATAGATAAACTCTCCCAGCTAGGCATCAACACATATGTTACCAGATGGGTAGCTAACTGGCTCACTGATAGAACCCATTCAGTCAAAATAGGAGAAGCCACCTCTAGTAGTAGACCTATTATGAGCTGTGTACCCCAAGGATTGGTCTTGGGGCCTCTACTGTTTGGGATATACTTTTCTGAGGTCCAAGCCAAAACCAGTGGTCTGTGGCTGATTAAGTTTGCAGATGACTGGGTCCTGTCTTAAATTCCCCTAGTGATGTGAACATCCTACAAGAGGGCCTTACCAAACTAATGACTGATGCCAGAAGCATGGCTTCAAACTGAATGCTAAGAAAGGTATCCTCATCCCTTTTGGGGAAAATGGCATCCCCACTAATTATCACATTAAACAACATAATAAGCACGCAATTAGTAACAACATACTTACCACGCAATCAGTTGAGAGGGACTTGGATACCCAGGTTGATAGCAACCTGACATTTGACCACCACGTTGCCTCCATTGTACGGAAGACTTTCTGCATGGCCCACCTCATAAGTAAGGGTATTTCATCCAGGAACAAAGAGGTCATAACATCCCTGTACTCCTCCCTTATCAGACCTATTATGGAGTACAGTGCCCCCCTTCGGCATGTACCTTGCCAAGCACATGCAGCAGCAGGAGAGACCACAAAGGTTCTTGACCAGGAAAATCTGGGGTCTCAAACACCTGTCCTATACAGATAGGCTAAAAGCCCTGTCCATGAGGTGACTTGTGTCTGGCATACAAGGCCATTTGAGATCCAGCCTTGATGGAGTTGCTGCATATCCGTAAGTCAAACTCCATTCACGCAACACACATGCAAGGCCTCAACCTGGTCTGTGACATTAATAGAACTTGGTGGTTGGACAGAGTTGTGTCCCAACGACTCCCCCTTCTGTGGAATAGACTCCTTCTCCATGTCAAGCAGAGTACCTCTCGAGCCTTCTTTAAGAGGAACCTGGAGAATGAAACAGGAAACAGAAAATACACCCCTGGGATCCCACTTGTATCCCTGCTGGACAGGGGAAACAGGTACTGACTTTGTGGGAAAATGGGTAGAATTATTGGCTAGGCTAATAAGGGCCTCCGGGCCAGTAACCTAGTGTCATCCTATGAACCTAAAATATCAGATCCGATGCTGTCAGATCCTAAGACTCTTCAGTCGGATCTGAGGACTTTGGATCCTAAAGCTTCAACCTCAACCACAGTAATCCCAATCAATCCAACAGTGACACCCTCAGATCCTAGACCCTCGGATTCTAAGCAGGGTACCTCATAGGAGCACTACTCCTGAACCAGTTTCACCTTCCCTGCCTTCACGATTGCTTCAAACTTTCAAGAAGCACTCTAGGCATCCATCCACTTCTTCCTCTATTTCTTCCAGGGGGTTGTCAAAAGCAGACATGGATAGGATGATGCAAATGTTTCTCAGTGCTCATATCCTGATGGGGGTCTTACCACCCCTGTCAGATCCATGAGTCTGCCTACAGCTTCCAAAGCTATCTTTTCTCCTTCTGTGATCCATCCTGTAGTTTTGGAGCCCTAGGTCTAAGATCCGTGGGAGGTCCGGTGTTGGATCTGAGGAAAGCTTCATCCTCCACTCTAACATATCCTTGACTAGTTCTGCTCCAATATTGTTTGATCAGAATGGGTCTCAGAGCTGACGTGACGGCATTGAGTCTGAGAGGATAGGCTCTGCTCTGATTTTGTTGGACTCATCCCTTCCTCTTGGAGCCTCAGCCCTGGACAGCTTGGATCCAGTTCCACCCCAAAGAGCAGATTTTGCGGGAGGACTAGACCTACTTTTGTAGGGGTCTCTCTGGGTCCGTAGGCTTACAAGGTGGTGGAAAGACTTTCTCTCTCTCTCTCTCTCTCTCTCTCTCTCTCTCCCTCCACAGAGAACTGCCTTCTCATGTTTCGGATCCTACTCCCTTTCTCCCATTGGTTCTGAGCTCTGAGTCACTCTGGTCTATTTCACAGGGATAGCCAGAACCAATAAGTGTCTAGCCAGTTCCATTAGAGGAACTTTCCGTCTGTTCTGACACTTTACCTGAATATCCTACAGAGGGGGTACATCAGAAGAGCATGTGCAAAAGGAGACACATTGACACCCTGGTGGAGTCTCTCACAGAGGGTACCAAGTTTGATGAAGGAAAGCAGTCCCCCAGATCACCACCGGATGACATCTCCTTTGGAGATATTCTAGAGATTCTGAAACAGAAAGGTGGCCGATCTTCCCAAGTCCTTCACCAGAAGAATCTGTCTTTTTGGAGGCTTTTGGTTCTGACCAGTCTACATCTTGGGTTACCCCCTCCCCCCAGTAGACAACATATTCATTTTGTTGCCTTTGAGCTAAGAAGGAACTGGATGCTGTTGATTCTGTTCCTAAAAGACCCGACAAGTTTTTGGCCCCACCGTCTGACAGGCCGCACTGGAGCAAATGGTCCTGTTTGATGCTATGGTGGTGGGGTCGCCATCAGAAAAGAGCTAGCGGAACAGAGCTCTGCTGTCCATCTGCCTAATGGGGAGTCTTAAGAGGATTTGACAGATTTAGAAAGTGAGTTTTTGCCTCTGCAACCTTTGCTTAAGGTTGCTAAATTACCTGGCACATTTTACTGGGCTTCAGAGAGATTTGACCAAGGAGCTTTCAAATACTCTCTCAGACTCCATGTCTGATCAGAATTTCAAATGGACACTCTCTCAACTGGCTTCTCTCTTATCCATATCCTATGCTTCAGCGAGATTGAGCTCACAGTGTTGAAGGCACCTCACAAGTAGCTGATTCGGGTATTGGAGACATACCTGTATGTGGCTTTGTGACTTTGGGGAACCCTTTAGGACATCCTTTATTAACATCCCATTTGGTGGCACTTCTTTGTTTTGGCCATCAGTAAAAGAGATACTTATCCCCAGTGAACAAGATGGAAAGACCCTGTCTTCCATGGGAATCAAATTTTCTACACCTCAGTGAACTTTTTCCAGGAATCAGAGAGGTGGTAAGAAGATGTGGTTCTAGAAATCTCAGGGACCTTTCCAAGATCCATGTGGCGACTATTCCTCCAGAGGCAGAGGAGGAAATTTCAATGGTAGACATTGCATTACAAGCAGAAAAGAGCTTTAGAGGTTCCTTTTTGGAAAGGCCCTTTCAGGGCTCCCGAAGCGCTGCCTGACTGTCCAGCTCTGGAGGCATTCGGGGGTTAGTTGCCTTTACACCTAGATGCTTGGGCAAGTATAATATAAGATACATGGGTGCTAAGCATAATATCCAGGGGTTATTACATACCATTTCCCTTCTTTCATCTTGGAAAAGAAGAGCCTTCCTGATATTCCATCCAGTCAGAGGAAGGCAGCAGCACAAGTAATTTAAAAAGCTGCTAGATAAGAGTCATCCAGAAAGATCCCTCCAGACCAAATTAGGATTCAGATCGTATTCATTGTTCTTTTTAGTGCCAAAGAAGACAGGGGAACTCAGACCCATTTGGGATCTAAGCAACTTAAATCAGTACGTAAAGAAAGCAATGTTCCAAATGGTCATGGTCCAATCCGTGCTACCCTTTCTACAAAAGGAAGATTGGATGTGCTGTATTAGCTCTACAATGGTCCATTATATATCAACCCCTATACTTTCTAGTCAGACTCACCCCAGTTTGCAAACAATACATCAGATGGTGGGTGCAGTTGGATGATCTACATTTAGGCAGACCATTTGTTCTACCAACCCCTACAGCCACAGTGACCATGAATACTTCACTTTTGGGGTGGGGGGGCATTTCTTGGGAAGAACGGTCCAAGTAAAGTGGTCCCCACCAAGAGACCAAGTTGCATAACAATGTCCTAGAGATGAGAGCAGTCCTATTAGTGTTGCAGGCATTTTAAGATGCTTTCCTATTGGGGACTATTGTATTTCAGACTGACAATATGTCTGTAGTTTGGTGCATAGGAACTCAGTCTTATCCTCTCTGCAGAGAGGCCACAAGAGTATGGGAATGGGCAGTCTATTCAGACTGCTTTCTAATTGCAGTGGACATTCCGGGGAACAGCATTGTGCTAGTGGACAAGCTAAGCAGATCTGTTTTGATGCCCCATGAGTGGTCTCTCAATCAGTCTGTAGTGGAGATGATGATCTGGCATTGGGGCCGATCTTGATGTGATCTATTTGCCACTCCTCTCAACAACAAGTGCAGCAGATATTTCGCTCTGATCCCCTCTTAGGTGGAGTCATTAAGAGATGTTCTAATTCACGCTCGGCCCTCTGGTCTCTGTTGTGCGTACCCTCTGCTTCCCCTGATTCCAAACTTTTTACAGAAAACAAGCAGCGTAAAGAGCTCAGTACTCCTCATTGCCCCCTTCTGACATCAGCAAGTATGGTTCCCCTTCCTACGGGCTCATCTTTGATCTGATGTTATCACGTATTGGTCTAGGATCCGACATCGGATCTGAGCTAGCATACTAGACAACAGCTTAGCTCAAGCTCCTCCCCTCCCATAATGCTCTGCTATTCTCTAACCCCTCAGATCTCATTTGCCACTTCAGTTGATCAGATGCGGATAACTCGGGTCCTCATAATTTTCTGTAAGTAGTTCTTTATTTCAGATTTCTTGTCAGTTTTTCCTTCCCTTCAAAGTTTTAGTTCTCATTTTAGTTGGTAGTGTTTTTCCCCTCCTGTTGGTCATTTTTTGGGTCGTCTGTTGTTTTTCGATTTTGGTGCCCTTTTCAATTGACCATTTTGGTAGACTAGGAACTCCTGGGTTCTATCATTTTACTGACAATTTGTTAATAGTTTATTGTTATTGTTTTTAGTCTCCTTAGGTTTCCTTTTTTTGGTACTGGACGAATCTCAGGTTTTGGACTTCTAGCCTGGTTTTCCCAACTCCTCTTTAAATCTTTCCTTTGGCTTTTGTTGTTTCCACATGTTGGATAAGCCTTTGGTATTCAAGAGATGCTCGTGTGATTGGAAGATGCCTGTTTCCAACTCACATGAGGAGTGTCTCTGCTGTCTCGGCACTGGCTACTTGGAGCTTGAATGCAGCATTTGTGCTAAATTTAACCTCCGGGCTCTGGTCGACCGCCGTAACAAGCTTCTTCTAAAAGGCCTGGTTCAATGGGGCTCCTTGGTTAAGGAATCCTCCTCCAAGTCGGAATCTTCTGGCCATAAAAGGAAATCTTCTTCTTCAGGGGAGGTTTCCTCCAAGAAAGCTAGGCTATTGGATCCCAGATCCCTGGATCCAACTTCAGTCTTAGCAGTGTCGGATCCAGGGATCTGTGATCCGATAACGTCTAGAGTGTCATCTCCCGGATCCAGGGCTTCCGCTTCCAGCCCTTCGGATCCGAGCGTTTCATGTTCGACTCCCAGATCCAAGGCCTCAGGATCGAGACCTTCAGATCTGAGTCAAAGCAGACCTGCCAGTGATCAGACCCTTTTGGATCCGAGAGGTTCGAGAACTGTCTCCTCTGGCCCTTATGTTTCCTTGGATCTGTTATGGTCAGATCCAAGACCCATGTCTGATGCCATCCTGGTTGAGGATCTTCCTTCAGATCCTGCAGGAGGAGATCATTTATTTTCTCCTCTGAGCAGGACCCGTTGTCCAGACCAGAGAAGGAGGCCCTCATGGTCCCAGCATGGGTGTCCGGCTTCCTCCCGATCCACCAGGAGCATCCTCCCCTCCGATGTGGACAGTATGATGCGGTCCTTCTTGAGGGCTCAAATCAAACTGGGGCTCCTGGCTTCCCCAACCCACAGGATTGGGGAGCCTACTCCCACTCCCCGGCTTCTTTCTCCTCGTCTGACTTCCCAGGGTTTGGACTTAGGGGAACCGGCGCTCAGCAGGGAGGCGTTGGAGACTACTGGGACTTTTCTCCCTACCCCTTCAGGGTGTATGGCCAGCTGTTGCTCCCCTTCCCCTGGAACAGGCTGGGCCACTCGTTCGGGTTGTCTCCCTGGAGTCTGATGGGGCTGGTTCAGGTCTAGGACTTTCGGACCATTCTCTGCCCCTCGGTGCTTCGGCGCTTGATAGCTCCAGATTGGCACTTTCCGGAGGGTTGGAGGTTCTGGTGGGTTCTGCTCCTTCCTCCGTTGTGGTGTTGTCAGCAGTTGAGCAGGCTTTGTCCAGTCCCTCCACGTTTTGAGTAGCGGAAAGATCTCTCTCTACTACCAGAGTAGCCTCCCCTGCTCCATCCCAGCCCCAGAATTTGAGCGGATCCTCTTATCCTCCTCCTGGTCAGCCCGTCCAGTCTAGCCTCCAGGGGGGAGTTACCCCCATAGGGGTCCCCGCCTCTTCCAAGTCTTCCCCTGAACCTCCCACGGAGGAAGTTCCTATGAAGAGGACATGTAAGATGAGGCTGTCACGGAGGACATGGATATTGATGAAGACGGGTCTCCAAGGTCACTACCCGATGATGTCTCCTTTGGAGACTTACTGGAGATTCTTAAGGCCAAGGGCAGTTGGTCTACCCAGCCCCCGTCCTCTGAGGAAGCAGTGCTTCAGGAGGCTTTTTGCACGGGCCCATCTACCTCTTTAGTGTCCCCCCCCCCACTGACCCACTGATCAACCTTATTGCCAGCAGGGCCTGGAAGGAACCCGATGCAGTGGAGCCAGTACCCAAAAGAGCAGACAAATTTCTGAGCCCTACATCAGACGAGGCCTTTTGGTCCAAGGCAGCTTCAGCTGATGCATTTGTGGTAGCTGCGTCCATCAAGAAAGAGCTGGCGGAACAGAGCTCATCTGTCCATCCTCTCAATCGTGAATTGAGAGCATTGGACAGATTCGGAAAGTGGGTGTTCATATCAGCTTCTTTCAGCCTGCGAGCACTGACTAACCTGACTCATTTTAGCTGTCTACAGAGGGATTTAATAAAGGAGCTTAACACTTTCCTCTCAGAGTCCATGCCTGTGGAGGACTTTTAAGACCCTGTGTCCCAAGCCAGCCACTCTTACATCAGTAGCTAATACGTCCATGGGGTTAATATCCAGTGCTGCAGAGGGTTCTTCACAGGTGGCAGGTAAAGGCATTGCCATCAGGCATCATGCCTGGCTGCATTTATGCAGGTTTACAGAGGCCTTTAAAGCGTCATTCATCAATGCCACCTACACTGGTTCCACTTTCTTTGGACCAAGAGTTAAGAAAACTTTGACCCACAGTGAGCAAGAAGGGAAGACGCTGTCGGCTGTAGGGAACAAATTCTCTACCCCCCAAAGGTCCTTCTCCAAGTCCCAAAAGGGGAACAGGAAAATGTGGTTCTGCAAGTCGCAGTCTTCCTTTTAGGAGGAGCCAGAAGATTCCTCTTCCAGGGGACAGGGAAGAGGATTCAGTGGTCAACGCCACCGTAGGGGTAGAGGAGGCCTGCAAAACCAGGGTTCCAGGGAGCCTTTCTCTGAAGTGTTGCCCGACTGTCCCTCCCTGGAGGCAGTCTGGAGCCGGTTGGCTTTGCACCCTTTAGCCTGGGCAAACATCACAAACGAAGCTGAAGGAAATTGGCAGCTGCTGGTGGTGTATCTCATTGTGTTCTAGACCTGCAGGTGTTGGGGGAGATTTTTAACAGATACACAGCACTGCTAAGCAGCATTGCAGGATGGAAAGCAGAAGATGCATCAAAGTATCCTTTTTGAATTTGAGAATGTCTGCGTCCTGTTTATTCTGATGAAGTCTCGCAATACGAGACGAAAGCGCGCTCCATCTGTGTGTTTTATGTGGAAATAAAGAGCTTTGGTTCTACTTTGTAAGAGTTCGCCTTTCTATAGTACTGTGGTATTGGAGGACAACCTTTATTGTGCCAAACAGTGGACTTGCATTTTCGTGTTAACATTAAATCTTCCAAGCCCTGCACAACTGACTGTTCCTTTAGGGGGAAAGATTGCCCTGCAGGCAAAAAATGGGTTTTCAGTATAGTTTTCCAAGGATACAGATTCCACTTTCACTCCTTACCAACCCCAAACGGTTGGCCAGATCTACCCCCAAATCAGTGGGCAGAGGCTCAAAAACAAATTCTCTCTCTCTCTCTCTCTTAAGCATCAGGGCTATTCAACCTATTCCAGAAGTGGAAAGGAGGCAAGGTTTTTACTCAAGAATTTTCCTGGTGCCCAGAAAAGACAACTCCTGGCATCCTATCTTGGACCTCTCTAGCCTAAACACTTTTTTTGTGATCCCAAAATTCAAGATGCTAACTCTTCACCAGCTGCTTCCTATGCTAGGCAAGGATGCCTGGTTAACAACACTGGATTTAAAGGAAGCCTACCTGCACATCCCAATAAGGGGAATCTTGCAGAAGATACCTACGCTTTAAAGCAGGCTACATGCATTATCAGTTCTCTGCACTGCCCTTTGGCTTATCTACTGCGCCCAGGGTATTCACAAACTGCCTAGCTCCAGTCATTGCATTTTGCTGGCAAAGAAATATCCAAATATATCCCTACCTGGACAGTTGTCTAATTCAGGCAGAAAACCAGGACATACTATTGAATCATCTGGCGTTTGTATAGAAATTGCTAACTTCTCTGGGGTACACCATAAACGAAAAGAAATCACATCTTGTACCTTGCCAAAAAAATTGTATTCCTGGGAGCAAGCTTGAACACAGCTTCCCAGATGGCTTTCCTCACGCCAGAGAAACAAGTTCATTTGACAACCTACTTCAAACTACTGGTCACAAAGACCCTGCTATCTGCAAGGAATACACTGCAAGCCCTAGGGTTCATGGCCTCCTGCATTCTCCTAATTCCGTATGCAAGACTGCATATGAGGAAACTACAGTGGTATCTAAAAAGCCAATGGTGTCAACATTCTCAGGATCTGCAGGGAAGTGCATTCAGGGCAAATGGAACCCAAGTCAAATGCACCTGCATATCAATCAAAAAGAAATGTTAGTTGCACCGAATGCTCTGACAGCCTTCAAGGACCACATTCTTCCAGGGCATTTAATGGTAAAAGACTGGCAACACCACTGTCATATGGTACATAAACAAGCAAGGGGGAACCCACTCATACCCTGTCTGCAGACTAGCTATGGCTCTGTGGAACACAGCCTTGAGCTACCAAATGCACCTACAGGCTCAATTCCTGCCAGGAAAGCTAAATACACTGGCAGATGATCTAAGCAGAAATCTCATGGACCCACACGAGTGGAAACTGGAACCAAAGATATTTAACATGTTGAGAAAAAAATGGGGGAGCTCAGATATAGACCTGTTTGCCTTCCTCCAGAACTACAAACTGGAAAAATTATGCACAAGGACTCCCCACAAACAAGTTTGGAAAGTGGATGCCCTGTCCTTCACCTGGAAAAACCTATCAGTTTATGCCTTTCCCCCTCTGCCTCTCCTCTCCAAGGTAATACTAAAGATCAAACAGGACAAACCAAGGATGATACTGATTGCACCAGACTGGCCACGCCAACACTGGTACCCCCTTTTGCACAGTGTGTCACTGCTGGCACCATGGCACCTGCCTCAGACCCCTGCCCTGCTGTCCCAGCAAGAGGGCCAGATTCTGCACCCACAGCTTCAAACCCAGAACCTGGCAGCCTGGCTAATTACCTGATCTCTCCATTACCATCCCTCAGTAAGCAAGTGTTGGATGTCATTCTGGAGGCAAGGAGGCCTAGTACTAGAAAATCCTATGCTGGAAAATGGAAAAGATTCTGTTCCTGGAACCAAACTCAGGAGATGGGCACAGCAGCACCCAATTTACCTCAGATTCTCCAATACTTATCTGAGATGCTTCACAAGGGCCTTTCCTTTCCCTTTATCAAAATTCATGCCTCAGCCATTTCAGCTCATTACAACACAGAACCACCCTCTCCTCTCATCCACTGCTAAAGCAGTTCCTCAGAGGGGCCAAAAACTTAAGACCACCCAGGAGAGCCCCTACTCCAGCCTGGGACCTTAACTTTGTATTGGAAAAACTCAGTCTACCTCCTTTTGAGCCAGCTGCAAATGCAGAGTTGAAATTCCTTTCTTGGAAAACAGCCTTCCTTTTAGTCATCACTTCAGCAAGAAGGGAGTCTGATTTACAGGCCCTCATGGCAGTGGAGCCTTTTATCATTTTTCATGCGGACAGAGTGTCCCTCAGGACCAATCCCTCCTTCATGCCCAGGGTGGTTTCCAGTGTAGCCCTTAATCAGTCCATTCATTTGCCAACCTTCTTTTCTAATACACAGAACAAAGGGGAACGAATACTGCACTCCTTAAATGTGCACAGACAACTTAGATTTTATTTGGACAGGATTAAACCTCTCAGGAAATCTGAACAGCTGCTGGTTGCATTTGCTGCAGGGGCAGAGGGGAAGGCCATTTCAAAGCAAACCATTTCTAAATGGATAGCCTTTCTCAGAGGTGTCCCTACCAGAGACATCCTAGAAGCTGCTACCTGGAGTTCTGTGCATACCTTAACCAGGCATTACCATTTGCCAGTTTTCTCTAAATCCAGAGCTGGCTTTGCCACTGCAGTCTTGCAGGACCTTATAGCTGGTCCTAATGCTATCTAATTTCCTCCTCCCATCCTTAGCTTTGGGAATCTACCCAAATGTGATCACTGCAACAGTGAAACACAAAGAACATAGTACAGTTACCATAAATGTAGATGTTTGAGTGTATTCACTATTGTAGTCCTAGTTACCCTCCCTCCAACCCCTTGACTTCTATTGGCTATACCTCTATTCTTGATTACTATGCTTAAAGCTTTTTGGTGTATTTGCATTTTTGTTGGAGGTGTAACCTTGTATATATAATTGCTTCCCATTATGGGGGCACCTGACATCTGGGGAAAGAAAAACTGATGTAATGGCGTCGGCTGCATGCTTTATAGCCCTGACTACCTGACGTCATGGAAGATGAGACAGCAACCGACGCAGGACCCAAGACTTTGATAATCAGGCCGACTGAGGGCTACTGCAAGCAGGTAACCCAAATGTGATGACTGCAACAGTGAATACACTCAAACATCTAAATTTCTGGTAAGTGTACACAACTGTACTTTTTCAGCCCAGGATACCTGTGGATTCAGTTTGTGCTGCAGCGACATGGGTTAAACCTCATGCCTTTCTCTCTCATTACTAAGTAGATGTGGCCTCCCTGAACATGGCTTCCTTTGGATCCACTGTTATGAAGAGTTTGTTCCCTTGAGCCACCCAAGAAAGAAGGTGCTAGGGACGCTGTCCCAACCAGCAAAGAATGAAGGCGAGATAGGACAACATAACATAAAGAAGTTATGCACTCACCATACAGTTCCATGTTTGTTGACCATCTCGCCTTCATTCTTGCATCTCACTCTCCTTCCCCCAACCTTTGCTCTTGGAGGATTGAGAGGTCTTTATTGGATTTAGAACTCATGTTCTTTGATTGTTTTCCTTAGTCCTACATGGCACATGTTATGGGTGTATAATAACAAAACAGCAAGCAGGCTGTAAGTACTCCAAACCACACTATTTATTATGAGTGCTTTCATCCGAGACAATGCTCCAACTTCATCAGACAAAAGAAAAGACAACAATTAAACACTTTATATACTTACAAGTGGATGCAATTAAACCAATCAAAAATTAACCATCAGAAAATTACATTCACTAATTCATGTAGGGTTATAAAAACATCTAATTCCATTGTGGCAGCAGTAAAAATTCAACTAATACAAGATATCTTCTCCATTTACAATATGTGTAATTAAAACCATATACAAAACATATCAGAAACCATCATAAATACATGCATATAATAAAAATATATACGTTAAAGATTAAAAATTAACAAGGTATAATACCCTTTCAGCTAAAATGCTAGAGGAGCTAAACACATAGTTGATACAAGTGTGGGTAATTATAAAGTAAAAATTAAAACTTGAATGATTTTTACTTAATTATTCCTACATTTAAAAATGCAACTTATGTACATGAATATATATATATATATATATATATATGCGTGTGTGTGTGTGTGTGTGTGAATAAAAGACCAAAAACATGGTCCAGTAGACAAGTATATATAAAAATGCAACCTTATGGTAAATATGACACTGACTATAGATAGGCAGACAAAGGCCAGTGTGACACTTACTGTAGAAAGGCATACAAAATATACTTAAACACTTAGAAAAACCGAAGTGCTGGTGCACAAGCTATATGCACTACCTAGCAAGTGCTTTAAGCTTTAAAAGGCATTTGTTTGATACATATTCGTTAAGGCCAGGAGGTATGTGGGGTCAGTTTGTGAACTTGCCACATAAGCTCACATTCCTCAAGTTTAAGTTCCCATGGACCTCCTCATATATTATGTTCTAACTGCTGTATTACTGCAAACACAAACGTATGAGTGGGGTAATCTAAAATGTGTTTTGCCAACGCATTTGTAGTAATTTGTTTGTGTATGATATACTGGCGTTCGTATATCCTTTGTTTTATTTTTCTTTCGGTTTTGCTTATGTAGTATGATGCTCACCCCTCGCTTAAGGCTACATAGACTACCCCTTTGGTGTCCCAGTTAAATTTGCCTTCAATATTGTATGTTCTATCCCTAATACATTTATTGCCCGTCTTAATAAATTTACACTGAGGGCAACTACCACATTTTGCCATACCAAAACTACCCTTACATATTTTTCTCTGTTTCTCTAAGAGGTATTTCATATTGGGTCCCCTCCTATACGTGAATCGTGGGGCTGCTTCCAATATTTTATTAAGACCATTGTCTTCCAAAATTATGGTCCAGTTCTTAAGAAGAATGTCCCTAATGTTTTTGGAATCTGTAGAATAGGTAACAAGAAATCTTGTGTCTGTATCAAGTGCTGAGTTTGCCCTCTTTTGAAGGCCGAGTCAGAATCGATGTTTGGTTCCGAACCCAACCAGCAAAGAAGGAAGGCGAGATGAACAACAAACATGGAACGTTATGGTGAGTACATAACTTCTTTTTATCCTCCATGGATACTGGAGCCAACTCTAGATCTTTGTCACACCCATCAGGGATCCAACATCCCAACATTCGAGCCCTAAAACTAACGGCATGGTTTCTTCACTTCCAGTAATAGTTTGACAGGCCAGGCTTTCTTCCCCTGTAACTGATATTATTTAAAAAATGCTATTATTAAAATCAAATGGAAAAGATTCTCCCTTTGGGTTTGAATAAGGGAACTGACCCTTTTTCTGCCCTAGTCTCTCTGATTCTCCAGTGTTTGACAACTGTTTTGAAGAAGGAGCTAGTTTTTCTATAATTAAACTTCAACTGGCAGCTATTTCCAACTTTCACATAGGGAACAAACATGTTTCTCTGGCTTTATCAAAACTATGTAAAGCTTTCATGAAAGGAATTTTCCTTCTAAGACCTCAGATAAAGGATCCCTCACCACCTTAGGATCTGACAGTTGTACTACAAGGCTGAATGCAGAAACCTTTTGAGCCTTCAGCTAAATTTGATTTGAAGTTTCTGTCATGGAAAACAGTTTTCCTAGTAGCCATTACATCTGCAAAGAGAATATCTGAACTCCAGGCTCTCTCATGAAAATCTTCTTACATAATTTTTCATGAGGATAGGTTTTCCTTATGGACTAACCCTTTCTGTTTACCTAAAGTGGCTTCTGAAAATAACATTAACCAGTCCATCCACTTTCCATTTTTCTTTCCAAATCTTTCCATTAAAGGAGAATACGTGCTGCATTTCCTTGATATGCACAGACATTTACATTTTTATCTTCACAGGACAAGGTGATTCAGAAAGTCAAACCGACTTTTTGTTTCCTTTTTTCCAAAAAGGCTAGGTTATCCAGTAATCCAAAGTTACTTTAGCAAAATGGATAACAGACTGTATTTTCTGGATTTATTTCCAGAAAGGCATGACGTTACCTAAACCTCCCAAGGCCCATTCAGCCAGATCCATGGCTACATCATCTGCTTTTTGGTCAAGAACGTCTTTTGATATTTATGCTGCAGCTGCATGATTTAATGCACATACCTTTATTACTCATTACAAATTGGACATTATTTCTAGAGACAGAGCCGCCTTTGGTTCAACAATACTCTGGAATATCCTTCCATGAGGGCCACCCAAATTCAGTGTAGCTGGGGACTCTGTCCCATACATTGAGGAAGAATGAAAAGACAACATCAGAATTAACAGTCATGTTCTTACCATAACTAGCCATCTGTGTTGTCTATTTTCATTCCTCCTCAACTCTTCCCCCATCCAAGTTTTTGGCGAGACATATTAGACTGTATTGAAACCAGGGCTGACAGACGTCCCTATTTGAGCAGGACTGTCCCGAGATCAGCAGCCCAATCCCTAGTCTTGCACTGCCTGTTGAAAATCTTGGTAAAACAGGCTTCCCTGTGTGATTTTTGATTGACTTGTATAGTGTGAAGGACCTTTTGTTTTTTTGGTTCCTACCTGTCCCTTCAGAAATGTGGCAACCCTGATTGGAACCTACATTTCCAGGTTTGAGCCCTGCCTTTCTAGCAGATAATTCCTGTCTCTACCCTGCTTTGGGAATAGGGCAGTAAACTTGGTCTGAGGTTTTGGTGATGCAATAGGGCATTATGGGTAGAGGGAAGAGTTTGAGAGCTGGATCCAAAGTCTGAAATAACCGGCCAGTTCAGATCCAAGAATTGGATCCAAATCCATACGTTGAGGAAGAATGAAAATGAACAACACAGATGCCTAGTTATGGTAAGAACATAACTTAATTTCACAGGTCACTTCACAACCTGTTACCTGAAGCGTTGGAAGCTGGCCAGCTGTTATATGCTTTGCAAGAGTTACCCATATAACTAAGGCTGCTGCAGCAGTGATCATTTGAACATCTACTGTTATAGTAAGTTTATTTACACAACTGTACTTTATTTCAACTATAGGTAGCAAATAGTTTTTATTTTTTTTCAGTATCTAATTTTTATGCAATGTATATAAATACTTTTGTCTTTTAACATTACTGTTCATTCAAAGGTAGTTACTAGACATGCAGTCCTTGGCGATTATTAAGAAGCCTATCCCAAATTCCTAATTGCCTCAAAACACTGTTTGGTTAAATGACTTGCTTGAGGTTACACAGCAGACAATGGAAGGTGAAAAGATTGAAACCACGTACTCGTGGCACAGGAATCAGCTCATTAAGAAGTCAGAGTTCTAGTCCTTTGCTTTAACTGCCAGACAAAAGTCATCTCGACACAGAGCACACATATTTGAACTGGGGGACCCCTTGATTTATAGTCAAATGCTCTACCATTTCATTCTACTCCTATTTCATATTTTCATGTTTCTTGCTGCACCTTCTTAATCTATATTTTTGTATGCTGTTTTGTAATGCATTGCTGTCTTGGAAAACATTCCTGTGCAATTTATAAAGTACACCTCATAATATTTTAAAATAAATCAGTAGTTAATCATTGGGTAGTGGCACTGTAAAAGCAGCCTTATTGCATATATTGGTACTTTTGTCTTTAGGTAACATTTACTACAAATCATGTCTGGAAACTCCACAGTGGAGAAGAACTCATTTAAAGATACAGGACAGCAGATATTTAATATTCATGTGAATGAACATCTACCAAAGCAGTCACAAAATAAGGAGTGCCACCAGCTTTCAAGAGCTTCTGTAAAGGATTTGGAGAGGCAGTTTCAGGAATATCTGCAAACAGCTTATTCTTTTAACGTTGATGAACAGCAACAGAGACTTGTGAGAATCCTACCATTCTTTATAAAGGTAATTGTCTTGCTAACTGAGAAATGTATTTAGTGCATGTGACAGAATTACACTCAGGCACTTCATGTTTATGTTGGGGTGTTTGTGCATTACATTGCTTTGTGGTGACACTATTTGACAGGCAGGTGAAGTGTTTGAGGCTTGATAAAGTGTGGCACTGGAAATGCAAAATGCATTGAATTTAGTAGCAGAAATATGTCAAGCATTTGTGGATTATAGATCTTCATAAAAGTATAAGAATTTAGGTTTATAAATGTAACTGGGCAGTGTAGAAACTTCTTTGTAGCACAAAAAGTTATTGAGGACAAACTTACTGACATGCTTCATAGTGATTAACATGCGAGACCTATGGATGTCCATGTCCTGCTTGACTCCTGTAGTTGCATGTGAAGGCAGCATTACTGCTGCCTGTGACTTGATAGAGAAACAGGATCATCATGGGATAAGGTAAGTGTAGCAGAAGCAAATATGAACAAGAACACCTATGCTTCAGGTAACGCCACTGGAAGAAAGTGGTCAGTTATCCAGTTTACCTAAAGTACAGCATTCTTTACCCCCTTTCGTACCCTCCTCCACAACCTGACCATCTTGTCTTCTCCCCTCTGCAGTGATGCAGGCCATTATATGAGCAAATTAAAACCCAGTGATGTAGCTGTATTAATCTACAGTATAACCTACCACTACCATTTCTTTCTTTCTTTTGCTTTTCTAGAATTGACTGCATTATACAATTTTCTATGGTAGCACATTTCAGTGCTTAAAGCAAGTGATCTACTTCAGTAAACTGCAGTACAACTTCCTTCTACCATTTGTTTCCTTTGCCTGTTTGGAATTGACTGCATTATACCATTTTCTGTGGCACTGCATTCCAGTGTCTCAGCATCAGTTTCTGAAAAATAAACCTTCCATCGTCTAGTTACTACTTATCCTCTCCCTCACTGCTTCTTGCTAAGTTCTGAAGTCAGTCTCCTTTGACCAGTGGCTATTATAATGGCAGTAGTTATTGAGTCTACTTTATCCTTTATTTCCCAGAAATGTATGCAGTTATTACCAAAACATCCACCCCTCCAGCACACACACTCACTGTATTCCAGTAATCATCTAATTAATTCTGTGCTCATTCTCTTTGGTCTTTGTCTTGCCTTTGGTTTGGGCTGGTTTGTTAAAGTCCATTGCAATCAGTGCACTTAACATTTAACAAAGTAACTCATCACCAGATTGATAACTTCCTTTGTAATGCTTCCAGAATTGTATACCCTATTACAAGTCTAGCTTTACCAACATCTTGTACTGGGAAAGAAAGATAATGTTTTACCTGAATCTACTTTCTGTCCTGCTTGAAACATTTCAAGATCCCTTTTAACTTTTTTACCATAATCCATCATATTGTCTTATATCACTGAGTTCAGATGTGTTGGCAGTCTTTTTCATATATTTTTCTTGGTCTACTTTATGAAGCATTGTTTGCTAGTTTGTGTTACTGTTGTATGTTAAATGTCAAGGAATAGAATTTTAGTCAATAGGTTTGTAAAATAAAGCATGTTTCCTCTTTGTGATTTGCAGTCAGATGATTCAGTAGAGTAAATCGGTAGAATAGAATTTGTTTTAATATTTGGGGATACGTGTTCATTAGGTTAATGTAGTGCTATGGACATGCATTGGTGTTTTAACACGCAAAGAAATACTTCTTACAATTAATTTTGTTTTATAGGTGAATGTGCTGAGTTAATATGACCTATTTGAGGTGTATTGAAACAGTTTGTGGTTATGCAGCATTTTGAATGCACGTATCATGTGGCTGAACTATTCTTGACAGAACATGAACAGAAAAAAGCAGTGCTTTATTAAATTCAAAGATGTGTGTATCTTCTCAGTTCTGTGATGTTTTCTGTTTTTTACTGAAAAATATGGTTTGATGGAATGTCTCGCAAATGCATTGATATATAGAGAACAGTGACAGGAGTAGGCGATCTCTTATGTTTGTAGAGTCTGAAAAACATGCCTCCATTTTTAAAAACTTCACCTGATGGCAGAGGACATGTAAAATTGTCCATATGTGACTGTTAATCTGTTGTACCATATGAGAATAGTATTTTGAGCTCTTAGGAAGTTTCCCACCATAAGGACATGGATACTATAAAAGTCAGGAAGAAATTCCTTTTGAAATAATATAAGGAAGCTGGGTGGCAGGCGAATGTTATACTAGTTTCTTCTTTTTCACGTCCACTTTTTAAAGTGACAGGAATATCGGGTCTATATTAGTTTATGGACAGCTTAGGTTGTCAAATCTGTAATGATCGACACCTAAGCGTCGAACTTGCAAAATCGCGAATGGCCATTTAAGCAAATTCTTTCCTCGGGAAAGAATTCAGTAGGCCGTCTGCGAACAAAATTAACTTTTCAACCTAAATAAAGTGGGGGGCTTCCCCCCCCCGACGTAGAGGCTGTGCCCCCCACACCCCCCTAACTAAATATACCAACTCTGACATCTCTCCACAATGCTGTAAGGGCAAATCCCCGATAACGGCCAAGTGACTTCTTTCCCGAGGAAAGAATTTGCTGAAATGACCATTGGAGATTTTGCAAGTTCGATGCCTAGGTGTTGATCATTACAGATTCAGCAACCTAAGCTGTCGATGAACTAATATAGATCCGGAATATCAACACAGGAGAAATTAATAAGCAGGAATTGACAGAGCAGGAGAGACCGAGCTGTGGTATAAGGAAGAGAGAGAAATTAATTCATGGTAATGAGAAGTAGTTTGCTACTGTATATATGTAGCAAACTCTAAGTGGCATTCTCAGTGACATGACATTTTCTTGGCCTCTGGGTGGTGGTACCTCTGAAGCCAGTAGGCAGTTACAGGGTAGAAGTCTACAGAAAGGATGTCAGCATAGCAATGATACTAGGGATCATTTGTAGATCTGGTACAGTTCACTGCATATTATTCTGTAAAGGCTGAAATGAAACTACTAAAATGACAATTCATCAGAAAATAAGCATTTTTAAGTGAAACCTAATTTTCTCTTGGAGGGACATTTCTGTACTAGTCCTACTGAGATATTATACGTATTGAAGTTACTATATGACAAGGAAAATGATGCATCATCTTCAGAGAAATGTCTGTTAGTGAGTCTGCTTTGACCAAATGATTTATACGCAAGAGGTACATGACCAGACATATGCAACAAGTGGGAACGTCCACAAAGGTTCCTTACAAAAAGAATGCCCGGTCTCCCTACTCAGTATCAACCAGACATCTGAGAGTGCTCCTTGCCTGGGCATGTAAGGCATCCGTGGACCCTGTTTTGATGAACCTTTTGCACATCACAAAGCAAGCATCAGAACTGCTAGATTAAAAGACCTAAATTTTGCTTGTGACATAAATAAGACATGTTGGAGAGAGAAATGTATTTCTCAGAGAATTCACATTCTCTGGAACAGGCTTCCTTCCATATGAAGCAGAGTTCCTTCCTATCCCTATTTAAGCGCAACTTGGACTAATGGATGCGTAGTTGGAAATTCGTCTCCTAGTCTGGCTCCTTTTGTCTTTGATAAACAGAGGCAGTCAGTAAATCACCCCATATATAAATCAAATTTGTGGGTCACATTTGGGTTCCACATCTGGTGCAGCGGTTAGCGTTGTTGCCTCACAGCAAGAGGTTCTCTGGTTCGATCCTCGACTGGGGTGCCTTCTGTGTGGAGTCTGCATGTCCTTCCTGTGGTCGCATGGGTTTCCTCCCACATCCCAAAGACATGCTGGAGGTGGATTGGACACTCTAAATTGGCCCTAGGTGTGAGTGTGTGCCTTCTGTGGAAGGTTGGGCGCCAGGCTGGCAACTCGACACAGTAAAAACTCCACTGCCAATCATGAGCAGACAGGTGATCCGCTGTGGCGACCCCTAACCGGGAAAAGCCGAAAGAAGAAGAAGATTTGGGTTGCACATCTAGGCTTATAACGTCCCCAGTGGTCATTAGTCTAGTACACACCTATAAACCTGTAAGAATCACATGATTCCAGTAATTAGCATTACTTCTCTCCCTGAAAAGCAATGCAAAGAATTTTGCAGAGTAGTTGGTTAAATACCTGGACACCAATGCTCTGGCAAATGCACAACATACAGTAGTATGGTGACCACCTTAACAGTCTAATCTGATATAATCATTTGAATGTTCACAAATCAGATAATTGGAACCAAGTGCCTTTAGTATATTTGTATTTCAACATGTCCATTTAGAAATGACAGATATGAGACAGGGGGAGGGGATGAGAGAGACTAAGTTGAATACAAGAATATGACAACTACAGAAATGTGGTTAATACACAGGAGTTAGTGGCAGGGGTTAAGGGGAACAGTCTAGTTAGCAACTGAAAGGTATGAAATGCTGCAGTATTCAGTAATGGGATTGTAGGGTTCAGTAATGGGGCTACTGCTACTTTTAACATATTTGTGTATGATATGAGAATGAAAGCCAAGAATGTGTTTAGCCAATGTTAGTAAAATCAGTGCTGTAATCATGGATAGTGGAATCAAACAGTAGTGAGACCTCATATTGTTTAGGACATTGTGACTCGATGCAACTTAGACTCAATGCAAAGAAGGACATAGTTTTGCACTTCAGGGGAGCAGGTTTTTCTAGACTTCAGGAAATAGGTGATACATTAGATCATAGAAAAATGTGGTCCAAGAAGAAAAACTCAACAGTGTAATGCCGCAGAAGTCCAAAAACTTCTGTAATTGAAGTGAAAAATCTTTGAAGAAAATAGATGACACACTGGGTACTTGGCAAGCCTGTAGAACATTTCCTTGGATTCAGGTTTAGTGCCACAAAACTTCTTGGTGGCCATTGGAATACAAGGAAGTAGGCTGTGAAACATTCCAGTTATGGAGCTGATACAATTCTTTCCAGACCGAACATTTCTGCTAAGAGCAATTGTTTGAAACAGAATGACCAAAATAGTACCTTGATAAAAACAACTTTGAAACCAAATTGTTTGCTTGTATGTCAGTGTTAGTTTTTCTTTTTTAACTTTCAAAATAAGTTGTAAGTTGTTACATAGGGCTTGGTTATTGTGTATTTTTTCTCTTTGTTATTTTTGTGTACCTTGGTGTGAGGGTAATCCTGGAACGCAGTTGTTGGGATGAGGCTCAGGGCAGTTTAGCTGGAATTTTACCAATGCTTCAGGTTTTGTGTGTGTGTTGGGGGGGGGGGGGGGCAGGGAATCTGCAAACTGTTTTATAGTGATAGGTGTAAAGATGAGAGTTGCTGCAGGAGGTGACAGGATCAGAGAGCCACCATAACTGTACGTAGAAAAGTTTACTTGCTTCAGGTTACAGCCCTAAACAGTTGCACAGGCATGCTGCTGTCCAGAGGGCAGGACATGGCATGCCATGATTTTCTTGTGAGGGACACCGCTCACTTCTGCTTTTGTGTCCTCCTGTGATTCTCCCTCAGCGGACAAGTGCTCTTGGTGAGTATGTATGCTAGTGGAAGCATACCATGTACATGCACCTTTACTCCCTTTCTATGAAGAAAGGTAAGCAGGAGAAGCCGGGTCGTTACTTCCCCTGTGCCAATCTCTAGCAAGTGCCCAAGCCACTAGTTAAACTTGGTTTACCTAGGCCATATTCCAGGCTTTATCCCATTATGGCAGCTTCATTGGGTACTGATACATTTTTGCAGTACTTCGTGACCTGTTGCTTTTTACAATAAATGTTTGAACAATAATTTTCTCCCCTGAAATCAAGGTATTCTGTTTAAAAATAAACTCTGCCCACTTCCCTTTAAGGGAAGCCAGATACATTTTGTGCCTGGCATTTTAATCTAGGAGTCATGTGTGACTTGTAAGAGTAGCTTGATAGATTGTAATCTGATCTAACAAAAAGTGGTGATATTTAGAGAAGCACTTAGCTATGTAATCACCATCTACATTATTTTCCATGACAACATCGTAAATGTATGAAGAATGAAATGCTGTTATAATATTTTTTATAAAAAGCAGTATTTCAGTGGGTGCTTCTAAAATATGTGTGGGTTTATTGTTCCGTTTTTACTGTTCTCATCTGTTCTTCCTTCTTTTTTCACTATTTCCCTTCTAAAAACACAAAAAGAAAAATCTAGCAAAGCTAGAGTTTCCACTGTATGACACCTTAAACCTCTTGTGTCAGACGCAACATGGGATATATGCAAATCACCTTTTAAGGATATCAGGTGTTTCTGCTAAATGGCAATTCTGAATGTCCATGACTTTTTCTTTTACTTTGAAGTCAATTTATGGACAATTTCAGGCCAGTAACACCAAACCCCTTTAGCTGTGGAAACACATCATCAGAACAGCATAAGAGGAATGTTTGACTTTCGAAAACACAGGGTTGTCATACCCAACGGATAAACATAAACATTAGGGCATCTACAAAATATTCCAGCTAACAAACTAAAACAATGAGTAAAAAGGTTACACAGAAAAAAACAATTGGTTAAAAACACAAAAAGAAAAATCTAGCAAAGCTAGAGTTTCCACTGTGTGATACTTTAAACCTCTTGTGTCAGAGACAACATGGGATATATGCAAATTACCTTTTAAGGATATAAGTGTTTCAGCTAAGTGGCAATTTTGAATGTCCATGACTTTTTCTTTTAAGTCAATTTATGGACAGTTTCAGGCCAATAAAGCCAAACCTCTCTAGCTAGTTGAGATATTTTGTAGACACCCTAATGTTTATGGATATCAGTTGGGTACGATACCTGTGTGTTTCTAAATGTCAAAATTTCTATTTTGCTGTGTAGATGATGTCATAAAAAGGCAGAAATATGAATGTCCACAGCTAGAGGCGTTTGATTTTATTGGCCTGAAATTGTCCTTGAATTGACTTAAAAGTAAAAGAAAAAGTCATGGACATTCAGAATTGTCATTTAGCTGAAGCACCTGATATCCTTAAAGGGTAATTTGCATATATCCCATGTTGCCTCTGACGCAATAGGTTTAAGGTATCCCACAGTGGAAAGTCTAGCTTTGCTAGATTTTTCTTTTTGTTTTTATCCAGTTGTATTTTTCTGTGTGACCTTTTTACTCATTGTTTTACTATTTCCCTTCTACTAAAAAATTTTCCACTGAGTTTCTAGGACTTAGAGCTAACTTCAGTTTTTAATTGGTTAGTAGATAATGTTATTTAATATCATCTCCAGCTTGGTACTGCTGATTGTATCTTCACAAGGCTATGTAGGCCAAAGCAAAATGACATAGGTAGGTATTAGGCTATCTGCCCGAGGGCATTTATAAGCCTAGCCAGAGTGTGTCTGCTTTCGCCGCCCCATTGATTAATTAACTGACCCTCTGTCAAGCAGAGCCAATGAAGTGATTCCCAGGGGTGTATTTTCTGTTACCCATCCACTCGTCAAGGTTTCTCTTGAGTGTTAATGAGGGGCTCTGCCTGATGTAATTTGAAATTCTGTTCCAAAGCATGGGGAGTCTCTGTGACAGGAATCTATCCCTCCAGCATGTTCTATTTATTGTTATGGCGAGGTTTAGCTCACTAGAGCGCGTGGCTTTGCAGTGACTTGGATTTGTTTAGGTGGAGCATGTCCATCAATTCTGAGTTGGACATGGCTTTGTAAGTCAGGCAGAGATCACCTCTGAGTAAGCGATATGCCACTGAGTACAGCCAGAGTTTTTTTTCATTCGGGCTGCATAGGACATAAGTTTGAGGCCAGTAATCCTCTTGGTGAGGTACTTTTGTGGTCTTTCCAGCTGTTGGAAGTGTCTTGTGAGGTACATCCCAAATGGGGCATTGTACTCTATGATGGGTCTAATGAGTGATGAGTAGAGGGGCACTATAACCTCTTTATTTCTAGATGCGAACCCTTTAGTAATTAGATGGGCCACATAGAAGGATTTCCTAACTACTTTGGCAATATGATTGTCAAAGGAGAGATTACTATCTACCTGGGTTCCCAGATCTCTTATTACCTCTTCTGTATTAAGGGGGCTGCCACCTTTGTGGTAATTAATGGGTGTTTTGTTTTTCCCAAATGGGATGACTATGCATTTTTTGGCATTTAGCTTGAGGCCATGAGTTTGACACCAGGTGTCTGTCTCAGTAAGGCCCTTTTGGAGGATGTCCATGTCAGCCGGAGAGTCAGTTATGGTTCCCAGTTTGCAGTCATCGGCGAACTTGGTTAGCCATAGTCCTCCTGTGTTTGCCTGTACTTCTGAGAAGTATATGCCGAACAGTAGGGGTCCCAGGACTGAGCCTTGCGGGACACCACTTGTGACTGGTTTAGAGTCGGTCCTGGAGCCAGCTATTCTTACTGTGTGAGTTCTCAAGGACCAGCTGTGTTTGATAAGTTTAATTTGTTGTGTAATATTTGCTCTAGATCCTTAATGAGTGTTTTTTTTAGGATTTTACAATTTTTTATTCCATTTTTGCCAAGTCTAATGATGCTACATTTTACATTCTTAATAGTGAGGCCTATCTTGCTACACCAGGGATGCGTTTTTGCAGACCATCTTGCAGAACCCAAGTATCTTTTATAAAAGTAATTACATTGCTACACTTGCACTGCTTAGCATATTTGGTTATCCAGAGCTCACCTGCTACTTCTATATGAGAATAGTCCATAAAGAAGTGAATTCAGAATAGAGCCCTGGGGGAGCTGGTAACTCCTATTAGGATACCCTCCCCGACTTGTGTTATGTTGCTTAACTAGTGATGTTATGTTGTCCTATCTTGTTGTAATTCTTGCTGGTTGGGATTTGGAACCGAGCATCGATTCCGACTCTGCCTAATACAAAAGCTCGAGAGCTTCCACTGGCTCAAGGCTAACCCCATATCCCATGATGCACTGGGTAAGATACCCAGATCTCATTTGCCGCTCAAGTGACCGGGATGTCTTCTGGCTGGCTCGTTGGCCGAGTAGACTTTAATTACATATTTTTCAACAGTTTTTGAGATTTTCTATCTCTAATTGTGTGATAGACTTAGCTAAATTCCCTTTTACTGTTTAGTGTGTTGTTTTCCCTATTGTTTCTGTGAGAGACCCGTTTTAGAGGGCTGTCAGCGGCCCATTTAACTTAAAGGGCCACTCCCCTCCTCCGTGCCTTTACCTTCCCTTGGGGATTCTGTTTAGCTTACAGGATTCTCCACCACTGGATTTTGTATTTGTTATAAATAGTATTAAATTAGTGGTTAGATCTGTCCTCTGGTGGTTTTATGGCTTTATGGAGAAAGCTATATTGTGTGCTGTTTGAGTTTTCTTGTGTGGTGTTATAGTAGTTTAGTAGGCTCCTTTTTTTCACTAGAGCAGCTTTATATTAAAAAAAAAAAATTTCATATTACTTCTACTTCTGAGTGTTGTTGCAGTAGGATAGCTTCTTCCTTCTTGTGATTGGTGGTTTGTTTATTGAAAATATTGAAAGAAAATGGCAAAGAACCTAAAGAACATAGACAGTCTGGTTTTAAGAAGTGCGATAAATGCACTCAGAAGATGTCTGTCATGGATGGGCGCATAGTTGTGTATATTGTGTGGATGCCATCCACTTACAAGACCCTTGAACGATTTGCCATGGTTTCAGCAGCAGGGTCCTTCAAGAGCACAGAAATAAATTGATGGTCAGAGGACTATTAAAAGGTCCTTTCCAGGAATCATTGAAAGGCTCTCAAAGCTCCAAACTTACCGCTAGTTCCCATTCAGGATCCAAAAGGCATGCTGTTATGGCTCCAGCTTTGGAGCCTCCCAAAAAAGTTACTGCATCAGAACCGAGGGCTCTTGGTTCTGACAAAACAAAATCAACCTCTCCGGCTGCATCAGTATCCTCGGAGCCAGTAGAATTGCCAGATGTTCTTCATCTCACATTGCTGCAGTCCTAACACTTGGGTAGTCCGCTGTCCCAGTCGGCCCGAATACCAAAGTATAAGGCTGACGTCGGTGAAGGCGCATTTGTCTGACATCAGGACGTCAGGGTACAAATGCGCATGACCGACGTCATATCCTCAGTCTTTTTTGCCGCATGGTCCGATGCAGAAGCAGTATTGCGAGTGCAGGTTGGCGTTCTGAAATTTTCTGAAGTCGGAGTTTCAGACCGAATCAAAGTTGGCTAAGTACCCGTTAGAATATTTTGGTTTTTCTTGCCTCAGTATTTAACCGGATGTCAGAAAAAGTGAATAACTGTATTTCTTGTGGGAAACAGATACCTCATAGAGATTACCATACATTGTGTATACCTTGCTTAGGGCCTGAGCACGACGTTGTTGGCTGTCGCTCTTGTGCTAGATTTAACAAACGCACTATTAAGAGAAGATTAGATTGTGCCAGGTTAGTTTTTGGGAAGCGTTGTAATTACAACATGCCGTCGGATGCTCCGGCGCCCGCTTCGTCTAAAAGCGCAAGGACAAAGCAGCGAAGCCTAGGGTGGAAGAACCGTCTGTCCCGGACGTCGGTTCTTTAGAGGGCTCAGTGGAGCCGGTGGCTCTACCAGAAGTTCCTTTGGATTCTCAGGGAGAGACTTTACTGTTACAAGATGTGTCCTCTCAGGAGGTAGGCCAGGCTGAAGGGGCTTCTCAGGTAGCTGTTCTCCCCTCCCTTCCTAAGGTGGTTAGGCCCTCCCCTTCTGTTTCCAAGGCTCCTTCTAGAGGCAGGCCAGGGTTAACTTCTGTGGGGGTCTCCCCTAGTTCTTCAGGGTCTCTGCCTAAGAAACATATGCTTAAAATGGCAGAAGATTTGATTACTATGATTAGAGGTTCTATACCCCCCCCCTGATAAGAGGCCTAGGGTGGAACCTGAGCTTGAGAGTTTTGAGCAGTGTTCGGAGGCTTCTGAGTCTTCGGCTGAAGACTTGCAGGAGTATCCTCCTTATTCTGATTCTGATGTAGATGACTCTACACCTTCGGCTTCTCCTCCTGAGGATTTTTCTTTTTCAGAGACCCTTCATTCCATGAGGGAGCATTTTAAATGGGAAGGTCAAGATTTCTCTGATTCTAGGAAAAGGCTTAGGGATTTTTTGTTTCTACCCCAGCATAGGCCTTTAGCTATACCTCCTGTTCTGGATGTGGTAGAGGATGTTTTTGCAGAGGCTTCCCTGAACCCTGATTCTTTGCCTCCTGCCCCAGTTAAACCGGACAAGTATTATAGGGTGCCTGAAGCTCATAAGTATCTTTTTAGGAGTCCTAGGGCAGACCCAGAAACTGTTTCTCAGGGCCCTAAAGGTGTTAAGGCTTCTGTTGTTAAAAATCCTGTTCCTTCTGATAAAGAGGCAAGGGCTTTGGATAGATGGGGGAAAAAGGTGTATACTTCTTCCACTTTAGCCATGAGGGCTTTGAATTGCCAGTTTCACATGTTGAAATACCAAAATTATCTCCTTTCACAATTGAAGTCTAAGGTAGATGCTCTGGCGGAAGGTATTGAGTGTAAAGAGTTGCAGGATTTAGTTCATGTTTCTGAACAGGTGGGTAAGCATTCCTTGCAATGTGGTTTTGATGCTGTACAGGCCTCTTCGAGGGTGGCAGCCACTGGTTCTGTTCTTCGCAGGCACGCCTGGCTCAGGGATCAGAATTTTGCTGAACATGTAAAGACAAGGATTTTAGATGCTCCTTTACAATCTGATGTGTTATTTGGTGCGCCTGTGGACGCAGTTTTAAAGAAAATGGAGGACAAGGCTAAGTCTATGCAGACTGTTAAAGATTTTTTGCAGGTTCAGCCTCCAAAGTTTAGTAGAAATTGGCCTACTAAGGGGTGGACTTATCCTTCTTATGATTCTCAGTCTAGGGGTAGATCTAGACGTGGTAGGGGCAGAGCTCAAGGTTCTTTTAGGCCTAGAACAGGCAGTTCGCCTGCCCAGTCTTCTGGTGAGGGCAGGGGTCAGTCCTTTCGTAAGCAGACCCAATGACTTGCCTTTTCAGCTGCCAGAGCCTTCTCGTCTGGCAGCACCTTTGGGAGGAAGGCTGGCACTTTTCAAAGAAAACTGGAGTGTTATTACCCAAGGCAGATGGGTATTGGATATGGTTCACCACGGTTGCAGGTTTTATTTCCATACCTTGCCTCCTTTCAAAGGCATGCCAGACATTCCTCCTATACAAAGAAAAGAGGCTCACAAGCAAATTTCTCTGTTGCTCCAGATAGGGGCCATTCAGCCGGTTCCTGTGCCAGAAAGGGGCCTAGGATTTTATTCTCGCCTGTTCCTAGTACCAAAAAAGGGGAACACGTGGAGACCAATTTTGGATTTGTCTATCCTCAACACTTATTTGGACATTCCCAAGTTCAAAATGTTGACGTTACAACAGCTTTTACCTCTGCTGGGCAAAGATCACTGGATGGTAACTTTAGATCTCAAGGAGGCTTACCTTCATGTGCCTATCAGACTCAGGTGCAGGAAGTATCTGCGTTTCCGAGCTGGAAATTCCCATTATCAGTTCTCTGCATTGCCCTTTGGCTTATCTACTGCGCCCAGAGTATTCACAAAAGTTCTGGCTCCAGTTGTAGCTTTTTTCAGGCTAAAAGGAATACAAATCTATCCTTACTTGGACGACTGTCTGATTTTGGCTCAAGAAAAGGACGAGCTTCTTCAGCATCTGGAATATGTGATAGCAGTGCTAAGATGCCTGGGGTATTCTGTGAACGAAATAAAGTCCAGTCTAGTACCCTCTCAAGACATGTGCTTTCTGGGTGTGAGACTGAATACAGCAGCCCAGATGGCCTTTTAACCCCGGACAAACAAAAGAGTCTATCCCTTTACTTCCATCAACTATCTCATCAGTCCGTGCTGACTGCAAGGACAGTCCTTCAAGCATTAGGGTTCATGGCATCTTGTATTCTGGTGCTTCCCAATGCCAAACTGCATATGAGGAAGCTACAATGGTATCTCAAAAATGTATGGACACAGCACTGCCAGGATCTGGACACTGTCATTCAAATAATACCTTGCATTCAAAAGGAATTTTTGTGGTGGGCTCAGGAATGTCACCTAAACAAGGGACTCTCTGTGACCCGGCCAGAGGCGAGTCAGATTCTAACGACAGATGCCTCAGACATAGCTTGGGGAGCTCATCTGAATGGAAAGTGGATACAAGACAAGTGGCCTGCCAGACTACAGCATCTACATATCAACATGAAGGAGATGTTAGCAGTCCAGTTTGCATTGATGGCTTTCAAGGAGTTACTTCTTCCAGGGCAGGTGTTGATTCTAACAGACAACACAACTGTCATGTGGTACATCAACAAGCAAGGGGGAACACATTCTTATCCTCTATGCAGGCAAGCAATGATTTTGTGGGAGACTGCGCTCAGCTTGCAGCTTACTCTTCAGGCAAGGTTTCTGCCAGGAGCACAGAACTCCTTAGCAGATGTATTAAGCAGGCGAATCATGGATCCCCACGAGTGGAAACTGGATCTTCATGTATTTCAAAAATTGACAGTGTCATGGGGAACTCCAGACATAGATCTGTTCGCTTCTCCACTAAACCACCAGCTGCCAAAGTTTTGCACGAAAAAGTTTCATCACACAGCTTGGAAAGTGGATGCTCTTTCGTTCAGTTGGGAAAATCTTCATGTGTATGCCTTTCCACCTCTGCCTCTCCTCCCACAGGTACTCCTAAAGGTCAGACAAGACAAGCCAAGGATGATTTTGATAGCTCCAGATTGGCCTCGGCAACACTGGTACCCATTACTGAGGAATCTGGTAAGAAAGCCTCCATGGCCTTTACCTTTAATTCCACACCTTTTGTCTCAGAGGGACGGTCATCTACTCAATGTCAAGCTTCACTCTCTTCATCTAACAGCCTGGCATATTCTGTTTTGAACCACAGCAGGTCTCAACTTCCTCAACAAGTTTTGAATGTGATTATGGAAGCCAGAAGACCTAGTACACGTAAAGTGTATGCAGAAAAATGGAAGAGATTTTTATTTTGGAGTGCAGCAAAGGATTTGGATGTTTCTGAGCCTAATCTGAGTGTGGCTCTTCAATATCTTACTGAGCTATTGGACAAAGGTTTGTCTTTCTCTTCCATTAAGATTCATGCTGCAGCAATTTCAGCTCACTATGATTGTGACCCACCATTGTTTTCTCATCCTTTGTTCAAGCAATTTCTTAGAGGGGCAAAGAATATAAGACCCCCACGAAGAGCTCCTACTCCTGCTTGGGACCTCAATTTTGTGTTGGAGAAACTTACTCTACAACCTTTTGAGCCTGCGGCTACTGCTGAGTTGAAATACTTGTCATGGAAGACTGCTTTTTTGTTGGCCATTACTTCTGCAAGAAGGGTTTCTGAATTGCAGGCCCTTATGGCGGTGGAGCCTTTTTTGATTTTTCATAAGGATAGGGTATCATTACGTACTAATCCTTCATTTATGCCTAAGGTGGTTTCTAGTGTGGCTTTAAACCAAACTATTCATTTGCCTACTTTTATGCAGATCCCCAAAATAGGGGAAAAGATTTTGCACACTTTAGATGTACACAGGCAGTTGCGTTATTATTTAAGCAGGACTAGGGATTTTAGGCAGTCTCAGCAGTTGTTTGTTTCTTTTGCTTTGAGTTCTCAGGGCAAGCCTGTGTCAAAACAAACTATATCTAAGTGGATTGGGTTTTGCATTGCATTCTGTTACTCCCATCATGGCAAGGAGATTCCAGCTGGGATTAGGCCTCATTCCACTAGGGCTACTGCCACTTCAACAGCATTTCTAAGGGGGGTGGCAACTAAGGATATTTTGGAGGCAGCTACTTGGAGTTCAGTGCATACTTTCTCCAAGCATTACCACCTTCCTCTCTATTCTAAGTCCAGGGCTGGTTTTGCCACTGCTGTGTTGCAGGGCATTTTGGCAGCTCCTGCTTCATTATAGTTTAGCCATCCTCCCTTACCTCTGCTTTGGGATTCTACCCAAGTGTTAGGACTGCAGCAATGTGAGATGAAGAACATAGTACAGTTTTGTACCTACCATAAATGTAGACGTTCCAAGATCCAGATTGCTACAGTCCAATCCCTCCCTCCTTCCCTCTGTGTTTAGGGGTGGTTGTGTGGGTGAGGTTCTATTTTTGTACATTTGTATATATTGTACATATTTTAGGCACAGGAGTGTTTTGGTGTTTTTTGGTTTTGGCCTTATCTTTTTAGGGTCTTCTGACATCTGGGGCAAGAAAAGACTGAGGATATGACGTCGGTCATGCGCATTTGTACCCTGACGTCCTGATGTCAGACAAATGCGCTTTGACCGACGTCAGCCTTATACTTTGGTATTCGGGCCGACTGGGACAGCGGACTACCCAAGTGTTAGGACTGCAGCAATGTGGATCTTCGAACATCTACATTTATGGTAGGTACAAAACTGTACTTTAGGAGACTGTATATCCTGCTTTGGAGATGATCTCTCCGACGTTGAGAGAGGGCCAGATCTCCCTCATTATACTCCCGTTCCTCCAGGAGCTTATCTGATGACGATGTGGAACCAGGTGGTGAAGAGATTGCTTAAGACTCCGGCACTGGCAAAACTTTATCGTCTCCAACCCCAAAGGATTCGGGACTGTCCAAGGCACCATCTCCAGTTCCTCCTCCGACCCCGGTGGTGGTTTCGGACACAGAGTATGTGGGTCTCATATCAGTTGAACTGTCGGACCTCCTTCAGAATCATCGCTTCTTGCATCTGCTATGACATCTTTGGTCCTTCGGATCTCGAGGATTCTGGGAGCAGACGCTCACCCATCAGGTCTGGGGAGGGGAGTCTGCACGAACAGTTGTCTGAGCCGAGTCTAGCCCTCGGTGCCTCAGCGAGGTTGAGCTCTGCTCCTACTTTGGCTTCAGCGCCACCCGGTCCGCCTCAGAGTTGACCCTCAGCATCTTTGGAGTGGAGGGTCTGCTCGGTGCAGAGTGAGGGGGCTTTTGAGCTGATGGAGAGAAAGTGCTGTCATCCCAGACAGTTCCACTCTTGGAGCCTTCTTCTCTTCCCTCACAAGCACTGGTGTTAGTCTCTTCTTCACCCACTCCTCTCCAGCATAGAGATCCAGAGCCCCAGGAAGCCCCTGCGGGCGGCATCGTCTCCTCTGAAAATTCACCAGAGTATCCCTCTGAGGAAGTTCCTCAGAAGAGACTGTGCAAGAGAAAGCACATAGACTCCCCTGAGTTGATTACATGGGATACCGATCTGGATGAGTCTGAAGGGTCCCAACGGTCCCCCTCTGAGGATGTCTCTTTTGCTGACAGCCTTAAGATCCTGAAACAGAGGGGTGGCTGGAAGCCCATCAACCGTTCATAGGATGAATCGGTATACCTGGAGGCTTTTGGATCTCGCCCTTCCACCTCCTGGGTGACTGTCCCTGTGACCAACTGCTTAACGTTATTTCACGTAAGGCCTATACTTGCCCTGATACAGTGGAACTGGTTCCGCGGAGGCTTAACAAATTTATTAGCACCCCTATTGAAAAGGAGATCTGAAGTAGGAACTTCATTTGTCAGCAACCTTTGGGATACGGATCCGATCTCAGATCCGAGCCGGCAACTTTTACCACAGCATAGAACCGAGCTCCTAGCTCCTCTCTTTACCCATAATCCCCTGCCAACCCTAACTGACCTCAGATCTAGTTTGCCGCACTTCAAGTCTACAAGCTGGATTTTGAGCTTCTGGCAATTTCAGAGGTTTTGTGAGAAAAAACTTAGAATTTATTTGTACTTTCTTGTGTGATTGTGTGAGTTTGTTTAGGTTCCCTCTTACATATCTTTTTTTGTAAAAATTTTTCCTCCCTACCTCGCTGGTTCGTAGTGTGTGTTTGTGGTGTGTGTAGGGGCCTAGTGAGTGTGTTTTTCCCTTCAACATGTCGGAGGCCCCTAAAGCCATCTTTTCAAAATGCACTGAGTGTGGCCATAAGCTTTCACCCGTGGATGGCCACACCCGGTGCATTAAGTGCCTTGGGGTTGAACACCTCTCCTCGGGATGCACGATTTGTGCAGCGTTCAACCCCAGGGCACTTAAAGACCGGAGGTCGAAGCTGATTGTGGCGGGCCTTTTGCCCCCGGACTCGGCTCCAGCCTCCGGTTCTTCGGTGGCCACTACCCAGCCCTTGGTGGTAGCCACCCCTGCCTCCCTTCCTCTGGTCGGGACTCAACCTCCCGTTTTGGCTCCGGAGGAGAGGGAGGCCGGAAAAACCAAAAGGAAGGAGAAGCACCATAAGCGGTGGGCCGAGGACTCTTCCTCGGCCCCGTCCGCCAAGCGGGCTTCTCCATCTAGGGTTTCTGGATCGCCTCCTCCTCGGCTCCGGTCCCCTTGTTTTTCACCGGGACCTAGGGAGGAGGCAACCCGGTCCCCGTCGAGGTCATCGAGGCGTCACTCTAGGTCTGCCTCGGTGGCCTCGTCGAGGTCCACATTTAGTATGTCAGATGCAGACGTGGACCGGATGATGAGGAGTTTCATCCAGGTCCAGCTGCAGATGGGAGTGCTCTTGCCCCCTCGGGGAGCTCGACCATTTTTGCCCCAATTGCTCCTTCTCCGTCCCGCTTCCCGGGTTCGGAGCATTCGGAGCCAAGCCGCGTCGGATCCGGGGGTGTGTCGGAGCCGACAGTACTAGTTACTTCGGCTCCGACTGGTCCCTCGAGTTTGTCGGATCTGACCTCTCGGAGCCGTGGGCGGAGCTTTGGATCCGAGGGACTTTGTGTGACTTCGGCTCCGTCCCGGTCGGAGCACACGGGTCCTTCGGATCCGAGGGTCTCTGCCCCGGATCCGGTCCCCGCTTCGATTCCGAGTGGGAGCCGACTCTCGGAGCCTATTGAGAGTAGCTCCCCCTCGGCTTTCACGGTGGTGGAGAGGGCACTGTTGAGTGCATCCGGACCCCCGGTCCTGGCTTCGGCTCTTCCCTGCACTCCCTCTCAGCTGGTCCGGGCTCCCATCACCCGGCCTTCGGGACAGCCTGCTTCAGCGTCTCTGGGTGTTCCTGCGGAACGTCATATTGCTGTTGAGTCTTCCTTGGACAGCCCCCCCCCCCCCCGAAGAGGTCCTTCACAAAGCCAAGTGTAAGAGGAGGCACATGGACTCCCCTGAGTCCCTTACCGAAGATACGGACTTAGATGAAGGGGAAGGCTCCCCAAGGTCACCCCCCCCCGAGGATGTCTCCTTTGGAGACATCATGGAGATGCTCAGGATTAGGGGGGGTGGTCTGCCCCCAAGGCTTCCTCCGATGAGTCCGTATTCCTAGAGGCGTTCGAAGCAGGGCCATCTACCTCTTGGGGTGTCCCCTCCCCCCGGCCCCTGGTGGACCTTATTTCCACCAGGGCTTGGAAGGAGCTGGACACTGTAGAGCCAATCCCCAAGCGCCCGGATAGGATCCTGAGTCCCCCCTGCTGAAAGGACCCAGTGGAGCAGAGTTCCCCCAGTGGATGCCATGTTGGTGGCGGCGGCCACCAAGAGAGAGCTGGCTCAGGAGAGCTCTGCGGTCCACCCGCCGAGTAAGGACTCTCGAGCGATGGACCGCCTGGGGAAGCAGGTCTTTAGTTCAGCAACCTTCTCCATGAGAGCGCTGAACTATATGGCACACGTCATCCGGATGCAGCGGGATCTAATAAAAGAATACGTTGCATCCCCCCCAGAGTCCATGTCGGAAGGAGACAAGCATCTGTACTCCTCCCGAATGTCTACTCTGCATTCAGTTTCTAACACCTCCATGCGGCTCTTGTCACACGCCACTGAAGGAGCCGTTAGAGCCGGCGGAGCCGGCCTGGTAATCAGGCGTCAGGCCTGGCTCCGACACTGTGCCTTCTCGGAACCTTTTAAGGCATCATTCGCGAATGCCCCCTTTGATGGTTCTGCACTTTTTGGCAAAACCGTTCGTGACAGTTTAGTCCAGAGTGAGAAAGACGGGAAGACGTTGTCTGCCGTCTGAGTCTGCTTCTCTGCTCCCCAGAGGTCCTTTTCTAAGAACCAAAAGGGTCAGAAGAAGATGTGGTTCCGAAAATCGCATCAATCCCAGTCTGCTCCGGACAACCAGTCCTCTCGTGGCAGAGGAGGACAGGGAGGACGCCGCCCAAGAGGCAGAGGGGGTCCCAGAAACTTTGGGTCCAGGGAACCATTCTCTGAGAGGCCCACGCAGAACCCCTGAGGGGTTGCCCGGCTGCTTCACTCTGGAGGCAGTCGGGGGCGTCTTTCAAAGCACCTAGCAATGTGGGAGTCCATGACAACAGATTACTGGGTGCTTCACATCATATCCAGAGGTTACCAAATTCCCTTTATTGTAACCCCCAAAATCAGAAGCCTCCCCGACGTACCACCCAATCAGAGGGAGGCAGCTGCTACAGAAATTCAGCAGCTTTTACAAAAAAGAGCCATCCAACCCGTCCCCCCAGATCAGTTCAGATCGGGGTTTTACTCCAGGTTCTTTCTGGTGCCAAAAAAGACGGGGGACTTGAGACCCATTCTCAATCTCTCTCTCCTGAACTTGGCAGTACCCAAAGAAAAGTTCCGTATGGTCACCTTACAATCTATTCTCCCCCTATTACGGGAGAAAGATTGGATGTGCTCTATAGACCTCAAGGATGCGTACTACCACATTCTAGTGGACAGACGCTCCAGGAGGTTCCTCCGCTTCTCGCTGGGAGCCAGTCACTTTCAGTTCAGGGCCCTTCCCTTCGATCTCACCTCAGCCCCCAGGGTGTTCACCAAAGTCTTGGCGGTCATAGCCTCCCACCTGAGGCTTCAGGGAATTCAGGTCTTTCCATACCTGGACGACTGGCTCCTCATCACCCCAACAAGGCATTTGCTCTGTTCAGGCAGGGATTATTTCCTCGACCTTGCTCCACGTCTAGGGTTAACTATCAGCATGACCAAATCCTCTCTAGTCCCCTCACAGGTGATAGATTTTATAGGGGTGAGATTGGATTCCAGGATAATGCTTGCCTTCTTAACTCCCGATCAGCTTCAGAACCTGAGGTTGCATGTCAAGGCCATTCTCATTCTTCCTGCTCCACCTGCGGAATTGATCCTGAGGGCTCTAGGGTCCATGGCGGCAGCTTTTCCTCTACTTCTCCTAGCCCGCCTAAATATGAGGGTACTGCAATGGACCCTCCAAGTACAATGGTCCCTGTCTCTCAACCCCCTGTCCCATCCTATTCCCCTAAGCAGGGCTTGCAGAACGTTGCTCATGTGGTGGCTCCGGTCCCCGAGTCTCCACACGGGACGACCATTTTCGATGCCTTCCCCCGTTGCCACAGTGACCACGGACGCCTCTCGCCTGGGGTGGGGGGTGCACTATTCAGGCAGAACGGTCCAAGGCACATGGAACGACACAGAGACCTCTTTGCATATCAATGTCCTAGAGATGAGGGCGGTGCTTTTGACGTTGCAGGCACTTCACAGCCTTCTACCGATTGGGACGATTGCAGTACAAACAGACAACATGTCAGTTGTCTGGTACATCAACAAACAGGGGGGAACCAGGTCTTATCCCCTTTGTCGCGAGGCCATGAGAGTGTGGGAATGGGCGATCTCCACCAACCGCTTTCTTAGTGCAACGCACATTCCGGGATGGTCCAACGTCCTAGCAGACAGGCTCAGTCATTCGATTCTGACTCCGTACGAATGGTCTCTCAATCCTCTAGTAGCGAAACAAATATTTGCCCTATGGGGGCAACCCTGTTGCGATCTTTTTGCCTCTCCTTCAAATACCAAATGCAACAGTTACTTCGCTCTAATTCCCCCTCAGGGGGAGTCCCCGAGAGACTCTCTAGTACATGCTTGGCCTCCCGGTCTCCTTTACACTTATCCTCCTTTGCCCATGATGCTGAAACTCCTACAGAAAGCCAGTCGGCTGGGGAGCAAAATGATCCTCATTGCCCCATTCTGGCCTCGTCAAACATGGTTCCCATACCTGTGGTCTCACCTAATTCATCCACCATGGATTCTGGATCCACTCCCGGATCTCATTACTCACCCTCTGGGTCTCCTGGCCCCCAACCTGGTCAACCTCAAGCTGACGGCTTGGTTGCTCCAGTTCCACTCCTGATTAGGACTCCCGGAATCTCCTCACCAGTCAAAGCCATCCTAGTAGCAGCACATAAACCTTCCACCAGAAGAGTCTACCGAAGCAAGTGGAAACGTTTCTCCATCTGGGCGGAGCACCATCACTTGGATCCTTTCACGGCGCCTCTCACGTCAGTTTTGGAGTTCTTAACTACCCTTTTTCATCAAGGGGCTAGCTGCTCTACAGTCAAGGTACAACTGGCAGCGATTTTGCATTATCATGTAGGGCATGAATCAGGCCCTCTGATGACTTCTAAAGCTTTGTAAAGCTTTCCTCAAGGGTACTTTCCTTCTCAGGCCTCCAGTCAGGGAGGTAGTACCCCCATGGGATTTGTCTTTGGTTCTCCAAGCCTTGACTAGCCCCCCTTTCGAGCCGGCGGCCACAGTTGATCTTAAATATCTCTCTTGGAAAATGGCCTTCTTAGTGGCCATTACATCAGCTAAAAGGGTCTCTGAACTTCAGGCTCTATGTGCTAAGCCGCCGTATTTATCCTTCCATCCAGATAGAGTTTACCTCAGGATCAATCCATCCTTTCTGCCTAAGGTGTCTTCGGAAGCTAATATTAATCATTCTATTAATCTTCCCGTGTTCTTTCCCCATTACCAGAAAAAAGGAGAATATAAACTGCATTCCTTGGATGTACACAGACAATTGCATTTTTATACTCACCGAACTGCTGGTCATAGGCAATCTGACCAGTTGTTTGTCTCCTTTGCCAAAACAAGTTTAGGCAAGTCAATTTCTAAAGTTACACTATCACGGTGGATAGCTAATTGTATCCTCTTAGCGTATCAGAGTTCGGGAAGGCCTGCACCTCAGGGAGTCCAAGCTCATTCTACTAGGGCCGTCGCTGCTTCGGTGGCTTTTAAATCTAGGGTCCCCTTAGATGATATTTGTTCCACAGTCACTTGGGCCTCATCTCATACCTTTATCAGCCATTACAAACTGGATGTTGTCTCCAGAGGTAGGGCGTCCTTTGGCTCTGCAGTGCTCCGGAATGTTCTTCCATAAAGGCCACCCAGGATTCAGGTAGCTGGGGACTCTGTCCCAAAGGTTGCTGACAAATGAAGTTCCTACTTCAGATTTAGAAGTTATGTACTCACCATAACGTTCCATCTGAGTAGGTATCTTCATTTGTCTGCAACCATCCCCCCCTCCTTCCCCCTGACCTTTAGGATCTGTCTTGGATTAGCCCCTTCCAGGGCACATTTACATTGCTTATATCGGGCAAACTTGATCTGAGGTCAGTTAGGGTTGGCAGGGGATTATGGGTAAAGGGAGGAGCTAGGAGCTCGGATCTATGCTGTGGTAAAAGTTGCCGGCTCGGATCCGAGATCGGATCTGTATCCCAAAGGTTGCAGACAGATGAAAATACCTACTCAGATGGAATGTTATGGTGAGTACATAACTTCTAATTTCTGTCCAAAGGAGTCCCTGTAGATGCGATGGTGGTGGTGGCTACTAAGAAGGAGTTATTGAAGACCTCCTCGTCTGTTCATCCTCCCAACAAAGAATCACGGACTATGGACAAATATGGAAAGCGTGCTTTTTCTTCAGCGGCCTTTACCCTGCGGTCGATGAATTACCTGACCCATTTTACGAGGCTTCAAAGGGATCTCCTCAAAGAGCTAGGAGATGTCCTTCAGGGTACTGTAGCTTCGGGGACCGGAGACAGTTTCCTCACAGCTCTCCACCCTCAACTCGATAGTCATTTCCTCCACGAGACTGATTTCGTATGCAGCTGGTGGGGCAAGTAGAGCAACAGCTGCAGGAATTTTCCTTAGGAGATATTCCTGGATGCATCTTTGCAACTTTGCTGAACCCTTTAAGTCTTCCTTCACAGCACCCCTTTGATGATTCAGCCCTTTTTGGACCATAGGTGAAAGATACTTTGACCAGGTGCAAGCCGGAAGCAAAAACCTTGTCTGCCGTCGGAGTTTTCTGCCTCATCTAGACCTTATCCCAAAGGTCAGAAATGAGGTAAGATGTGGTTCCACAAGTCCCAAAAAGGTTTTTCTGACATGCATAGTGGTGCTTCCCCCAGGGGCAGAGGGGGAGGTAGTAATGGAAGGCGCCAACCTCACGGCAGTGGGAGGGTCCACAGAATTAGGGAGACAGATATACATTCTCTGGCAGGCCCTTTTAGTGTTCCTGAAGGGAGGCCCACCTGCTCTTCACTGGAGGCAGTCAGGGGATGCTTGTCACTGTACCCAAATACCTGGCTAGAAATCACTCAAGACAAATGGATGCAAACAATCCTATCTAGAGGTTATTACATACCCTTTTCCGCTCCTTCTCTAGTAAAGCAGTCCATCCCAGACGGTCCACCGAGTCAAAGGGACTGCAACACAGGAGATACTGAGGTTGCTAGAAAAAAAATCACCCAAGATGTCCCCACAGACCAAATTGGATCTGGAACTTACTCAAAGTTCTTTTTAGTTTCAAAAAAGACAGGGGACTGGAGACCCGTCCTGGATCTCGGCAAACTGAACAAATCCGTAAAAAAAGTCAAAGTTCCGGATGGTGACACTACAGTCAATATTCCCTTTTCTAGGCAAAGACAATTGGATGTGCTCGATAGATCTCCAGGACGTGTATTACCACATAAAAAAGACAAGCAGCCCAGGAGACATTTGCACTTTTGGCTGGGAGCCAGTCATCAGTTTTGAGCCCTGCCCTTTGGCCTTACTACAGCCCCCCAGAGTGTTCACCAAATGCATGGCAGTAGTTATGGCTCACTTGAGATGTCAAGGATTCCATGTGTTTCCATATCTAGACAACTGGCTCCTGACCCCCACCACCAAGCCTCTACTACTAAAAGCAAGGGACGAAACAATGCTTCTGTGCACCAGGTTAGGCATTACAGTAAGCTTAAAGTCTGCCTTGTTGCCTTCACAACATATTACTTTCTTAGGTGCAGAATTAGACTCAGAACAGATGGTGGCAAAATGTACATCCAAGAGAATCCAGTCCCTTCACCAACAGGTCAGGATCTTGATATCAAAAAGGAAAGTTCATGCCAGGATTGTGGTACAGGTCCTAGGCACTATGGCAGCTACAATCCTTCTAGTTCCCCTAGCATGAGGATTCTACAGTGGTTACTCTTTGCCCAGTGGTCCATGTAAGATCTTCCTCTATCACATCAGATAATCATTACAGAATCATGCAAAAAAGACCTGCTCTGGTGGCTTTGAACAGAAAAGTTGTACTTAGGTTGCCAGTTTGTTGCCCCACAACCAACAGCAGTACTGACCACGGACGCTTCCCAGATTGGATGGGGGGGGGGGGCATTATCTAGGAATGACTGTCCAAGGCCTATGGAAAGAACATGAGAGCCACTTGCACATCAATGTCCTAGAGATGAGAGTGGTGCTGTATGCATTGCAGGCATTTCAGGACTCCCTTCTGACGGGAACAGTTGCAATTCAGACAGATAACATGTCAGTAGTGTGGTATATAAACAAACAGGGGGGAACCAAATCATATACCCTGTGTCCAGAGGCAGTACGGGTGTGGCAATGGCTGATCGCTTCTCAACGTTTTCTGATAGCAACACATATCCCAGGGAAATCCAGTGTGATAGCAGACAAACTCAGCAGAGCAATTCTTTTGCCTCACAAGTGGTCCCTAAAATTAGAAGTTGCAGAAGAGAGTGGGGCCAGCCTTGCTGCAACCTCTTAGCCACCTCCATGAATGCCAAATTCAGCAGCTACTTTGTCCTCATTTCCCCTCTGGGGAAGTCACCAAGGGATGCACTTGTTCACGATTGGCCCCCTGGACTTCTGTATGCCTTTCTTCCCTTTCCCCTAATTCCCAAAGTGCTTCAGAAAGCCAGTATGTTGAAAAGAACGGTGATTCTTATTGCACCTTACTTGCCTCGACAAGTTTTGTTCCCCTTTCTTTGGACCCATTTACTGGAGGAAACGTGGATTCTGGACTCCATTCCAGATCTCTTAACCCACTTGTCGGGAATGTTCCATCCATCCACACCCTCAAATTGACAGCATGGCTGCTCCAATTCCACACTTAGCCAAGTGTTACGATTTTTCCCCTTCAGTTAAACATATCCTGGTTTCTTCCCACAAACCATCTATGAGAAAACTGTATTCTAGTAAATGGAAGAGATTTTCTTACTGGGCCACTAAACATAATATAGAACCTTTTACGGTCCCTATCACAGCAATTCTGGAATTTCTCTTTTAACTTTTTGATGAAGGAGCTGCAGCAGCTACTATGAGTTCAGTTGGCAGCCATATCTAGTTTTCATACGTGAGACATGGGAGTGTCTATTATGTCCCATAGGCTATGTAAGGCCTTTCTAAAAGGTACTTTGTTTCTCAGGCCTCCAATCAGAGAACCTCCAACACCTTGGGATCTAAATTTTGTCCTATCTGCATTAGACTTGTCATTTATGAGCCTGCATCATCTTGTGATACAAAGTTTTTGTCGTGGAAAACTCTTTTCTTAGTAACTATTACCTCTGCCAGACGGGTGTCAGAACTTCAAGCTCTTTCTGTACACCCTCTGTATATAGTTTTTCACAAAGATAGGGTATCCTTAAGAACTAATCCCTCTTTCTTACCTAAAGTTTGTTCAGAAAACAATCTAAACCAATCTATTGGATTGCCAGTGTTCTTTTCTAATTATTACGACAAGACAGAATATAGATTACATCAATTAGATGTTCACAGACAGCTATGTTTCTATTTGCATAGGACCAAAGATTTCAGAAAGTCTGACCAGATTTTCTTGTCATTTTCAGACAATAGGAGAGGATTACCAGTTTCAAAAGAAAGTTTGTCTAAATGGCTTACAGACTGCATTTCCTTTTCTTACAGTAATAACAGAGAGAGTTACCAGACAAAGTGAAAGGTCACTCTAAAAGGCCGGTCTCAACATCCTCTGCCTTTCAGGCGGTACTTCCTATGGATTCTATTTGTTGCAGCTGCCATGTGGGTTAGACCCCATACTTTCATTATTCATTACAAAGTAGATGTAGCCTCCTGGAACAGGTCTTCCTTTGGGTCCACTATATTAAAGAATCTTTTTTCTTGAGCCACCCTAGGATAAAGGTGCTAGGGACGCAGTCCCAACCAGCAAGAATTATGGCGCGATAGGACAACATAACATTAAAGAAACACGAAGATCCAAAACAAAACGATCAAACTAGTAAAATGGTCTGTCGAAGACACAACAGTACACGGCAACACTCTAAAAATAAAATCTTGTTTAATAACATTAAAGAAGATGTTCTTCGTGTTTCACTATTGCAGTCATTACATTTGGGTTATCCGCTTGCAGGTAGCCTTCAGTCGGCCTGCTTATCAAAGTCTTGGGTCCTGTGTTGGTTGCTGTCTCATCTTCCATGATGTCAGGTAGTCAGGGGTATAAAGCATGCAGCTGACGCCATTCCATCAGTCTTTCATGCCGTGTGGTGCTCGAAGCAGAAGCAATTAGCAAGTGCCGGTTGGCCGACTCCTGAAATTTTCATTTTCGAGTTTCAGATCCGAAGTCTTCAGCAAAGCTAAGTACCCCATTGGGGATCCTTTTTCTTGCTCTAAACCGATGTCAGTAAAAATTAACAATTGTATTACTTGTGGAAAGCAAATACCTCATAAAGATTTTCATTCGTACTGCATTACTTGCTTAGGCCCAGACCACGACGTCCCTTGCTGTTGGTTTTGTGCCTTATTGAATCCTTGAACTATTCGTCGTCGGTTCATTTTCGCATCTAACTATTTTGTACTCTGTTCAGTTATCCAGAAATGGCTTCGTTAAGCCACCCGACTACCGACATTCCGAAAAAATGCAAAGATAAAGACAGAGACAGACCGCATAGGTCCAAAGCTGCCGACGATGCTGCCGTTAAGCTAGTCGCCAGTTCACCGGTACTCAGTGAGGCACTTTCGCAGCCCCTGATACCCGCTACTTCAGATTCGCAGGCCTCTACTGAGACCCATTCAGAGTCCGTTATGCTGTGAGGTGCTTCTTCGAGTATGAAACCTGTGGATGTCTCTACCTTGGGTCCAGAGCCACTGTGCAGGCACTGGCTTCTGAGGGTGTATTCAAGCCTACCGACTTGCATATTAAACTGACGCCATCTTCTTCTTCAAGGCCTAAAACTCGATCCACGCCTAGAAAACCGATGCCCAGACCGCATGCCTAAAAAACAAATGATAAGAATGGCTGAAGACCTTATTACTCTAATCAGGGGAAGCCACCCTTCTCCCTCTAAGAGACCTGGAACTGACTTTCCTTCTGATTTCTTCGGGCGACCAGGATTTGCCCTTATCTACCTATGAGTATTCTGATGTAGAGGACTCAATTCCCTCTGCTTCCCCTCCAGAAGATTTCTCTCTTGGTGAAACTTTGCATACTCTTAGGGAGCATTTCCGCTGGGAAATCCAGGATTACTCTGACTCCAAAAAGAGGCTTAGGGAATTCTTACTCCTCCCTCAACACAGGCCTTTAGCTATCCCTCCTGTACTGGATATTGTAGATGATGCCTTCTTAAAATATAGCCTGGCCCCAGACACTTTACCTCCGGCTCCCAGGAAACCTGACAGGTTTTACAGAATACCTGACTCTCACAAGTTCCTCTTTAAGAATTCTACTGCAGATCCAGAGACCATTTCACAGGGACCCAAAGGCATTAAGGCTATTACTGCCAAAAACCCTACCCCCTCTGGTAGAGATTCAGGGCCCTGGACAGATGGGGTAAGAAGGTATACACTTCTGCTACTTTGGCCGTTAGGGCCTTAAATTGCCAGTTTCATATGTTAAAGTATCAGCAGCATATTATTGGATTGCTTAAACAGAAAATGATATTAATTCCTGACTGTGCTGAATATAAAGAATTACAGGATTTAATGCATTCTGCTGAACAAGTTTGTAAACATACTTTGTAATGTGGTTTTGATTCATTAGCGGCATCTTGCAGGGCTGCTGTCACTGGGTCTGTACTTAGAAGGCATGCTTGGCTGAAGGAGCAAACCTTGGCAGATCATGTTAAAGCTAAATTCCGGGATGCTCCCTCAAACCAAGACCTCCTGTTTGGCAACAGAGCAGAAGTCATACTTAAAAAGATGGAGGAAAAAGCTAAATCTATGCAAACTGTTAAGGATTTCCTGCAAGTACAGCCTCCCAGATTTAGTTGGCACTGGCCTTCTAAGAATTGGTCCTTTCCTGTCTCTTCCAGGCCTTCTCAGTCCAAACCCAGGACCAGCAGACCACCCATGCTTCAGTCTCAAGGTACTCACAGGTCTAAGCAGTGGGGGGCTCCCACTTCCAAAGCTGGAAGTAGTAAGACACCCACTATGGTAAACTGTCACAATGACTTAACCTTAAACCTTCCAAGCCCTGCTCAACTGACTGTTCCTTTAGGGGGAAAGATCGTCCTGCATGCAAAAAACTGGGAACTCGTTACCCAGGACAAATGGGTTTGAAATATAGTTACCCAAGGATACAGATTCCACTTCCACTCCTTACCAACCCCAAACGGTTGGCCAGACCAACCCCCAAATCCGTGAGCAGAGGCTCAAAAGCAGGTTCTCTCTCTCCTAAGTATCAGGGCTATTCAGCCTGTCCCATGGAATGGGGGAAAGGTTTTTACTCAAGACTTTTCCTGGTACCAAGAAAAGACAATTCCTGGCGTCCTATCCTGGACCTGGCTATCCTAAACACCTTTTTGGTAATCCCAAAATTCAAAATGCTAACTCTTCATCAGCTGCTTCCCATGTTAGGCAAAAATGCCTGGTTAGCAGCATTGGATTTAAAGGAAGCTTAATTGCACATCCGAATAAGGGAATCTTGCAGAAAATACCTACGCTTCAGAGCAGGTTACATGCACTGTCAGTTCTCTGCACTGCCCTTTGGCTTATCTACTGCGCTTAGGGTTTTCACAAAATGCCTAACTCCAGTTATTGCATTCTGCAGGCAAAGAAATATTCAGATATACCCATACCTGGACGATTGTCTAATTCAGGCAGAAAGCCAGGACATACTATTAAATCATCTGGCATTTGTAAAGAAACTACTAACTTCACTGGGGTACACCATAAATGAAAAGAAATCACACCTAGTACCCTGCCAACAAATTGTATTCCTGGGAGCAAGCTTGAATGCAACTTCCCAAATGGCCTACCTCATGCCAGAGAAACAAGTTTATTTGACAGCCTGCTTCAAACTACTGGCCACAAAGACCCAGCTATCTGCAAGGAAAATACTGCAAGCCCTGGGGTTCATGGCTTCTTGCATTCTACTAATTCCATATGCAAGACTGCATATGAGGAATCTACAGTGGTATCTAAAAAGCCTATGGGGTCAACATTCTCAGGACTTAGAATCAATGATTCCTGTCATTCCTTGTATAAAGACAAGAGTTCCTTTGGTGGGAGGGCCCTGCCACCACAACAAGGGACTGCCATTCACTCTACCTCCTGCCACCCAAACCTTAACAACAGATGCATCAGACTATGCATGGGGTGCTCACTTGGCAGGGCAGTGCATTCAGGGCAAATGGAACCAGAGTCAAATGCACCTGTATATCAATCAAAAATAAATGTTAGCTGTACAGAATTCTCTGACAGCCTTCAAGGACCACATTCTTCCAGGACAATTATTGATAAAGACTTACAACACCACTGTTATGTGGTACATAAACTTGCAGGGGGGTACCCACTCATACCCTCTCTGCAGACTAGCCATGGCTCTGTGGAACACAGCCTTGAGCTACCAAGTGCACCTACAAGCTCAATTTCTGCCAGGCAAGCTAAATACACTGGCAGATGACCTAAGCAGAAATCTCATGGACCCACGTGAGTGGAAACTGGAACAAAAGATGTTAAGTTGTCTCTCTTGCCTTCATTCTTGCTGGTTGGGTTCGGAGCGAAACCTCGGCTCCGACTCGGCCATTTTCTAAAGCTCGAGAGCTATTTACTGGCTTGAGGCCTCCCTATATCCCACAATGCCTGGCACTAGATCCCCAGATCTCGTTTGCCACTTTAGCTACGAGGTTGTGCTTTACTGACTCAGGTCGTATTTAACTTTTTTGTGACACTTAGTTGTTAAAATTTAGAATATATTTAAAGCTTTTTTAGTAGTGTATTACTGTTAGATTAGTTTTAGTACCCTCTTTATCTTTAATCCCTGTGTTTTCTTCCTTTTAGGAAACTCGTTTTTGCTTAGAGAGTTTCTCCCCTCCCCCCATCTCCCTAAAGTAGCCGTTTTAATTAGAGGCTAACCCCTTCCCTTTTATAAACCCTTTTTCCAGTAGGAAGTAGTGTTTAGCCTTTGTAGTAAAGATAAATTTCTTGTTTATTTTTGTAGTATCGTTACTCTCTTTAAATTTTTGTGTGAGGGTGTGGGACTAGTGTGTGTGAGTGTGTTTGTTTCTTTACACTAGTCTAGTATACTTCCGTTGGTATCCCTTTTTCTTGAGCATGTCAAAGGATACCAAGGTATCAGGATTCAAGAAGTGTGACTCATGCTGTCAGAAAATGTCTCTGACAGACGGTCACACTTCTTGTGTTTATTGTTTGGGCGCCCTACACCTGCAGGACTCTTGCTCGGTATGTCATGCCTTTAGTCCGAGAGTCCTGCAGGAGCGTAGGAACAAGCTGATTCTTAGAGGGTTACTAAAACCCGAGGGGTCTCTGGCGAAGCCTCAGCCAGCAAAAACCCCTAAGCCCACCAAGCCGTCGGCTCCCAGTACAGAGCCGTCACCAGGTGGAGCGTCTGCTTCCATTTCGGTTCCGGCCGGAACTGAAGTATCTGAATCTCACTCGGCTCACTGGTGTCAGAACCGTCAGGGAGCCGTAAGCGATCTAGGTCTCCATCCCTTGAGTCGATTCGCCCGGCTCCGGGGTTGCCTTTACTACAATCTGAACGAAGCCATCGGTCCCACTCTTCTTGGTCCTCGAGGCTATCCGATCATGACTTGGAGAGGGTGGTTAGTAGACTCCTCAAATCACAGGCCATGGCTAAAATGTTAACTAGCCCTCCTCATCAGGCTGTGGCTGTTCCTGTTTCTGAAGTAGTTCCTCCTCCGACTCCTCCTGTCAGTTCGGAGCCGGAGTTTGTTGGGGCTCGAATCTTGGAAACGGCGCCACTGCTTCCCCTTTTGGCTCTGTCGTCTGCTCCGATTTCTTCAATGGTTCCGTCCTTGGAGAGATCTGGGCGCCAAGACTCCCTCATCGACTCCGATGGGGTGAGTGGCATCGGACCCTTGTCCGACCCCGTTCTCCCTCTCGGAGCCTCGGCGCAGGTAAGCTCGGCTCCTATATTGGCCTTGGAGCCGTCCCTTTCAGTGCTGGGGAGGATTCCCGTCTTTTCAGAGCGGGGACCCTCTTCTCTGCCAGACAGGGGCGCCTTCGAGGTCATGAGGAGCGTGCTGACTTCTGAGTCTGCACCTCGATCAGCCCCTTTGGCTCCTTCCCCCAGGGTGCCTGCTTCGGTCTCTGCCCGTCCTCCAGACCCCAAGCGAGGGGATCAAACGCTCCAGGTCACCCCACTGGGTGTATCTTCCTCTTCTGAGGCCTCCCCTGAAATTTCAGAGGAGCCCCCTCGAAAGAGAAAATGTAAGAGGAAACATGTTGACTCCCCCGAGTCTGTCACGTCAGATACTGACTTGGAGGATTCGGAAGGGTCCCCAAGATCCCTCTCTGAAGATGTCTCTTTCTCAGACATCCTTGAGATCCTTAGGCAGAGGGGGAACTGCCCTTAACCCTTCTGAGTATGAGTCGGTATTCCTGGACGCATTTGGTTCTCACCCCTCCACCTCCTGGGTGTCTCCGCCTTTCGATCCATTGATGGAAGTAGTGGCTCGGAAGGAGTGGTCAGCCCCGGACACACTGGAACCAACCCCCCGCAGGCCCACTAAGTTTATTACGGCCCCTCAAGAAAAACAGTTTTTGACAAAGGGTGTCCCCGTTGATGCCATGGTGGTAGCAGCGGCCACGAAAAAGGAGTTGGCTGACACTTCTGTACCTGTCCATCCCCCTAATAAAGATTCTAGGACGATGGACAGATACGGGAAGCGGATGTTTTCTTCAGTGACCCTCTCCATGCGGTCGCTGAATTACTTGTGCCACTTCACCCGTCTCCAGAGAGATCTCCACAAGGAGCTAGGAGATACCCTTCAAGATCCATCAGCTGCGGGGGCTCAAGACAAGATTAACTCCCAGCTGGCGACTCTTAATTCAATCATCAACTCCTCCATGCGGCTCATTTCGTATGCGGCTGATGGGGTGAGTAGGGCCGCAGGCACAGGCGTGGCTTTGAGAAGACATGCCTGGATGCGGTTATGTAACTTTGCTGATCCCTTCAAGGCATCTTTCACAAATACCCCTTTCAATGGTTCGGCTCTGTTTGGACCACAAGTGAAAGATACCCTTACCAGGTGTGAGCAGGAAGGCAAGACTCTCTCTGCCGTGGGAGTCCGTTTTTCCACTCCCTCTAGACCATACCCTAAAGGTCAGAAGAGTGGAAAGATGTGGTTCCGGAAACCCCAGGGAGCTGTGCCTGACACACGTGGTGAGTTTCCCTCCAGAGGCAGAGGAGGGAACAACAATAGATGCCTCCCGCGGGGCAGAGGGGGTCCACAGAATCAGGGCAGCAGAGAATTTTTCTCTGACAAGCCCTTCCAGCACCCCTGAGGGGCTGCCCGGCTGTCTGCCTTCGGAGGCAGTCAGGGGAAGATTGTCTCTGTACGCAGAAGCCTGGCGTCTCATCACATGAGACAGATGGGTACGGTCTATCATATCCGGAGGTTACAAAATCCCCTTTGTCCACACCCCCTTAAAAGCAAACAAGCCCATCCCAGATGTTTCACCCGGTCTAAGGGAACAGGCAATACAAGAAATTTCAAAACTGCTGAAAAAATGGGCCATCCAACAAGTCCCAGCAGACCAGCAAGGATCCGGAATTTACTCTAAGTTCTTTTTGGTACCAAAAAAGATGGGACTGGAGACCCATTTTGGATCTCAGCAGACTAAACACGTCTGTTCAAAGAACGAAGTTCCGGATGGTCATGTTTCAGTCCATTCTACCCTTTTTGAGTCCGGACAATTGGATGTGCTCCATAGATCTTCAGGATGCGTACTACCTTAACAAAATGGACAGGCATTCCAGAAGGTTTCTCCGCTTCAGGCTGGGAGCCAGTCATTACCAGTTCAGAGCCCTGCCTTTTGGTCTCACCACAGCCCCCAGGGTGTTCATCAAATGTATGGCAGTGGTTTCCGCTCACCCGAGACGGCAAGGATTCCAGGTGTTTCCATATCTAGACGATTGCCTTCTTACTGCTACCACCAGACATCAATTGCTGAGAGCCAGGGATTATACCATCCAAAAATGCTCCAACCTAGGTATCTCAATAAATTTCGAAAAGTCTGAATTGTCGCCTTGCCAGTCTTTAACCTTTATAGGCGCAAGATTAAATACGAAAGATCTGTCTGCAAGACTTCCAATAGACAGAGTGGCAGACATTCGCCGACACGTACAGGTATTATTAGGATGCAGAAAGATTCAGGCCAGATTCGTCGTAAAAACCTTGGGTCTCATGGCAGCAGCGATCATATTAGTTCCACTGGCTCGCTTTCACATGAGGATTCTCCAGTGGATGCTTTTCACCCAATGGTCCTTTCAACAACTTCCTATGTCTCACAAGATAATAATCACGCAGTCATGCAAAGATCACTTGACTTGGTGGATGGTCTCCCCATCAGTACCCCAGGGCAGACCATTTGTCCTTCCTCCTCCAGTTGCCACGGTGACCACGGATGCCTCCCTGATCGGGGGGGGGGCATTTTTAAGGCAGGACTGTCCAGGGCACCTGGCAACCCCACGAGTACCACTTGCACATAAATGTCTTGGAGATAAGGGCGGTGCTTTTAACGTTGCAAGCTCTTCAGAACTCTCTACCCACTGGGACCATTGCAATTCAGACAGACAATATGTCTGTAGTGTGGTACATCAACAAGCAGGGCGGAGCCAAGTCCTATCCCTTATGTGGAGAAGCACTCAGACTATGGCAGTGGGCTCCTCTCAACGGTTTCTGACAGCAACGCACATCCCTGGCAAGTCCAACGTCATAGCGGACAGACTAAGCAGAGCTATTCTCATGCCTCACGAGTAGTCTCTCAGTCGGACAGTAGCGGACAAAATCTTCTGCAAATGGGGTCAGCCTTGTGACCGTTTGGCAACTCTTCTCAACAGCAAGTGCGACAGTTTCATCACTCTCTTCCCTCTGCCCGGACACTCCCCCAGAGACGCTCTAGTCCATGATTGGCCCCAGGGACTTCTGTATGCATTCCCACCCTTTCCCCTAATTCCCAAACTAATTCAGAAAGCTACTGTGCTGGGGTGCAGGATGATCCTCATTGCTCCCTACTGGCCTCGACAAATCTGGTTCCCGTTCCTGCATCGTCACCTTCTAGAGCAGCCTTGGAATCTGGACCCAGTTCCGGACCTCTTGATCCATCAGTCGGGCAGGCTGCATCAGTCTCTTCAGTCTCTCAACCTCACTGCTTGGTTGCTCCACTTCCAACCTTAGCCAGGCTTCCTAGTATTTCCCATTCAGTGCGTGAGATTATCCTTTCTTCACACAAACCTACAACTAGGAAGACTTATGCTAGTAAGTGGAAACGTTTCTCTTTCTGGGCAGAGGCTAGAAATATAGATCCTTTTACGGCCCCTGTCCATAACGTCTTAGACTTTTTAGCAGAACGTTTTCAAGCGGGCTCCTCTTCTGCCACCATTAGAGTTCAGTTAGCGGCGATCTCAAATTTCCATACGGGCCTGTCAGAAACCAACATCATGTCCCATAAACTTTGCAAAGCCTTTCTTAAAGGAACGATCTTGCTCAGGCCTCCAGTGAGAGATCCCCCGCCTCTGTGGGACTTGAATTTGATAATAGCTTCCTTGATACTGTCTCCTTTTGAACCGGCAGCTTCCTGTTCCTTGAAATTGCTTTCTTGGAAAACCCTCTTTTTGGTGGCCATTACTTCAGCGAGGAAAGCCCTATGTGTTCATCCTCCTTACCTAATTTTCCATAAGGATAGGGTTTCCTTCAGGACTAATCCTTCGTTCCTTCCTAAGGTCCCCTCCGAAAATAATTTGAATCAGTCCATTGATCTACCAGTCTTTTTTTCCAAATTATTCCAACAAAGCTGAACACAAATTACACCAGTTGGACGTTCATAGGCAATTACGTTTCTATTTGCATAGGACTGAGCAAATAAGGAAATCAGACCAATTCTTCCTGTCCTATGCGAAGGGCAAGCAGGGTCGACCAGTGTCTAAAGTAACCTTATCCAGGTGGTTGTCCTCTATTATTACCCTTATTTATCAGTTGAGGAATAAAGAACCCCCTGCTAAACCTAAAGGCCACTCTACTAGGGCTTTAGCTACGTCGGTAGCCTTTCAAGCAAGACTACCAGTGGAAGCCATTTGTGCAGCGGCCACATGGGCCACCCCTCATACCTTCATTTCACATTATAAATTGGATGTGGCCTCTAGGAGTAGAGCTGTTTTTGGTTCCACTGTGCTCAAGAGTCTGTTCCGATGAGCCACCCAGGACTAAGGTGCTAGGGACGCTGTCCCAACCAGCAAGAATGAAGGCGAGAGAGACAACTTAACATTAAGAAGTTATGTACCTACCATAATGTTCCATGTTAGTTGTCTTCTTCTCGCCGCCTTTCTTGCGTCCCACCCTCCATCCCCCTAGCCTAGATAGACCGAGAAGAGTCCTCCTACGAGTCTTTTCACTGGCTGAGTCTTACCCGATTTATGTCCTCTACCTTTCTTTAGCCCTATAGCTGAAGTCTTGCTATTTGGACAGTTGTCCTTTTGTATTGTTATGGTGTTAGGTCTTCCAAACGAGATCTGGGGATCTAGCGCCAGGCATTGTGGGATATAGGGAGGCCTCGAGCCAGTAAATAGCTCTCGAGCTTTAGAAAATGGCCGAGTTGGAGCCGAGGATCGGCTCCGAACCCAACCAGCAAGAAAGAAGGTGAGAAGAAGACAACTAACATGGAACGTTATGGTAGGTACATAACTTCTTAATATTCAACATCTTGAGAAACAAATGGGGTAGCCCAGAGATAGATCTTTTTGCCTCCCCTCAGAACTACCAGTTGGAAAAATCCTGCACAAGGGCTCCCCACAGACAAGCATGGAAAGTGGATGCCCTGTCCTTCACCTGGAAAAACCTATCAGTTTATGCCTTTCCCCCTCTCTCTCTCCTCTCCAAAGTTCTACTAAAGATTAAACAGGACAAACCAAGGGCAATACTCACTGCACCAGACTGGCCATGCCAACACTGGTACCCCCTCTTGAGCAGTGTGTCACTGCTGGAACCATGGCACCTGCCTCAGACCCCTTCCCTGCTGTCCCAGCAGGATGGCCCGATTCTGCACCCCCAGCTTCAAACCCTGAACCTTGCAGCCTGGCTAACTGAGCTCTCCATTATCATCCCCTCAGTAAGCAAGTTATGGATGTCATTCTGGAGGCAAGGAGGCCTAGTACTAAAAAATCCTATTCGAAAAAGTGGAAAAGATTCTGTTCCTGGAGCCAAACTCAGAGGATGGGCACAACAGTGCCCAATTTACTGCATATTCTTCAATACTTAACTGAGATGCTCCACAAGGGCCTTTCCTTCTCTTCTATTAAAATTCATGCCACGGCCATTTCAGCACATTATAATATGGAGCCACACCTCTTCTCTTATCCACTGCTGAAGCAATTCCTCAGAGGGGCCAAAAACTTAAGACCACCCAGGAGAGCCCCTGCTCCAGCCTTGGACCTTAACTTTGTATTAGAAAAGCTCACTCTACCTCCCTTTGAGCCAGCTGCAACTGCAGATTTGAAATTCCTTTCTTGGAAAACAGCTTTCCTTCTAGCCATCACTTCAGCAAGAAGGGTGTCTGAATTACAGGCCCTCATGGCAGTGGAGCCTTTCATCATTTTTCATGCGGACAGGGTGTCCCTCAGGACCAATCCCTCCTTTCTGCCCAAGTTGGTATCCAGTGTGGCCCTTAACCAGTCCATTTATTTGCCAGCCTTCTTTTCTAATCCACATAACAAAGGGGAACGAATACTGCACTCCTTGGATGTGCACAGACAACTTAGATTTTACTTGGACAGGACTAAGCCTCTCAGGAAATCTGAACAGCTGCTGGTTTCAGTTGCAGGGGCAGAGGGGAAGGCCATTTTAAAGCAAATCATTTCTAAGTGGATAGGCCATTGCATTAATTTCTTCTATAAGCACCATGGAAAACCTACCCCACAGGGGGATAAGACCCCATTCCACCAGGGCTGCATCTACTTTTACAGCCTTCCTCAGAGGTGTTCCTACCAGGGACATCCTAGAAGCTGCTACCTGGAGTTCTGTACATACCTTCACCAATCATTACCACTTGCCAATTTATTTCTAAATCCAGAGCTGGTTTTGCCACTGCAGTTTTACAGGGCCTAATAGCTAGTCCTAATGCTCAGTAACTGCCTCCTCCCTTCCTTAGCTTTGGGAATCTACCCAAATGTAATGACTGCAACAGTGAAACATGAAGAACATAGTACAGTTGTGTACACTTACCATAAATGTAGATGTTCGAGTGTATTCACTGTTGCAGTCCTGGTTACCCTCCCTCCAGCCCCTTGACTTCTTTTGGCTATACCTCTCTTCTTGTTTACTATACTTAAGCTTTCTGGCGTATTTACTTTTTGTTGGAGGTGTAACCTTATATTTAATTGCCTCCCATTATGGGGGCACCTGACATGTGGGGCAAGAAAAACTGATGTAATGGCGTCGGCTGCATGCTTTATACCCCTGACTACCTGACGTTATGGAAGATGAGACAGCAATCGACGCAGGACCCAAGACTTTGATAATTACGCCGACTGAGGGCTACCTGCAAGCAGATAACCCAAATGTAATGACTGCAACAGTGAATACACTCAAACATCTACATTTATGGTAAGTATACACAACTGTACTTTATGTACTCACCATAACGGTCCATCTCGCCTATAATACATTTGCATTATTATCATGTTCATGTAAAAGATGTTCACCCGCAGCACTGTCTGCCTTTGCCAAAAGTATACAAGTCATCAACGTCAGATATGTCTTAGGATTTTGCGTGTCTGGATCATATCAGTTTTCTGCCATACCCATTGGACTTTCCATTGCACCAAGAGTGTTCACGAAGTGTCTAGCTCCAGTTATAACTATTTGCAGGCTACAGGATATCTACATTTTCCATATTAGATGACTTGCTTATCTTTGTAGAGTCTTTTTCAAAGTGTCAGGAATCTCTCACTTGGGTGAAAAATCTCTTCCACAAGCTGGGGGTCCAAAAGAACATGCAAAAGTCTTCTTTGACTCATTCACACAGGGTTATGCTCCTGGGATGTCAGCTAAACACACAGGAAAAAATAAATCTGTATTTGTATCCATTTCTAAGGTTTTCCACTTAGACTTTGGTTGCTGCAAGGGAATAACTCACGATTTGTGGTATCATGGCATCTATGATTCTCATGATACCACTGACAAGACTCCACATTAGAAAGATACAATGGCATCTGAAGTGTACGTTCTAGAACCAACTTCCCTTGTCTTTTCAAACTGAGTGCTGGGGTTTGTCAGAATAAAAATCATTTGGCAGAGACAGCAAGTATCCCTAAATCCAGGTCTGCCCTGCTTTCCTCCCTGTTTTAAAGCAGTATGTCACCACAGACACCAAGGACAGATGCAGGCACACAAATGTAAAATAAATGCTTGCACTGATCAAGGCACTCATCTGTCTGAATCATCTTTAGTCCTTGGACCTCTTCAAGTTGTTATAGACAGTACCACAATCATGCGGTACAGCAACAAGCAAGGGTGGACCAGGCCATACCCCTTTTGCAGACTGGCCGTGTTTGCTTGGGATATAATTTCACAGCACAACTTCACTATACAGGCATCCTGCATTCCATCAGTAAAGTTTTGTGGCAGATAAGATGTGCAGGACAAGGGCAAACCTTAATGAATGGAAGCTAGATCAGGGGAGAAGTAGGCCACAGGCTTTTTGGTGGTCAACAGTCTTGTCCCAGTTGATGAAAGAGTCTGTAGACTTGTAGCCTTTACCTGGTGGATGCCTTGTTCTAACCAGAAACAGTCAGGAAGGTCAGACATAGACGATCACTGCTTGTTCAGAAACCATCAGGAATCATTGCACTGTTCGCTTTCTCTCACCAGGAGCAAAATATAAGCAGAAATTTCAAGCTGGCACAATTGAATCAGTTATTAGGCTTTCTGGTGATCAGCAATCTCCAGAAAATGTCTCATGTTTCTTCTTTCACCAGGAGCAAAACAGAAGCACTAATCCCAAGGTAACCACTGAGATGCAGAATGAGGGATCTCTAGTAATTGCTGGTCTTGGAGTAGACATTGCAGATTTTAAAGCTATGATAGAAAAATTGGTTAATATCCTAAGAGCTGCAGTGTATACTAAGCAGATAGATATGAAAGAGGAGGTAGCTTAAGCAGTAAGTTTAAAAGAGCAAGATAGTTTGGAAGGGTTGGGCACTTTGTATTCTGGCACTATGGAATACAGTGAAATGGCCAATGAATTTAAATAGCCAGAGAGGAGTGAGCTCACAAAATGATACTTTTGTGCTTCCAATAGCCAATGAAAGAGGAGAGGGAAGGAGATATGTGGTTAAATTAACATTAGGGGAAAGCAAGTAGAAAGACAGTTGAGTTTAAAAAAACAGCAGCAGCAGGAGGGTGGGGAAAAATTTGTGTGAGATTCACAAGAGACACAGCTGTGGTTTCTTTCCTAGTTAAAATATGCAATTAAAAGCAGAATACAAGTGAAACACAGTGTAAAGAAAATAAATCACAGCATATAAATAACAGAAGAAAGCAACGAAGCTTTACAAAATACACAAAAGCAAAAACAAACTTTCTTTCACAGCAAGCTGTAGTAGAGTCTGGGTGAGCTTTTCCATTAAAGCCTTGAAATGTTCTGTTTTACCCCTTAAATAGAAGGTTTAGTTCCTAGACCCACCATTAGTTCACTGGTAATTAGCCTTAATTGACCTAATCTAATTTCTGTGTGATTCATAACAGCCACAGCTGTGTTCTCGTTCCTAGTTAAAATATGTAGTTAAACGCAGAATACAAGTAAAACTGTGTAAATAAAATAAATCACAATATACAAAATAGAAGAAGGCAACGAATTATTACAAAATACACGAAAGCAAAAACATACTAACCTTTATTTCACAGCAAGCTGTGTCAGAGTCTGGGTGAGCTTTTCCGGTAAAGCCTTGAAATGTTTTATTTTACCCCTTAAATAGGAGGTTTAGTTCCTAGTCCCATCTTCAGTCCACAGGTAATTAACCTTAACTGACCTGTTCTAATTTCTGTGTGACTCACTGAGGAGACACAGCTGTGATCTCTTTCTTAGCTTAAATAGGTATTTAAATGCAGAATACAAGTAAAACACAGTGTAAAGAAAATAAATCACAGTATACAAAATAGAAGAAAGCAACAAAGCCTTACAGAAATGCAAGAAAGGAAAAAACAATCTAGTCTTTCTTCACAGCAAGCTGTGGCAGAGTCTGGGCAAGCTTTTCCAGTGAAGTTTATTGACTACTTAATTCTTAAGGTAACTGATGTAGTATGCGAGAGTTGTACATACAGAATGTCAGTGGAGGCTAAAATGTTGCATACAAGCAAAGATTACGTTGCCAAGCACACAACCACCACCACATAATGCATACATAGGCTAATGTATGCTGTGGGACTTAATCTTTCTTAGACAGCAAAGACCTGCTAGACCACCCATTGGCAAATGTTATCCTCAGCAAACCTAAAAACACTTAAAAGTAACACCTAACACTACATGCACAGCCAGACTCAGTGGAGCCCCAAATGCAAAGTCCCTAAGACAAGCAGTTACACTTCCCAGGATTCTAGTCATAGGGGACTCCATTATAAGGCATACTGATGCCCCTCTGACCAGACTAAACAAAGAGAAGTCAATGGTTAGTTGTCTGTCTGGACCCAGGATCAGTCAAGTTACGCGCCCTCAGAAGTCACTGCTCCACAGGTGCCTCGCTTGTTTTAATTTCTCCAAGTCTTTTGGGTTTCTAGTATCATGATGGAAATAAGGGCAGCTGTGGTGGTGCAGCAGTTAGCGTTGCCGCCTCACAGCTAGAGGTTCTCCGGTTTGATCCTTGGCAGGGGTGCCTTCTGTGCGGAGTCTGCATGTCTTCCCTGTGGTCGCGTGGGTTTCCTCCAGGTGCTCCGGTTTCCTCCCACATCCCAAAGACATGCTGTAGGTGGATTTGGACACTCTAAGTTGGCCGTAGGCATGACTGCATGCATGTGTGTGCCTTCTGTGGAAGTTTGGGCGCCGGGCTGGCAACTCGACACTGTAAAACTCCACTGCCAATCATGAGCGGACAGGTGATTCACTGTGGCGACCCCTAACTGGGAAAAGCCGAAAGAAGAAGTACCATGATGCAAATGGACCTCATTCCTAAGTCAAAGTATGATAAAGTTCATGAAATTAGTGTTGTTTCAATCTTTGATGTTAGCTAGAAGTGCTCTTCGTAGCACCCGCAATGTGCCCAGTAATGACTCCTCCTTTCAGAATAGGGAATATATAATCTTGGTATACACTGATTTTTATAAACAATTAGATAACTATAAAGCGTCCTTCTTGTTTTCTTGTCCAACCTATTCAACACCTTTTGGGGCCAGTCAATCACTCCAAAACTGTAAGTTAGGATAGGAAGAGCAAATTGGTTTATAGCTTGGACTTTGTTTCTAGATGTCAGTGCTGTTTTCAGTATTAAAGTCTTCTAACATATTCCTTACTAAGTTTTATTCACATTTGCTCATGTTTTATTGTTGATCCTTCAGCAATTCCCAAATATTTATACACTCCCTGTTGCTTAAGATCTTTTATATCACATTCTTGTCCTAAGCTGATAGTTTTCTTCATGCTGCAGCTTTCCTGCTTTAAATGTTACTTTTGGAGATTTGTCAAAACTAAATGACATTTTTATGTCAACTGAAAAAGTTTTGACCACTTGCAGTTCCTCATCTGATGAACTGTGTAGTTTTAAATCCTCTACAAAAAGAAGATGAGAAGTCTTTACGCTTTCTGGGAGCCAAATTGTAGCCATAATCTAATTTGTTAAACAGACAGCTTAGTGGGTTAAGGGCAAGACAAAAGAGCAGCAGTGACCAGAGAGTCACCCTGGAATATCCCCCTTTAAATTTTTTCCCTGGAATAATAATTTGTCCTTTATTATGACTTAACTACAAAGTGGTTTGCCACTGTTTCATGGTTGCTGTAATATAATCGACCAGTGTAATGTGTATCTCATTCATTTTTAAGCACTCTCTTATCCATGAATGTGGGATACTGTCAAATGCCTTTTTGTAGTCTATTCATGCCATACTTAGATTCTTCCCCTTTTTACAGTTTTCCATAATGACTTCATTTAACAACAAATGATCCTTTGTTCTGTATTACTCTCTTTTATTACCCTTTTGTTCAAGTGCCATGATTGAGTTGTCTTCCAAATGATTATAAACTCTGTCGGAATCAATTCCAGTGTATAGTTTATACGTCGTCGGAAGACAAGCTATCAGTCTATAGTTTGTAAGATAGCTTGCAGGTTCACTCTTTAGTAGGAGCATTGTTTTTCCTGTTAACCAAGCTGGTGTCTGTTCAGGGTGTGCATATAAATAGTTCTTACTCATGGCTAAATCTTCATGCAAAACTCTTAATACTTTTAGCCAGAAGTTAAAGAATCTGGACCTGGGGTTTTTCAATTAGGAACTTTTCTCAATTTTGCTTCATCCCTTTTCATATCCTGTACATTTGAACAACTTCTTTCTTTTACTTCTTTTATCCTTTTATCATCTTTGTTATGTTCAACAGGATCTACACAGATATTTCTCCAAAATGCACCTATTTCTTCTTTTTTTTTTGGTGGTAGTTCAATTCCTTTTACCTTGTTTCCCGATAGGATTACCACTTGTCCCTCTTTGCGAAGGACAGTCCTACTTTGGGCACTTGTTTCCTGCAGAAAAACCTAAAAAATGGCAAATGTCCTGAGATTTTAAGACAAAATAGATTTCTTACGTTTTCTTTAATAGTTGCATAAAACAGTTATTTTCTATCTGAAACACACAAATGTTATTTGAAGTAGCATAAGCATCTCAAATGCTACAGAAATAAGCTCTTATTTTGGCAAACAAGTGAAGTTCTGTCCTTTGCACTGGCCGTGAGTAGGTTTTGTCCTGCAAAATTACACGTTTCTACACAAAATGTCCAATTTTGGGCATTTGAAAAGGTGGCAACCCTATTTCCCGATTCTCTATAAAACTTTTTTGGGTCATCAATAAATTGCTTATTTGTACTTTTTCTTTGTATTTATGTACATATCTTCTAGGTTTTTCTTCCTGTGCTGATATTTTTAGTTTATTATTTGCAATAATGGATGACAGATCCCGTTCTGTTATAATACTGCGTGTTGCTTTTATCACATCTATCTCTCTACTCTTCTGACAGTGATACTTCTTGTCTTAATTGCTTTATAGTTTCTGTATTTGATACTTCCATGATGGCATCCGATTTTTCTCCTTTCTTTCCCTTATTGCCCTGTGTTCTTATGGTAAGATGTTATCTGTTATTAATTTAGCTGCACAATAATATATCCTATTTACTTCTGTTATATCACATGAAATCTCTATAGATGTTCCTAATTACTCTGTTCATTTTATTTTATCAAACTTCTAACGTTTTGGGTTTTATTGACCATCTGCAGTCTATTTCTTTCATTGATCTTAATATGTCTGTTCACCTCTATTAAATCAAGCAATTTTTCACTTAGGTCATTTTCTTCTAAACTGAGGGCACATCCTTTTCTTCTCCATTTCCTGTGGGCATTCTATATAAAGTTCCTCAGTTGATTATTTTTCCAAATGGCCCAAGGTTTCTTGGTCTGTATAATGTTTTTCACAAATATGTTGCATCATCCATCCTCAACTCCTTTTTTCCCCATTTTGCACATGGGGTCGGGGTGTCACTTTAGCAGTGGCAATCATCTTGAACCAAAGTTTACACCGCTGGGTGGCTAGCCCCTGCCGAGGTAGTTCATTCTTACCACAAATTCGCACACACACACTCAACTACTGCCAATTTAGAGTGTCTGATCCACCTGCTGCATGTCTTTTGGAATGTGGGAGGAAACCGGAGCACTTGGAGGAAACCCACGTGACAGCAGTGAGGACATGCAGAACCCTGCACAGAAGGCACCACAGCCAAGAATCAAATGGGGGAACTTGCTCTGAGGCAACAACACTAACTGCACCTTCACCTACAACTTCTACACCTTCTGCTACTGCCTTCCCTATTTCAGTTATGTAATCTGACTCTTATACTTTATAATAAGTACAAGCCCCTCGTTAGGGTCTACACTGCTGATGTAACAATGACCTTTATTGAATCATAATATGTTCTGACTACTGTATTTTTTTTTCAAGTTTCTATACTACTGATGTAACGATGATTTTTATTGCATCATATTTTGACTACTGCTTATCTGCATTACCTCTAGTATATCTCTTTTACTAATGACTTTTATAGTATTCATAGTTTGACTACTGTTTATCTGCTTATTTGCTTCGTGCATTAATCTCTTGTACATCTCCTTTTTGTATATACAATTGAACTATTACTGTATTGATTTTTTTATTACTATTTCTTGTGTAAGACGCTGTCCGGTTCGATTCTCAGCTAGAGCGTCTTCTGCGTGGAGACATGCATGAATGGGCGTACCTTCGTTGAAGGTTGTGCGTCAGGGCTGGTAACTCGGCACGTAAGAATCAACTACCAATCATTAGCGGACCGGAGTTCCGCTGTGGCGACCTCTAACCGGGAAAAGCCGAAAGACGCAACAACATTACTATTTCTTGTTGATTCTTGTTCACATTCATTGTGGAGCTTTTCTCCCCGGGCTTTCATTGAAAAAGGGCTCATCTTAGCCCAATGGACTTTCCCGGTTAACAAACTGCAAATAAATAAATAAAATATAATAAAAAATATAATAAAATAAAAATAAATAACTGCTGCACTACTGTGGTGAACACAAATTTTTATTTGAAGCTTTTGACAGTTTTTCTTGTGCAAGTATTTTTCTTTCCTCTTACTTCTCTCTTAATCTTTTCCTGTATCTGCTGTCTGGACGTTCTGGGTTTCTTGTATAATAGCAGCAGTACATAATTTCTTATTTTCAGGAGTCCTTGTTGTCTTTATGGGTCTTTTCTGGCTTATCAATTTTTGTGGACTACTACTTCCTTCTACAAAACGGGGGGCATCCTCCCCCTGGGCCTAGCCTGACCGCATTGTAGGGATGTTTCTGTGTCTTGAGGATTCTACACTGTAATTTTTTCCATTCCTGGCACCAGTGCGTCTAGCAGGACTGGGCACTTTTCTATTCTGGGTTTTGTGCACCCAGCTATCTTTTTTTATTTTTTTAACGTACTGCAGTTCATGATATGTGCTATACAAAATACCGTCAGCATATCCATGTCATCTTGGTGAGATTTTGTAATAAAATTGGGTCCACCTAATGAATGTATTCACCAAGACGTGAGGATGAATTCAGTTCCAGCAATATTACTGTCCTTTACTTGCTGATTTACCATCTCTCTATTTGGACCAGAGTATGATTCCATCATTATTCATGTAGTTGTAAATGACCTGAGACATGCCTACCTTGCCTATATGACAAAAGACATTATAGATCACTCTCTGACTGTGTCACAGGCTGGTATGAGCCTAGAATTTAGCAACATATTAACTTCACCAAGGGTGATGCCACAGTACTAACAAAATATAATTGATTTTAACAATCGGCTGAGTTTCTTGTGTCATTGTAAGGGGATTCAGTGTTTGTCAGCATGGGAAGACATGGTTAACAGACAGCATTGCTTCATCAGGGAGGGTTTGCACCTGTCCCCCCCCCCCACTAGGCTTTTGAGTGCTGTCTAAAAGCTTATCCTCTCCCTTAGAGAGTCTGTTAGGAAATGCCAAATTGACAAACCTACTGAGATAGCAAAATCAACTCAACTGAACCATAAGGTATTACTACTCAATGCCAGGAGCCTAATCAAAAAAGTATACTCCATCCAAGTCCTTCTTACCCTGGCTAATATAGACATCTATGCAGTTACCAAGACATGGTTTAAAGCCTTAGAGGTTATCTGGCAGTGCAATGATTCAGGGCTTTCTGCACTTTTAGACCAGTAGACGCACATACTGAGACTAAAGGTAGAGATATCTTGATATACATCAATAACAAGCTTACTTTTGAGTTGGTTAAACAGAATGATGCACTGGAGTTTCTCCACGTGCCAGTCACTTTGGATAAAATCCAGTACCATATCATAGCAAGCTTTAGGTCACCCACTATGTCCCTCAAAACTCATAGCACATTCTTAGACCTACTGGAGACGGTCAGCATCCAGCCTAACGCTTTACTCATGCAGGACTTCAATTGTCCCTTTATAGATTGGGAATCCTACATGGCCTCAAATCTGCAGTTACAGAGATTCCTGGACTTTGTAAATACAAAGACCCTTGACCAGTTACATGCCCATTAGGGGTTCCAGAATACTGGGCCTTGGACTCACAAATATGGAAGAATGCTGCATCCCTCCCCCCCATGTCAATTCCTCCATGTTAAGGTCTGACCATAAAGTTGTCTCCTACGAAATCAAAATCAACTCAGTATTCCCAGTAAACCCAGGAACAGTTAGGGACTTTTTCAAGGCAAACTACATTTTATTAGGAGAGAGTATTTCAAAATTCAGTACCCATCCAAAACCAGAGAACAGTACAGCCTGTGCAGAATTGTTCAGAGAAACTCTGTACAAACATTTTAATGGCTGCATAGAAGTTGCTTTGCCTACCAGAAGTAAGTCCAGAACTAACTCCAGAAACCACCTTAGTGGCATCCCAAATTAAACATGTTATACAACAAAAGGAAAAAAAATGATGTTTAAAATGTGTCATAAAATTACACAAGCAGCTAAGAGGGCTAATTAAGTCCAATAAATCCAGTTTTGAAGTCAAGATACCCTGTCAGGCAAAAGATAACCATAATGCTTCTTCAGCTGTCAGAAACCTCAAAGGGAACAAACGGTAGTGTGAAGAATTGATGATTAATAGTGCCACATAAACTGCGCCAGGCAATATAGCGATTATGCTGATTGACAAATTCATTTCCAACCTTACTTCACAGTTTCCCCCTAGCTACCCCCCAAGAAATGCCTTCAAACATAAACCCTCCAACTATAAATAGAACATGTCTTCTCTGTTCTCCCTAAGGCGAAGACCACAGCCTCAGTGGGCCCCAGTAATATCCCAGGATGCTTCCTGAATAGTCTCAAATATGACATATCAGGGCCACTGGAGTTACTGTTTAACTATGGTCTCACAACAGGCTTCATGCCTTAAGAATGGAGGACTACAGCAGCCATCCCTCTTCAAAAGGACGGACCATCAACAGATCCTGGAAACTGTAGGTCAGTAGTCTGACTAGTCTTGTATGCTAAGCCATGGAAGGAATTATCATGGAAATGATCAACAAAGACATAGGAGACCTTCAGACACTGGATACATCCTAGTTTGGCCTTGTCACTGGATACATCCTAGTTTGGCCTTGTCAAAGGAAGGTTTTGCCTACTGAACCTGGCGCACTTCTTTGAGAAGGTCATCAAGGCAATGGATGAGGGTAGAACAATGCATACTGCCTACTTTGACTTGGCTGAGGCATTTGATAAAATACCTTACTTGCAAATTTTTAACAAACAAAGTAGTGAATAAATTGTTAATGTTCCAGTGAAGCTTCAACATCACCACTCGTTATTAAATTATCATTTGCAAATAACTGAATTTTGCAGCAGCAGCAACTTTCATTAATTGAAAATCCCTGAATTTTATTGCTAGATCTAATGAAGTTTGCAAAAGGTTCAATAGCTAGGGCAAATAATAAAGGGGACAAAGGCCAACCCAGTTTTGTACCTTGTAAAATTTTAAAGGAGCTAGAAAAAAGGAGCCAATTTTAATAAGAGAATGAGTTACTACAGTATATAGATGTGTTGTAACATTTATAAATTCCAGGGAGAATCATCTTCTTTGAGAGCTTTGAATAACTCCAACTAATAGAATCAAAAGCCTTATACAGAAGATGCTCTAGCTGAGAATCGAACCGAACAGCGTCTTACTGTGAGGCGGTAGTGTTGTTGCCTCACAGTAAGACGCTGTTCGGTTTGATTCTCAGCTAGAGTCTCTTCTGTGTGGAGACATGCGTGAATGGGCGTACCTTCTTTGAAGGTTGTGCGTCAGAGCTGGCAACTCGGTACGTAAAAAAATCTACTGCCAATCATTAGCGGACCGGAGTTCCGCTGTGGCGACCCCTAACCGGGAAAAGCCGAAAGACGCAAACATAGTTAATTATTTTTTTGTTCTTATTAGCTATATCTGTTAAAGCATTAAGCCTAATTATATTATTTTGAACCTTCCTGTGTAATATAAAACCAGTGTGATCATTATTAATTACTCTTGACATAAAAATGATTCGATCTTTTGGCAAAAATAGACTTAAGTATTTTGTAATCAACATTTAATAATGAAATAGGTCGATAGGAAGAACATAATTTAGAATCCTTATTTGGTTTCAGAATAGGAGATACCAAAGAATATTTCCGAGAAGGGGGGATGGTTGACATATGTTTAACTTGTTCAAAAACCTTTAATACAATATTTAATAGATTGGTAATAATTTATATTAATCAGGAATTATACCCTTCAAGGCCAGGGGCTTTATTTGGTTTAGGATTATTTATTTGATTTTTTTAACTTTTTAGAAGAGAATGATTTATCAATTCTAGCTGTTTGTTCTTTAGTTATTTAAAATGTGTATTAGCTTTTAAAAAGCCTTCAGTTTATATTGCTAGTTTGTAATTCCATCTCATTATTAAGTTCTTCATAATATTTTCTAAAGCATTCCAATATGTCTTTAAATCAGTTTTGTTTTAGCTTTATCTTTTGCTTAAATGTTATTTCTTTAATATGGTTAGTATGATTTTTTTTTCTTGGATCTAATAGCTAATCTGTGTAGGCATTTTGTGCTTATTAAATAAGACTGTAATTTAATTTTTTTCAGATTTATCGCTATTATGTGATACATTACCTCAGGATAGTTTTGATTTAATATTTTCAACTCAACATTTGCAGATTTGTCATAGGATTTTAATTCGATTTCAATTTATATTGGATGGTAAAGAAGTCAACTCCCTGTCTCACTCCTTCCTCATACACATACATATATATTTATATATACCACACATACCCACAGATTTTTTATATATATATATATATATATATATATATATATATACACACACACACACACACACACACACACACACACACACACACACACACACACACACACACACACACACACACACACTGGATATAAAAGCACACACACACACACTGGATATAAAAGTGTACATAGCCCTGTTAAAATGCCAGGTTTTGTGATATAAAGAAATGAGACCACAATAAATCATTTCAAAACTTTCCCCACATTTAATGTGACCTATAACCTGTACGATTCATTTGAAAAACAAATCTGTTAATGGAAAAAATATAAAAAAATAAAAAACATACAATAAGCTGGTTGCATAAGTATGCACACCCTTAAACATGCTTTGTTGAAGCACCTTTTGATTTAATTACAGCACTCTTCTTGGGTAGGAGTCTTGTCAGCATGGCACATCTTGACTTGGCAATATTTGCCTGCTCTTCATTGCAAAAGCACTCCACATCTGTCAGATTGCGGGGGCATCTCTTGTGCACAACCCTCTTCAGGTCACCCCACAGATTTTCTATTGGATTTAGGTCTGGGTTTTTGGCTGGGCCATTCCAAAACTTTAATTTTCTTCTGGTGAAGCCATTCTTTTTTTGATATGCTTGGGGTCATTGTAGTGCTGAAAGGTAAAATTCCTCTTCATCTTTCTTGCATTTACCTGAAGGTTTTGGGCCAAAAGTGACTGGTATTTGCAACTGTTCATAATTCCCTCCACCTTGACTAAAGCCTCAGTTCCAGCTGAAGAAAAGCAACCCCAAAGCATGATACTGCCACTACAATGCTTCATTGTGGGAATAGTGTTCTTTTGGTGACGCAAAGTACTTTTTTTGCATCAAACGAACCTTTTGGAATTGTGGTCAAAAAGTTCAACCTTTGTCTTATCGGACTTTAACACATTTCTCACATGCTTTTGGGAGACTTGATGTATTGTTCTGCAAAATTTAGCCGGGCCTGGATGTTTTTCTGTGTAAGAAATGGCTTCCGTCTTGCAACCGTACCCCATAGTCCAGACATATGGAGAATACGGGAGATTGTTGTCACATGTATTATACAACTAGTACTTGCCAGTAATTCCTGCAACTGTTCTTCAGTGCTGCTGTAGGTCTCTTGCCAGCCTCCCAGACCAGTTTTCTTCTTGTCTTTTCATCAGTTTTGGAGAGACATCCAGTTCTTTGCAACATCACTGTTGTCCCATATTTTCTCCACTTTTTGATGACCGTCTTCACTGTGTTCCATGGTATATCCAATGCTGTGGAAATGTTTTTGTACCCTTCTCCTGACTGATACATTTTAACAATGAGATCTCTTTGATGCTTTGTAAGCTGTCTGCAAACTATGGCTTTTGCTGTAGCAGGCAACTGAGTAAATGTCAGGAAAATCCTACTAGGACACCTGAACTTTATTTGGGGTTAATCAGAGTCTCTTTAATTGATGGCAGGTATGCACCCAAGAAGACTAGCAGCTGTACTTAAATCAAAAGGTGCTTCAAAAAAGTATTAGTTTAAGGGCGTGCACACATAACAAAGTATTCGTTTAAGGGTATACAAACATATGCAACCAGTGTTTTATAAGTTTTTTTTATTTTTTTTTATATTTTTCCCCCAAACAGATTTGTTTGTTTTTCAATTGAATTGTACAGGTTATAGGTTGCATTAAAGGTGTGAAAAGTTTTGAAATGATTTATTGTGGCCTCATTTTTTTATATCACAAAAACCTGGCATTTTAACAAGGGGGTGTACACTTTTTATATCCACTGTATATATGTATACCAACTTTTAATTCTTTCACATAGGTAAGCTTTTAAAGAATCTCGAAGAATAACCTCTGAAACATTGCCATTATTATTGATGTCATTGATGGATGAATTATTTCTTTCAGACACCATTCCTTAAAACCTTTCAGTGTTACTGTACATGCTGGAATTCTCTGATAATAAATTAAATTACTAGGCTTCAGTGTTAACGTAAAATAAATAGTATTGTGGTTGGATAAAGGGCATGGATTATCAATACATCATCAATTTTGGTGAGTAAACTACTAGAAGTGAAAACTTTGTCAATATTACTCTGAGTGCCAAGTCTATGCGAATAATGTGTATAATTAAGAGAATTTGTTGATTTTATATCATAACTATCTCACATATGTAGAGCATTAATAAAATGATTTGTGTTTAGCAGCTGAGGATAGTTTGTGATTTCTACCATTAATAGTGTCTTTATGAGAAAGAATGCATTTGATATCTCCTGCAATAATCAATTCACCTTTTGCGTATAATGTTATAATGTTTAAATATTTCTTAGCAACTTTAGCTCCAATCTCTCAGGTATCCAGTAAAAATTCACAAAAATATAAAATTTTTTGTTAATTTCTACTACTGCTAATCCAAACGTGCCATTTTTTTCAGAAAAGATATTTAATATTTTAGTTATAGGTAATGAATTTCTCTAAAGAATGAGAGTGCCTCTCCTTTTTTATTTAAAATGAGAGCTTACAAGAGTTGAATAGTCTTTTAACAGCAATCTGTTACATCTTCAGATAATAAATACGTTTCTTGAAAGAAAATAATGTGAGATTTATGCAATTTTAAGTATTTATTTAAACTACTCAGAGACAAGTATATACTGACATTTATAGAAAAACCTGTACAGACAGCTATAGAATGATTTAGTACAAGGAATAGTAAGCAAATTTTTTAAACGGGTAGCACTATAAGTAATAGTTCAAGCATGTAGTGTAAAATCCAAGGTTTATTGGAATTCCAGGTTAGCGCTTTCACCCTCATGCGCTTCTTCAGACCTTTTACATCTCATAAAAGTAATGCTAACATGTATACTAAAGCCTTTATGACATCATTCTTTAATTAAGTAAGACAGTGTTCACCTGTAAGGCTTTATTCAAGAGCTGTTTATAAATACTCAACCACAAAGCAACTTCTAAAGTTAAAGTAAACATATATTAATATATATACTTTGTTTATAAAAGTATATATAAAGAATATATAAAAAATACTTAAACATAACAGCATATGTAAATATAAAAAAATATAAAAAACAAATATATTTAGAAATGTTTAACATTTTTTAAAGTGTTATATATATATAAAAAACATATGTATGTGTGTATGCCATGCATCAATCAAATGTTATACAACAAATTATGCCAGTTCATATAAGAACTGTATATAAAATACATTTCATAATAGATTCATGTAAGAGCTGTATGAGGACTGCATTATATGATATATACAATGATGTATACAAATATTATGTCCCATCTGACCTGCAGGTCTTTATCTAATAACTAACTTTCTATTTTTTAGAGTCAGTTTAATAGGGACTCTATCGTTCAGTCCAGGTCTCTGATCTGCTCTTAGCATTATAATCCACCTGGCTTCTGTCAGATTACTCTGCCAACCTAGAGTCCCCACTACAATTGGTAGGAGTTGGATATTAAATTGCACCAGACCATGTCATAAATGCAATTATTGTCCCTTTATATCTGAGGACACCAGCTTTGTACAACCTGTCACTATGAAAAAATTTGTTTCAACACTACAGCTAATTGTGACACTCAGCATGTCACATACCTTGCTAGATGCATGGCCTGTGATGCATTTTATGTGGGGAAAACAGATAGAAGGTTACGTGATAGTACATATGAACATCTGTATAATATACGCATCCAATCCCCACATAATCCATTACCCAAGCATGTCATGAACACAAATGACACACACAGCTTTAAATTTCTAGTACTACAAGTAAACAAACCCAATGCTAGGGGTGGAGACATAAGGAACTATACAGAAAGGACAGAAGCCAGGTGGATTATAATGCTAAGAGCAGGTCAGAGACCTGGACTGAACGACAGAGTCCCTATTAAACCGACCCTAAAAAATAGAAAGTTAGTTGTTAGATAAAGACATGCAGGTCAGATGGGACATTATATTTGTATACATCATTGTATATATCATATAATGTAGTCCTCATACAGCTCTTACGTGAATCTATTATGAAATGTATTTTTTATACAGTTCTTATATGAACTAGCATAATTTGTTGTATAACATTTTATTGATGCATGGCATATATACACACATACATATGTTTTTAATATACACAACACTTTAAAGCATTTTTAAACATTTTTAAATATAGTGTTTTTTTATATATTTTTATATTTATATATGCTGTTATGTTTAAGTATTTTTTATAAATTCTTTATATATACTTTTATAAACATAGTATATATATTAATATATGTTTACTTTAACTTTAGAAGTTGCTTTGTGGTTGAGTATTTATAAACTGTTCTTGAATGAAGACTTACAGGTGAACACTATTTTACTTAATTAAAGAATGATGTCATAGAGGCTTTAGTATAAATGTTAGCATTACCTTTATGAGATGTAAAAGGTCTGAAGAAGCCCATGAGGGTGAAAGCGCTGACCTGGAATTCCAAAAAACCGTGGATGTTATACTACATGCTTTAACTATTACTTATAGTGCTACTAGTTTTCTCTGTGTATGGTCCGATCGCCGTGGAGTGCTCTGGTGCTGTTTCTTTGTTTTAAATTTATTTGGTATAGTTATCAGAGCATTTACCCCTACTTCGCTCGTTTTATTTGATTTAAAATTGTTTTAAATGTTTGTTCTGGACAGATACAAAAAAACTAATTACAGAATTTCAAACTTGTAAACATTTAAACCCCTTGTCATGGAACAAAAATTCTCTGATTTGCTGATAAAATCATACACATCACTCACTAACAAACATATCTCACTGTCAATAAATTAACTATGAAACATTAGTATTAGAGAATAGATAAAGCACACTCAAATCCTAGATGAAGGGAAAATTAAAATAATGTACAAGTGAGTAAAATGTCTATAATGAAAGCAATATGAAGTTTGAAAATGTGGTTAATAGAAAAATCATATTATATATTAATAAATATCTCAAAAGCTACCACCCAAGATAATGATACACAAATATTTTATTCAATCTCAAAAACCTATTATATATCACCCTCTCTTTAGTAAATGCAATAAAAATGTTTTAAAGTACTCTGGTTATTGAAACATATGCAAAAAGGAAATGTACTAAACTGGTTTACACTTGTAACACATTAACCAATAGATATCACAGTACATAAAAATGTCAAAATATAATATAAATCTTTGAAACTTGGAATTAAAGAAGAGCGATAGAAAGAATCAGAATGTCAAAGTGTTGAGAAATAGTCTTGTATTTTAAAAATAAATATATGCATGAGTATAATGTATTTAAATAAATATAATTACAAGTTTATGTTTACACACATCTGCATTCATACACGAGATATATATGAGTAATAACATGCAATAACCACATATATATATATATATATATATATATATATATATATATATATATATATATATATATATATATATATGAGTGTGAATGTGCTGTGGATCCATGTATGAATACGTTCATTGGTGTGTACTAGGCTAATGGCCCTGGAGCCATTGCAAGCCTAGCCCATAGGATTACCCTGGCATTGTGCCACCCAACCTTAGTTCCCTGTGCCTCTGTCGAGTAAAGCCACTCGAGTGATCCCTGGGGTGAATTTTCTGTTTCCCATCCACTCATCAAGATTTCTCTTGAAAAGGGCCAGTGAGGCACTCTGTTTGACATGTATGGGAAGTCTATTCCATAGCATGGGCAGTCTCTGGGTTATGAACCTGTCCCTCCAGCTTGTTCTGTTGATTGTGGTAATGAGGTTGAGGTCTCTGGAGTGTGTAGTGCAGAGGGATTGGATTTTCTTTAGATATAGCATTTCTAACAGAGGTAATATAGATGTATAAGAATGAGAGTGCACTATATATGTGTGACTATTCGTAATATGTATGTATGTCTATGTGTGATAGTATTATGTGTAATTATGACTTTTAGGTTATAACATAACAAGAAAACTAGACAATAAACCATCAAAGGCCAAATTAGCAAATCTTCAATTTTAGCAAAATCTACCCAAGGAAATCTAAAGGTTCTGCTGGTCACTACCAAGACTCCAAACAAGAAGCTCCCACTCCCTCCAGGCTCTTCTCAACCTGAAGAATGCGGGCCTCCATGTAGCCAGGAAGACATAGCTCAAAGCCACAGAGAACACCTCTTCAATGCAAGGCCCTAGTGTCCTCAACACATTTAGACCAGCAATTGCACTAACAGGAACCCAAGGTGGAGGTGTCCTAACCTACACCAACAAGAAGTATATTTCTAGGTTGATTAAATATAATGACACACTGGAGTTTCCCACGTCAAGATTACAATAGAAAAAATCCCATATCATACAAGAGCAAACCATAGGTCACTCTCCACATCCCATAAGCTCCACAAATCACACTTACAACTTTGAAGACACCTACCATTCAACTACATGCCATATGCATGGGGATTTTGATTATCCCTCTATATATTGGGAATTCTACATGACTCAAATTTGCAGGCATATAGATTACTAGACTCTGTCAAAACAAACACCCTGGACAATTGGTGCATAGGTTCAAACTTATTGGACATGGCACTCACAAACATGGAGAATGCTGAACCCCCCCCTCCCCCAGTGGTATCGTATCCTCTCTGGTAAGATTAAGATGCAAAGCAGTCTACTCAAAAATAAGAGTCAAATCTGTAATCCCAAAAAAACCCTGTAACAACTAGGAACTGCTCCAAGGCAAACTGACTTGTATTAAATTATAACCTGTCAGAACTTGAAGCCACTCCAAACTGACATAACACAGCAGTCAATGTAGAACTTCTCATAAAAGCTATGTACATCCATGTCAACGATTGCGTGAAGACTGCTCTGCCTTCCACCAAAGGCCTAAGTACTAAGATGTAGAGTAACAACGGGAGGAGGAAGAAAAAAAATTAAAACACAACAACGTTGGTTATATAGCACAAATAAAAGCACATTAAATATAAAAAACATGTTAATACTCTAGAACATATCTCTGTAATTGCTGAGATATATGCAGCTAAATAAAACAATCTTAACAGTTTTAACACGAACAGTTCACACTACCACAGATATCAAAATTAAAACAGTATATATATACTGAACATATTTAAGTAAGTACTATCCCTGTCAGGTATATTTTATCTAAACATATCAACTGTGTAAGAAAAACTAAGGTAAGGAGCATTTACTTACTTCATATTTTCCCCATTACCCAATACAGTCTTTATATATTACCAAGAAAATAACCATGCAGCTGTATAATGTAACAACCTGGCAATACTATTTAAAAGGAGCAAGAGAAACAGGTTAAGTGAAAAATCCGTTATAATTATCAACTGCTTCTGTGTTTAATTAAACATATAAGCCATGAATAAATATTTCTTACAATAAAAAAAACTGCTAATGTCAGTCCAACAGTTCTGTTATTGGCTTCCTGCAGATCATCTGGATGTTCTGAATATTCATTTCCTCAAAACACAGGGTCAAAGTTCCAGATGTACTTCCTTTAACCCAGGCAGCATGAAGATGGAACCCAAACCGTTGAAAATCAAGAAACCAGCTTGAGGTACATTAAAAAAACATTATTATTAATGTTAACTGATTTAGGGTGGGAAAATAGCAGTAAAAAAAAAAAAAAAGTAAAGTTAAAAAAAACAGCTTATGGTCTAGTATAATAGCCTCAAATTAAAATAAAAAGCAGTTTAGCCATGTACAATGTGAACGAGCGGTAAAACTTAAAATGCATACATTTTCAAGACATTAATAAATTTAACTGAAATAAAACCACTTCTAAACAGTTCAAAAGGAACATATTAAAAAACTCAAACCATACACAGTGTACCTATTAAAAGAGACAGCAAGGAAAAGTAAAATAAAAAACAAGTACATTTAGATTGCCATTTAATAACCCAAACTATTTAACACTGCACCCACCACATATTAAAAGGGAACTAGTAGGGTTAGCTTTATTTAAAAGATTGAGCAATTAGATATTTAAAACACTACCCAAAACAAATATAACTGTGGAGCATTAGAAGGATAAAAAAGGAGCAGTATGACAGTTTAATATTTTAACACATACTCCCTCATTATAAGTACTTTAAGCTTCTAATTAGATAATACACAGAAACTATTAATATGATAGTAAAGTAAGCTACTAGTAGTAATAAAAGTAATATTTATAAGTTATTTTAGATAACATAAAAAGTATATTGATAAAGAAAAATTATTTTGTTTACCTTGACAGTATCAAATATCTGAGGATAAGTTATTTAAACAAAATATAAAAATTGAAAACAGTGCAACTTTTCTTTAAGTTTTTTGTTATTTCTGTCTTTTGATAACCAACTATTTTTAGTTGCTTGTCTCTTTAGAGTAGCAAGAGACCAGTCAATTTCTTCAGCTTGATCTAGTAATTTCTTTTCCTTAGAACAACCCATAACATTCTTGAATGTGTCAAAAGTCTTTTGACATTTAGGCAACAAAAATCCTAATTTTGGCTCGAAAGATTATTTGAGCCTTAACCTTGACTTTATTTAGGCTTTTTATAAAAGGAATACATGCATTCCTTTTGGTCTTCACAAATGGGGTGTAATCATTGTCAAACCTGACGGTATTTTCCTTTACTTTTATCGGAAAATTAGCCCAAGCAAACTTAAGCACCAGATCCTTATCTTGGCTTTACAGGAATCTGATAATAGATTAGGAACAGAAGGATTTATTTTTCAAAGATGAAGTTGAGAGAGACCTATGAGCTCTTTCAATACCAAAAGAGATATATTCTGGCAAGTTTGAAGCTTTAGGTAAGAAGTTATTGAAAAATTGTAACATATTGTCATTTTCCTCCTTTTCAGGAATTCCATAGATCCTAATATTATTTCTCCTAGATCTACTTTCAAGGTCATCTATTTTTTTCCTATAAGCAAAGTATTTTGTTTTCGTAGAAATTCTGTATGATTTTCATTTTCAGCCATTCTGCCATCTAAGTCATTCACTGTGTCTTCTATTGATGAAATCTGCACAGATTGTTGAGTTATAATCTCACTTAACATATCTGTTTGTTTTCTACAGTCTTCTTTTATGTTGTCCATTTTGGTCTCAAGTTTGTCCAATTTAACACAAAGTTCCTGAATGCTGCCAATAATAGACTGTAATTCCTCTTTCACTGTAATATCTTGGGAGTTTACGTTTGAGTGGCTGTTAAGAGAAAAGTTTTAAAAACATACTGTTATTTGTCTTTTTCCTCTTCTTGCAAAGTGAACATGTTATTTGTTGGGATATGCCTATCAAAGATGGGCCTCATCTGTGAACAAAGTGCAGCATTGCTTATGAACCTGAATAATAACTGTTTTCTGCTTTTCAGAATAAAGAGACTTGGTTATAGCTTAGTGAAGCCTGGGATAAGGACGCACGGCCGAGTAAGAGTTAATTTACTGAAGCAGGCTGTGTGTCCTGGAAAATTTGAGCTACCATTGTTGAACTGAACATTCTGTACTTCTTGAACATTCTGCACTGACTGTTGGTTTGAGGTAATTTTTGATAAACATGTTTACCACAGGTGTTTTCCGTAGCCAACTGTCAACGGTCAGAAATGTAACAAAAAGTTGTTTTGCTTGCAGTATAAAAGTTGATGTCAGTAAACAAGTTGACCAGAGGAGGAGATCATCTTGGCCAACATAATGTGTAATCTGGTTAGCTGCTAATAAAGAAGTTTTCATCACCTGAGGCAGATGTGACTCGTTTGAATTTTTCTTCTGACATTTTGGTCCTTCGGACCGGAAACCTCTACGAAGATGCGGATCAGACCGATAGAGAGACCGAAAAACCTGTGCAGGTGAGGGTTTCACATCTTAAGATTCCCTCGACTGAAAGCCCTCCGACTGATTTGTCGTTGAAAGGAGGCCGGCCGCTGTCTGATCCCTATCTGAGGGACGGTTTCTGAACGAAAAGGGGAAACGGAGTCTCATCTGGTTCAGGTAGGATGAAAAATTTATTTTCTTTTAATTTAATTTAATCTTGTCGACATTATTTTTAGTTGAGGGTGGGTAGGATTACTTGTTAAGATTATTTTGTTAGGATCACCCATTAAGATAGCCCCATTTTATAATAAGCCCTGTAAAGTAACTTTGATACAGTCCTAAAATAAGAAATCTAGGGGAAACATGGGTTTGAGTTGCTGCAAGTGTGAGAGTGATGTCTGTTTAAATGTCGATGCTAAGTATATGAAAGGTTTAAACGAAAATAATGTTAAATTTTTGAAAAAGTGGAAGTTGAAATATGATTTTGATGGTACCCTGAATAAGAATGCCTGTGCAAAATTGGTTAGAGATTTGAAAAGAGATGCAGGAACTAGAACTAAAAAGCAACGACAGTTGGGATTTCCCCAAGCACAAAAATGGTTAGAAGAGGCAAATAAACGAGCTATAAAAGAAAAACAGTGCCAGGAAAAAGAAAAAATAAATCAAAAGGGATCACTGGTGCCAAGTGGAAAAGTAGCTTTATTTTTAGATAAGGAGGATGAGCATACAGTTTGTGCGGTACAAAGGCGGGCAACTGCCCCACCATATGGGGAAATTGCTGCTGCCGTACCGGCGGAACCTCCTCAATATCAGTCTGAAGATGTGGGATCTGTACAGCAGGGTGGGTTATTGGCTGCTCAAGGAAGTGTTGTGACCCCTCCAATTTACCCGCAAATTCCCGTAGTACCCAAGGTTGCTTTGCAACAGGTAGACAACCTATGCAGTTAAGGTCAGGACCAGCAGGGCAAGGACGTTGGGCCATTAAACTTTCTGACTACTCAGAAGCTCTTTCGTTAATACAAGTTGCAAACCCACAAGCAGGGGATGTTGGACAAGAGCCAACTATTTTAGTTTATCGTCCCTGGGCTAGAGAGGATATAAAATGAGCTACAGATGGTATTCCTCATCCCAAGGTTAATTTCCAAAAGTTTTCTGAGGACATAGTTGGTATGCGTTTAAGTTGTCATCTAAATGGTTTAGAAGTAGAACAAGTAGTGCGACAAATCCTGGGTCCAGATCGGCACTTAGTTTGTGGTACTTGGACATGTAAAGCAGATGACGGCACTACATTAAAGCATAATTCTGGGGTGTTAGACACGCGAGTCACTGATCTGTTAAAGAGAATTTCTGATAAGTGGCGTCCAAGAGCAGATTGGACAGTAATAAATCAGTGCATCCAAAATGATGATGAATCTGTAAATCACTATATTGTAAGATTGACAGAAGTGTTCAATAACCATTGTGGAATGATGATTCCGCAGGATCAGACCAATGATAGTCCGTATGAACAGCAATTGAAAAATGCTTTTCTTAAGGGTTGTAGGGCTCCAATAAGTAGTTTTATAACTAAGCAAATGGTAGATCATAGAACATGTAGACTGCAACCTTTGTTTGAATATGCACGGCATGCTGAGCGACATTTCAGTTTAAAAAAGAAAAAGAAAGTACAAGTGTTATCAGTAGGGGATGATGGTGGTATATTCTTGGTACAGGACCAAAGGGGGCAAGGGCGCCGTGGTGGCGTAAAAACATGTGGGGGCCTAAAATGGGACACGTTAAATGAACCGGGTGGACATTCAGAGGAATACGAGGGGAGGTTAAAACGTGGAGAATGTTTTAAATGTGGTAGACGTGGGCACTTTGCTGCCGACTGCGAAGAGTGACAACACCCCCCACAGCTTACGAACAAGGGCTCCGCATGACTATATGATAGTAAAGGAAGGCGCCAAATTCATTATTGTGATTATTGTAGAGAAGAAGAAAGTGAGAATGATTGTGATGATGAGGCAGACACTCTCTGCGATGAATGTCAGAACACTCATAAGGAAGGACGGGATTGTGCCTGTGAAGTCATAAACCTGGCAAATTTGGGTATTGCTATGCATCTAGATCAAAAACCCATGATAGAGTTTTTGGTTGAGGGACAGAAAGTGGAGTTTTTATGTGATTCAGGTGCATCGCATACACTTTTGGGTCCAGCAGTTCTGCCTCCGAGCTGCGAAACAGATGAGTTTGTCCTTGTGAAAGCGGCAAACGGGAAAATCTATAAGGAACCACTGTCCCATCCTCTATTGTTCACAGATCCGCAAACAAACCAAACTGATAGGTGTAGGGTAATTATATCGAAAGTTTGTCCAGTTAATTTGCTGGGAAGAGATTTGATGCATTCGTTTGGAATAGCGTCAATTCCCACACCTAAAGGCATTGAGACGAAAAGGTTAGCGGATGGCTTGGTGGTACAGGGAGTACAAGACTTGTTTTACTGGTATAGCCAGGACTTGATTTCAAATGGGCCGGGGAGGGTTGATACAGATTTGATCAACCTAGCTTTAAGTAAATCTAGGAGCGGGTCACCGCAGGTTGCGGCGCACTTACATTGTACAGTGTTCTATAGAAAGGCCCCTGGTACGGATAAAGAATTTGAAAAAGAGTTCTTTAAGCACAAACGTGCAAGGATAATTTTGAATGATATGTTTTGGGATACGCAAGGTAATACAGTAGTGACCTGTACTTTGACTAAGGAAATGAGTTCTTTATATCACTCAGGTTATAGCCCACATATTTCAATTACTAAATCGGTGGGGACACATTGGGTAGATTTGGCGAAAAATGTAACGAATTGGGACACAATGTTCGAAAGTCAATTGAAAGATCAACAGATCCAGGTACAAAGATTAAATTGGGTGACTTGGGCACAACCAAGTGTGCACCTCAGGGATGACAAAACAGAAATGGCATGACAAATCCTCCTAACTCAAGAGGAAGATAGTGCGTTAAGTGCCTTACCTGTAGATTTATGGTCAAAAGGTAAAGGGGATGTTGGACTGATGAAAACAGCAGGTGAAGTTTGTATAACTCCAAAGTCAGGTTTTAGACCTCGTAAGCACCAATACCCGCTAAGTAAACAAGCAGAGGAAGGAATTAAGCCAGTCATTGAGCAGCTAAAACAGGTAGGAATTCTTGTTGAATGCCCAGATTCACCCTGCAATACTCCGTTGTTTCCTGTAAAGAAACCGGATGGGTCATGGAGGTTGGTTCAGGATTTACAAGCAGTTAATTCAGCTGTGATCCCAAGAGCACCGGTGGTCCCTGACCCCTATGCACTACTTAATGATTTACTACCTCAGAACAGATATTTTTCTGTCATAGATATAAGCAATGTTTTTTTCTCCTTACCACTACATAAGGAGAGTAGATTTTGGTTTGCATTCACTTATCAAGGTAAAAGATACACCTACACCAGGTTGCCACAGGGTTATTGTGAGAGTTCGACAATATTTGCACAAGAAATGGCTGTGAATTTAGCTCAGTTTGTTCCCCCAAAGGGAAGCCAGGTTCTGTTGTATGTAGATGATATTTTGTTGGCCTCACCCACGCAGGAAAGTTGTAAAAGGGATACCCTTGCCCTTAGTTTTTTAGCTGAGCAAGGACATAAGGTAAATAAAGAAAAGTTACAATTGTGGAAAGCACAAGTAAAGTACTTGGGTTATTTAATTTTGCAGGCAGGTATACAATTGGAGAACAAAAGAAAACAAGCAATTCTTGAGGCACCTATGCCTACAACTAAGTGGGAGATTATGTCCTTTTTAGGTGTGACCAATTTTTGTAGAAGTTGGATCCTAACTATGCTGAGGAAGTAGGGCCATTGACCGCACTAATCTATGACACTCCCATGGCAGCTAAGAATAATATACAGTGGACAAATTAGGCAATACAGGCATTTAATAGAATTAAGCAATTGATAGCAGGATCCTCTGTTTTGGGTTTTCCGAACTATTCTAAGCCATTTGTACAAATGGTTGATTGTATGGGAGGATATATGACTTTGGTTCTGGTGCAAGTACATGGGGATAAACAGAGACCGATAGCTTTCTACTCCTCCAGATTAGATCCTGTTGCAAGGGCATTGCCGCATTGTGTTCAAGCTGTAGTGGCAGCCGCCATGGCAGTACAAGCCTCAGCATCATTAGTTTTGTTTCACCCATTACAATTGTGGTTTCCACATTCAGTAGCTACTATACTTTTGCAAGGTAAGATAACCTTTTTATCTCCTAGTCGACATTTGTCATGTATGACAGTGCTGCTGACACAGCCTCATATGACCATAGAAAGATGTACTACTCTTAATCCGGCGACACTTTTGCCGACTCCAGAAGAAGGTACTCCACGTTTGTTTAGAGAGCATTCATGACAAAGTGCTTCCCCGACCAGATTTAATGGATATTCCGTTGGTAGATTCTGATCTCGTTTTGTTTGTAGACGGATCAGCAAAGAAGGACACTGTAGGAAAAACACTAGTAGGGTATGCTGTCACCACAGAAACTGAAGTTTTGGAGGCAAAAAGATTGTCAAACATTTATTCTGCACAAGCAGCTGAGTTGGTGGCTTTGATTCGAGCTTGTACCTTAGGGGAGGATAAGAAAGGGACAATTTATACAGATAGTCAATATGCTTTCTCCACTGTACATGTTTTCGCTCAACAATGGAAGAATAGGGAATGGTTACTGCGACAGGCAAACCAATAAATCACAGAGATTTAATTTTACAGTTGTTAGATGCAGTGCAACTACCACTTCAGATAGCGATATGTAAATGTTCCGCACATACCAACAGAAAAGATCCTGTCTCCAGGGGAAATGCCCTTGCTGATATGGCTGCAAAAAAGGCAGCTCAAGAAAATGATTTGCTTTTACATGACAATGATTTAGAGCCCGGACACCTGTTAGATTTAGAGACACTAAAAGTAATGCAAACATTGACAACACAGAAGGAAAAATGTCGTTGGATAAAATATGGTATCACTCAACAGGATGGGTTGTATAGGGCATCAGATGGCAAAATGGTATTACCCTCAAACCTTTTTAGGTATGCAGCATTGGTTAGCCATGGACCTGCCCATGTAGGAGTACAGACGATGATTCAAATAGTGTCTAAGGTGTTTTGGTGTAAGGGGTTTTCAACTTATGCAAAGCAATTCTGTTTATCTTGTTTATTATGTGCAAAGTATCATGCTTAGGTGGTAGTTAAAAAGTCTCAGCAGGCATTCCCTACCCCCCCATATCCATTCCACACACTCTGTATGGACTTTATTGAATTGACACCTTCAGAGGGAAAAAGGTTCTGTTTAGTCATTATTGATGCTTTTTCTAAATGGGTAGAAGCTTTTCCAGTAAAGCACCCGAATGCACAAACAGTAGCAAAGCTTTTGACTACAGAAATAATTCCCTGATTTGGTTTACCAAGACGCATTTACAGTGATAATGGGTCTCATTTTGTTAACCAGATTGTTCAGAAGTTGGGTCAAGTGTTTCAAATTGATCTCAAGTATCTTTGTGCTTACCATCCCCAGTCAGCTGGACTGGTGGAAAGACACAACGGTGTCTTGAAGAGTAAGCTCCGCAAACTGATGGCAGAAACACATAGATCATGGACTGCGTGCCTTCCTTTGGCACTCCTGTATATGCGAATCTCACCCTCCTACAAAGGACTTACACCATTTGAACTTTTGTTTGGGAGACCATATTACGTCCCGCAGTGGCAAGGATTGTTGCCAGCGGAACGTGAGGGGGGTGAGGATCTAGCGAATTATATGGAGACGCTGCTAAATGTCAAGTCTCTTGTAACCAATGACTCCTTTGCAGATTCCAGAAATGAAACCTTGTTAAGGGTGGCACCCGGGGACTGGGTGTGGATCCGAATTGTGAAGAGAAAGAATTGGTCATCCCCCAGGTGGGAAGGCCCATACCAAGTACTTATCTCGACACATACGGCTGTAAAGATCGCTGAGAGGACTTTGTGGATTCATATCACCCACTGTAAAAAACTCAAGACTTTTTCTTCTGCCATTAATATTGGTCAAACTCCACCGGACCTCTGAGCACAAAGTCTGGCTACAAAGGGGGATTAGCCCAATAGGGGTTAGTTCGTCTCAAACCCAGTGAAGAAACCAACGGTGCGAGGTAGTCCTTAGGGAGGATGGCCATGTTCAACTGGTACTTGAACTGTTACATGATGATGATTTTGGTGGCGAAAGTAAATATGTCCATGCGAGAAGGAACAGTTGCAAGAGAAAAAGGAATGGTGGTGCTGCAAGCACAAACAGGTGTTACTACTGTGTTTAAGGTGAAACTTTGTGAAGGAATTTTGGACTGTTCTAAATGGAACAATGATGATTTCTTGACTCCTGCAAAATACTTGTGCAATAGAGACTGTACATCCTGGTCAAATGTTTGGTGGTCAACAGATGTGAATGGATGGGAAACAAGTGGTGTAGTGATACCAGAGAAAGATAAAAGCAGGCAACAAAGAATAAAAATTGCGCATTTCCAAGGTACCGAAGTAATTACTATAACCATTGTGTCACCACAAGAAAGTGATTCAGGAGTTTATGGAATCGGAGTGTCTCTTCCAATTGGAACTGATCCTTTGGGTGACCCTCCAACTTAAAGTACAAAGCCTTAAAAATGCTACAAGTAAAGCAGATTTTGCCTTCACAGAAGACGAACAATTGTTACTCAAGACGGGATTCGTACACCGTAATGAATGGTTATCTTGGGTTAGATATAGTACTCGAGAAGCACATTGTGAGAACTGTGTTTCTTGTGCTGAAGGTAAACAGCAACTAGCGACAGTCCCATTGATGCGAGATGAAGGTAACCTAACATGTCTGTTAAAATTATTCTTCAACAAAACTGAAGATAAATGCAAAAATGAAACTCAGCGTTTTCCAGTCATAAGCAAAGCTGAGAAACCGCCTGCAGCGATTTACTATCCAGGTTCGTATATGTGCATATCTAGAGATATGGCACAGGGAAGAATTATGGCAATATGGGACAGAACTATTGCAATGTTACTGTGAATGGCAGTGAGAATCCATTTCTGGAGAACCAAACTCATAGTTTAGCAGACGTATGGTGGTTATGTGGAGACAACAAACTCAGATCAAGGCTTACGATTCCTTGGAAGGGAACTTGTGCACTTGTAAAGTTAATTCTGCCATTCTACATTTTCCCAGTTCCAGCAAGCAATTTCGTAAGAGAACCTGAAATAAAGCCGAAGTGGTTGAGTAGGAGAAAAAGAGAGGCACCGTAGAAATCCTTCGATAACGGTGTCTACATCGATAGCATTGGCATACCAAGAGGCGTACCTGATGAATACAAAGCAATAAACCAAATAGCAGCTGGTTTTACATCCATCTTTGTCTGGATTCAACCTAATAAGAATGTGGACTGGATCAACTACATTTACTATAACCAGCAGCGTTTTGTGAATTATACCAAAGATGCATTGAAAGGAATTGCTGAACAACTAGAGGCCACTTCGCAGGTGGCATGGCAGAATCGAATTGCATTGGATATGCTCCTGGCTAAAGAAGGAGGAGTTTGCAGGATGTTTGGGATTTTCTGTTGTACGTACATTCCAAACAACACTGCGCCTGATGGAAGTATTACTCGAGCTTTGAAAGGTTTGGAGATTTTATCCGAAGAATTGGCAGAGAACTCTGGGGTAAGTAATCCCTTTACAGACTTTCTACAAGCGTGGTTTGGAAAATGGAGTCATCTCATCAGCAGTTTCCTGGTGTCTGTTGGAGTCGCTGTGGCTATCGTGGTGGTATGTGGTTGCTGTTGTGTACCCTGTATCAGAGGTCTTCTACAAAGACTGGTTGATACTGCTGTTACGAAGACGATGTACCAGCAATTGCAACAGACTGGTGAAAGTGAATGCATTGAAATGTGACTTTTTGCAAATGTTTTTGAAGTTTAAAAGTTTGTCTTGCCAATGAAGTAATGTATGCAAAGAAAAACTTAGTTTTTACCATATATTGCTGAAATAAAAAGACAAATAAAAAGTGTTTTCGGGGGGGAAATGTTAAGAGAAAAGTTTTAAAAACATACTGTTATTTGTCTTTTTCCTCCTCTTGCAAATTGAACATGTTATTTGTTGGGATATGCCTATCAAAGATGGGCCTCATCTGTGAACAAAGTGCAGCATTGCTTATGAACCTGAATAATAACTGTTTTCTGCTTTTCAGAATAAAGAGACTTGGTTATAGCTTAGTGAAGCCTGGGATAAGGACGCACGGCCGAGTAAGAGTTAATTTACTGAAGTAGGCTGTGTATCCTGGAAAATTTGAGCTACCATTGTTGAACTGAACATTCTGTACTTCTTGAACATTCTGCACTAACTGTTGGTTTGAGGTAATTTTTGATAAACATGTTTACCACAGGTGTTTTCCATAGCCAACTGTCAACGGTCAGAAATGTAACAAAAAGTTGTTTTGCTTGCAGTATAAAAGTTGATGTCAGTAAACAAGTTGACCAGAGGAGGGGAGATCATCTTGGCCAACATAATGTGTAATCTGGTTAGCTGCTAATAAAGAAGTTTTTCATCACCTGAGGCAGATGTGACTTGTTTGAATTTTTCTTTTGACAGTGGCTCACTTTATCCAAAGCAGTCAGTTTAACTGAAAAGGTTAAAGAAAATCATAAAAACAAGATTTTCTTCCAAAAATGAATCAAAGCTCCTTTATAAGACTTGAAAATGTAAATAGATGTTTTTTTATCAACTTGCATAAAATAATCCTGTCAGAAAAAATAAAAGAAAGCGGAGCAAACACTTTGTGCTGCTGGCAGTTCACCATCTTGGCCACGCCCTAGACATTTATTTTTTGTTGGTCTTAGCATTGCCATTTCAGGACTTAGCGCCCCCCCCCCCCCCTTTGTTGGCCTGAAAGCTCTGAAAGGCTTTGCAGCAAACCTGTCTTTTTAGTTAGCTCAGCATGAGCTGACTGACAGTTTTGGATGGAAGGTACCTTGACGTTTTGAAGCTGGACAGCTGTTATACCCTGTGCAGGATATAATCAATGTAGCTAAGGCTGCTGCAGTGGTGATCATTCAGACATCTACTGTTACAGTAAGTTTTCTTGCACAAATGTACTTTCTGTTTTTATGGAAATGGCCAGGAGGAATTTCCATAAGCTTCCTCACAGACTGAACCTACTCACTCATGACAAAGAGAGTTTGATGCATCCTAACCTCAAATGACTTTAATTAACTGAATGGATGTTTCAGTTTTGATAACTTTTAGACACCTCTTTTTTGTAGGGGTGCAGCAGATAGTAAAGGAAGCAAGAAAAACTGCTACTAGGATTTTTTAGTTGGTGCCTAGCCAATAACCAGGATAGTATCGGGGATTATATACCACTAGTTCTTAAATATTTGTGCAAGTTAATTTCCCTTGTACTTTCTTATTCCTCTATCAAGGTTTATCTGGCAGCCTTTTCAGCATGTCTGCCCACGGATCCTTTCCTTTTATCTCTGTTTTTGATTAAAAACAAAGTTTTTAAAGTGAATTTTGCATTTTCAGCCCCCTGGAAAACATGTACCTCCTTCTTGGGCTCTTGACTTTATGCTGGAAAAGTTAAGTATGTCTCACTTTGAAGCAAGTCACCAGGTGGACTTAAGGTTCATTACATGGGAACTCTATTTTGTATTGCTCTGACATCTCTAAGAAAAGTATCCGAGTTGCAAGCTGTCGTGGTGGGTGAGCCCTATCTGGTCTTCTGTAGAGCTAGGTTCACTTTAAGACAAATCCTCATTTATGCCCAGAGTTGTTTCAAATTTTACTTTGAATCAAGTCATTAGTGTCCTTTTGTTCCTCAGAACCAGGGAGAAAGGATTCTACGTGATCTGGAAGTGCATAAGTAGCTCACTTACTATCTTGACAGAATCATGACCTTTAGAAAAGCAGATCAGTTGTTTATTTCTTATAGCAAGACAATAAAAGGACAGTACATGTTAAAACAGACTATTTGGGGCTAATCCCATCAATCTGGAAGATATCCCACATCATTCCATTACATAAAGGAGGACGTTCAACTGAGTTTTCCAATTTCAGACCCATCTCCATCCTGTCTCCTCTCTCTAAAATCCTTGAAAGATGCATTCATACTCAAATCATGTCCCATCTTCTCAAAAATAACCTCCTCTGCAAGTCACAACATGGATTTCGCCCCTACCACAGCACCTGCACCATCCTTTTATCCTTTACCAACACAATCAACTAGTATAAGAGTAGTGGTCTCATTGTGTCCTCTACTTTCCTTGACCTGTCTAAGGCATTCAACACGGTATCTCACACCAAACTTCTAAACTCCCATGCAGAGTTTAACCTAAGTTACCCCACTGTAAACTGGTTTAAAAACTGTCAGGATGTAAACCAGCAGAAGTACGGCAAAACAGTACATCTCATCCACTTCCCATAAATTTGGGTGTCCCACAGGGAGCCATCCTTGGCCCACTTTTGTTTACACTCTTCACTAACAAATTTTACAATGCCACTGAACAAGCTACCTTGTCCAATATGCAGATGATTCTGCCTTAATATTTTCCTCATCCTGTATCCATCAGTTACAGTTTATAATCCAAGAAGCTTTCTCAAAAGTGGAAAAATTATCTGACTTGCAACTCATTCTCAATCCAAACAAGACAAAAAATATGCTATTTTTCCCAGGTAAGACACCAAACCCTCCATTTCCTTTCTCCATATCTGCTAAGCTCACCATCATCTCTCCTGTACCCCATACTAAACTCTTAGGTGTCACCATCGACTGCTCACTCAAATTTGACCTACATATAGCCCACACCATTAAAAAAGTTAATAAAAAACTAGGTAGTCTATACAGATATAAACAGTATCTGCCAAACAGCACTAAAGCTACCTCCCAATTACTCATCTAGTCTCTACTCTTCTGTATGCCTCACCCATTTTTACTAATCTAAAAAAGGGTGAGCTCATAAAATTGGAAAACTGCTACAGTAAAATAGCCAAATTTACTGCATACCTCATCTATAGAGTACACCATTGCCTAGCATGCCATCACTTTAAACTGGCTTGAACTACCCAACCTACTTTCTTATAACCAACTTGTTGCCCTTCACACTCATATACACCAACCTGAGAAAATCCCTGCTCTTCAGAATCTAGTGAAACCCTATAATAGCACTTGTCCACTTCGCTCTACTAATAAAGGTCTGTTAACAACCATCAAAATTAACAACATAGCTGGACAGTCCCTCTATTCAGCAAGTACAGCTAGGCTTTGGAACGCCTTACCTCCTGACATCCGATCAATTACCGATAAACACCACTTTAAAAAATAAATAAATAAATTCTTGCACAACTCTAAACTCTGCAACTGTCCATTTTCCCCTTAGCAATCTACACACACACACACCTCCCTGCCTCATTACAGCTCTACTACTACTCAGATAGTTGTTCAACCTACTCTTGCTGTAAATTGCATTATCAAATCATTGCACCACCACAGAGACAATATGTAGAAATCAATGTATTCTCTATGTACTTGGCTGATATGGTTCAGTCTCGACTAATGTCTAGTACTTTTTCTCTTTTACTGTCTATGCCAAAATTACTAGACATCACGAATGTAACATCAGTCTGTTATTGTTTATAACTGATATGATATAATTTGATGTAGTCATATGATATAATCTTGATGTATTATGTAATGCTTCCTTTGTAAATGTTTGTCATTTTGTGGAGCTTTTCTCCCCAGACCTCCGTTGAAAAAGGACTTGTGTCCAGACGGACTTTCCCGGTAAACAAATGATAAATAAATAAGAATAAAAATAAATTTTGAGATGGTTTTCCTTAACTATTGCTTCTTGGTATACTTTGCATGGCAAAGCTATTTCAAGCAGTATCAAGGCCCTTTCTACTAAAGCCTTGGTATCTATGATGGCATACTGGAAAGGGGTGGACTGTAAAAGCATTTTAGAGGCAGCAACTTGGTCCTCTATATATACTTTTACATAGTATTACAAACTGAATTATTTTTCCACTTCCAGGACTGGCTTTGCTAGGACTGTTCTCCAGGGGTTTCTAGATCCTTAATCTTCCTTTTCCTAGATTGGATAGGCTTTGGTATTCAACTCATATAGCCAAAGGCTACTGCAGCAGTGAGAATGATGAACATAGTACAGTTGTATAAGTTGCACTTACCATAACAGTAGATGTTCAATGTCCTCACTACTGTAGTAGCTGCACTCACCCTCCATCCCCTCCATCTGTATATAGTGTGTTGGTGAGATATAAAGTTATTTGTTACTGTTTATATCTTTTAGAAGATCATTAATGATTGAGCTGTTTCTGTTTGTATATCAAGTAAGTCCTGACGTGGTCTGCACTCTGATTGCTGATTCCCCTCTAAGGGTCCTATCAGCAGTCAGGGAGGTGATCTGGGAGGGAGCCAGAACTTTGTGAAGCTGGCCATTTGTTGTATACTGGACAGGATACAACCCATATAGCCAAAGGTTACTGCAGGGGTGATGAATTTGAACAGTAATTTTTATGGTTGATAGGTTCATAGGTATATGCTAGGCTGATGACAAGGACCATAACAATCCTAGCCAAACTTCCCAAATATAGCCAGCAATTTTATTTGGTGCCCTAGAGGTTGTTTTCATGGCTATGTTTTAATGACTTTATGTAAGATAGAGCATGGTTGATCAAGCATTTACAGACTGACTCTGTCCATTAGAGATGTAGGTGCAAGACCAGGGATAAATTCCTTATTTCTGATCCAGTAGTGCAGTTTACTCTTGAGTATGGTTAGGGAACAGTTCTGTTTCACTCGGATGGGAAGCCTGTTCCAGAGAAGGGGTATTAGTACTGTCCCTCCAACAAGTCCTGTTTATGTCTCAGGTAAGGTGCAAGTTTCTACATCTGGTAGTTCTGATGCTTTTTGTTTCACAGATAATGCAAAAGATCCACCAGAGCAGGATCCAAGGATGCCTTGCATGCCATGCATAGATCACCTCTCAACAATCTGTAGGAGACAGTATAGTAATAGGGCTTTGAAGTGAGCAATCATAGGACATGTTATTTCCTTTTTGTAAGGAACCTTTGTGGGTGTCCCAGTTGTTGCATGTGCCTCGTCACATATGTACCAAAGAGTGTGTTGTACTTGGTCTGATTACAACAGAATGATGACTTCATTGGAACGGGATGTCATACTCTTGTTTGTAAGTTGAGTAACATAGAATGATTTCCTTGCTACCTTAGAAACGAGTTAGTCGAATGCCAGTTTGTGGTCTGGATTCAGCTCAAATCCCTGACTATGTTGAATACTCTTAAGGGTATGTTGTCATTGTGGCAGCTTCCTGGGGTAGCCAACTTTCCAAAGGGTACTAATATGCATTTATTGGCATTGTGTTTTAAACCCTGAATCTGCCACCATCTATTGGTCTGTATTAGCCCTTCCTGGAGGATGTCAGTGTCTTGGGGTGGGGGGCTTTTTGACTTCTCCCAGTTTGCAGTCATCAGCAAAGTTGGTTAGCCAGAGGCCCTTAACATTGGCCATGACTTCTAAGAAGTAGGTACCAAAAAGAAGTGGACCCAGCACTAAACTCCGAGAGACTCCACTAGTGACCGGTCTTTTTGTAGAGGTGGAATTCCCTATCTAACTTCTTGGTCCTATCCGAAAGCCAACTGGCTATTCAGCATATAACATAAGAATTTATGCTTAGTTCCAGGAATTTGTTTAAAGTGCCTGAGTGGGGTATTGTGTCAGATGTCATGGTGAGATCAAGGTAGGCAGTATGCACTATTTTGTCCTCATCTGTTGCCTTGGTGACCTTCTCAAAAAATGTCTTAACAGGTTGAATAGGCATGATCTTCCCTTGAAGAAACTGAACTGGGTTGTATCAAGAGTTTGACGTTTTCCTTTGTTACTATTTTATCGTTGCCATGGTAATTCAATTCATAGCTTTGCATATGAGACTAATCAGACTTGTATGGATCCTAGAAACTACAGACCCATATGGCCTATCCTTGTACAGATGATTACTGCTGCAGTGCTCCATTTGTGTGATATGAAACCTGACTGGATGCTATGGCACAAAAATGACTCCAGTGGTCCTAACTGGTCATGTTTCATGCTATGTATGAGACATCCTGGGATATTATCAGGTTAATACTAGGAAATCCGTCTGTAGACTATTACATATCTACTCACTAACCAGACTGCGACCAAAGGTTAGAATCCCGCCATATGCCTTGTGTTGTGAGGCAAACACCTTAACCATTATGTCAACATCCAATGTACGCCTGTACAGTAGTGACGTTAGGTGGGCTGCCTGACCCTCATTGAAAGACCTGCTGCTAGAGATATACCCCAGGGTTTATTTCTTTGGGAACTTCTGTTGTTTACTTTTTGGAGGTCAAAGCTAGTGTTAAGGATTTGTGGCTACCAAGTGTTTAAATGTCTGCAAACCTGATGCCATCATAAATTCCCCAGAGGTCACCACTGTTGTGAAGAAATAACTAGTTTGAAAAGCATGGATTAAAGCTAAATATGAAGAAGTGTATAGGTTCATAGGTTGGTACTAGGCTATCAGCCCTAGGACCTATACAAGCCTAACCATAACAATTCCTGGATATTTCTTCCCACAATATTTATTTCCCTGGACCCCTGTCTAGCAGGATGACTGACGTGATCCCTGGGGTGAATTTCCATCTCTCATCCAATCGTCAAGGTTCCTTTTGAGGAGGGCCAAGGAGGTGCTCTGCTTGACATGTATGGGCAGTCTATTCCAGAGTATGGGGAGTCTCTGGGTCAGGAACCTCTCTCTCCAGCATAATTTGTTCATTGTGATGACAAGGTTTAGTTCCCTGGAGCGTGTGGCTCTGAGGGATTGGGATTTCTTTAAGTGGAGCATGTCCAACAGCTCAGGGTTTCAAATCTTTTGGTAAGCATGACTCCCCTTGTAATGGTCATACTGAAAGTACTCCCCTAAAATTGATTATGTAGGGTCTAGGAACTTATGTCAACAAAGAACTTCCTTTATTACCATGTACCCACTGTCATAAGGAAGTAGGTTTTCATTGCACAGCATATATCTAAAGATCTGATGTTGTCTTTTTTCATCTGGTTCAACATGTGGGTAGTCGGATCTGTCCAGATCTGACCTCGGCACCTTGTGCAAAGCTTTGGATCCGAGAACTATGCCTCCTCCCCCACCAAATGTTCCCTTGTCTTGCCTGAACTACCCCAGATATCATTTGCTGCTTGTGGAAGCCAGATGTATGGACCGAGAGCTCATCCATAAGTCACAATAAGTGAATGTTTTTTTCCTCCTCCGTTTTAAAAAATTAATTGATAAGTTGGATTTGACAAGGCTTCCATGTTTTGTGTAGTCTTAGAGATAGTGTTTTCTTGTACATTTGTGTAGTTTTTCATCTGTGTTTGCATATGTTAGTTTTGATAGAATTACCTAGATTTAGATTATAGCCTTTTTTTTATAGTAGTAATACTTTTATAGTCAATTTAGTTAGTTAGCTCATGTGCTCAGGCTTCAAAAAGTGCTCTCCCTACAGGTGTAAAATACTCCCCAAGAGTCGCACTCTGTGTGCATACTACATGGGGCATTCGCACCTTCAAGCTTCTTGTTCTGTCTATGCTGCCTTCGGCTATAGAGCCCTTCAAGGGCGTAAAGAGAAACTTATAGAGAAAGGCACCCCCCCCCCCCCGAGTCCATAATGTCATCAGACACCCTAAGGGGTCCACTTTTTCTTCTTCTTGTCCCTTCAACAAGAAGAAAGATAAGGAGAAGGATAGCTCTAAACAGAGAGAGAGAGAGAAAAAAATAAAGAAAAAGCAAAGCTACCTGAAGATCATAAGGAGAGAACCAAGAAGAGGTGGTCTGATCCTACAGTTATTATGGGTCTAACACCAAAGGTTCCAAGACAGTCAGATCCGATTGTTTCTCAGATACAAGCCTTATTTCTGAAGTCTTCCTTTACTCTGGCTCAGATCAGTCCTATTCTTCATTCACTGATTTTGCAGAAAGGACCTTCAAAGCTGGCTTCAGTAACTCCTCCTCCCAGATCTGGCCATTCTCCTAGAAGTCATATGGAATTGTTTGAAGTTGACTGGATGAGGACATTTCTGAGGAATGGGAGTTCTCCTGGATTTGTTCCCAAGAAGGATCCTCGATCATTCCCTCCCTCCCTGACTGTTCAGTCTTCTTAGCTTCCTACCCCATCCCCATTTCCAGAGGCAGTTTGTATTAGATCCAGCCTTCCCACAGTACCAACGTTGGAGTCAACAGTGCTCAAAACTTTGACTTCAGCATCCTCCCTCGCTCATTCAGCTCTGATGTTTTTGGGTCCAGCAGAGTCCCAGAGCCAGGATGTTGGTGTCAGGGCTTCAGTGGTAGAGTCGACACAGAGACTTTTTGAGCCATTGCTGCCACTCAGGGCGTCAGCTTTTGACAGCTTAGTTCCAAGGTCTTTCTCTGGGCCTTCAGCTGTTGGATTCGAGAAGGCTTCTGACTTTTCCAGTTTGGCTGGCTCTTTTTCTGCTCCAGTGGCTGAATTAGCTTTTGAGGCTGTGGAGAGGACCTTGGCTGGACCAAGATATCTACTATGTCTTCTTAGCTTCCTACCCCATTTCCAGAGGCAGTCTGTATTGAATCCAACCTTCCCAAAGGACCAACTTTGGAGTTGACAGTGCCCAAAGCTTTGGCTTCAACATCCTCCCTCACTGACTCAACTCTGAGGCTTTTGGGTCCAGCAGAGTCCCAGAGCCAGGGTGTTGGTGTTATGGCTTCAGTGGTAGAGTCGATACAGAGACTTTTGGAGCCATTGGTGCCACTCAAGGCTTCTGCTGTCAACAGCTCATTTCCAAGGGCTTCCTCTGGGCCTTCAGCCATTGGATTCGAGAAGGCTTCCAACTTTTACAGTGTGGCTGGCTCTTTTTCTGCTCCAGTGGCTGAATCAGCTTTTGAGACTGTGGAAGAGGGCCTTGGCTGAACCAAGATACCTGGTATGCTCACAGCGCTCGGATCCATCCAGACTCCCATTGAAGACTGTGTACCCTTCTCCTCTCATTCTGGTAGACAGGGGCAAACAGATAAATTAGGCTTTGAGACTACTCAACTTTCGAGACCTTCATCCATTTCCAATGTGTCTCCTTTGAGTGTCCAAAGACACAGTCCTCAGAAAAGGACTTGTTAGAAGAATTTTGATTCCTCTCCTGAGTCTGTTACCAGATCACGGACTTTGATGAGGGAGAAGGTTCTCCGGGATCCCCCATGAAGATGTCTCTTTCAGAAACATTCTAGAACTGATAAAACAGCATGGGGAATGGTCCACTGAAGCCCCTTCTTCCGATGAGTCTGTGTTTCTCAAAGCCTTTGTGTCAGGCCCTTCAATGTCCTGAGTGGTCCCTCCTCCAAACCAGTTAGCCTCCATACTCAAAAGGCTTGGAAGGAGCTTGATGTGTCAGAACCCATACCTAAACAGCCAGATAGAATTTTAGCTGCTCCAAGGGCTAGGAAGTTCTGGGCTAAGGATCCCCCTGTAGATGCCATGGAGATAGCAGCAGCCATTAAAAAGGAACTGTCTGAGAAGACTTCCTCTATTCATCCCCCTAACAAGGAGTCTAGGCCTTTGGACAGATTGGGGAAACAGACATATGTTTCAGCCATTTTCTGTACTCGTGCACTGAATTACATGGCTCATTTGACTCGTTTCCAGAGGGATTTGATAAAGAAACTTTCAAAACTCTGGCAGGTAACTTACCAGAGCATGTCCAAAAACCTGTGGAGTCCCAGTTGTCATCCCTCCAGTTTACTATGAATGTATCCATGAGACTATTTTCCAGTGCAGCAGATGGTGCAGTCCATGCAGCCAGTACTGGTATTATGATGTATGGTCATGCCTGGATGTGGCTCTCTGACTTTGTGGAAGGATTCAGAACATCCTTCATCAGTGCCCCATATGATGGTTCCACTTTGTTTGGACCAAAGGTCAAGGACACACTTACCAGAAATGAACAGATGGTAAGACCTTGTCTGCCATTGGAATCTGTTTTTCAAACCCTCAGAAGTCCTTCTCCAGGAGTCAAAGTAGAGGAAGAAAAGTGTGGTTCAAGAAATCTCAAGGCTTTTACCAGAACAAGTCTGGAAACAGGCCTCCCAGAGGCAGAAGTGGTGGCAATTCCACAGGATGTCACCCCAGAGGAACAAGACAGTCTGCAAAGTGAAGGTTTCCATGGTCCAGTCACAGAGAAACCTTTCTAGTGTTCCTGAACACTTGCCTAGCTGCTGCACTCTGGAGGTAGCTTGGGGGATGCTTCTCCTTACACCCTGTAGCCTAGCAGTACATAACTCAAGATACATGGGTGTTAAGGATCATTTCCAGAGGTTACACAATTCCATTTTTAGAAACCCCAGGAGTAAAACAAAAGGTTGCCAACATTTCACCCAGTCAGATGTTCTTCGTCTCACATTGCTGCAGTCATAACCTGTGGGTAGTCCGCTGTCCTCGGTCGGCCCGAATACCAAAGAGCTAGGCTGGCGTTGGTCATTGTCGCCCAGAGCTGACGTCAGTACGTAGTGGTACTTAAGCGCATGACCGACGCCATATCCTCAGTCTTTCTTGCCGCGTGGTCCGAAGCAGAAGCAGTGTTTGCAAGTGCCGTTCGGCGTTCTGAAATTTTCATTTACCGAGTTTCAGACCGAAGACCAAGTTGAGCTAAGTACCCCGTTGGGGAAATTTTTGTCTTTTCTTGCCTCAGTTATCCGGATGTCAGAAAAAGTTAATAATTGCATTTCTTGTGGGAAACAGATACCTCATAGGGATTATCATTCTTTCTGTATTCCTTGCTTGGGGCCTGAGCACGACGTGGTCGGGTGTCGCTTTTGTGCTAGATTTAATAAGCGCACCATTAAACGCAGATTAGACTGTGCCAGGCTTGTTTTCAGTAAACGGTGTAATTATAACATGCCGTTGGATCCTCCGACGCCCGCTACCGCTAAAAAGCGCAAAGATAAATCTTTGAGGTCTAAACCGGATGAGTCGTCCGTTGCGGACGCCGGTTCTTCGGAGCCTCCGGTTGAATCTGTGGATCCTGCCGAGGGTTCGGCTGAATCCCAGGGGGAACCTTTACTTTTGCAGGAGTTGGCCTCTCAGGAGTTAGGCCCAGCTGTGAGGGTGCTTCTCAGGTATCTGTAGTTCCATCTTTACAAAAGGTGATTAGGCCTTCTACTTCAGTGGCTAAAGGCCATGCTAAGGCCAAATCTTGTCTTCTGGGCCCTGGTCATAGCTCTAGTTCTCCAGCCCCTGTTCCTAAAAAGCATATGTTGAAAATGGCAGAGGACTTGATTACTTTGATCAGGGGTTCTATGCCCCCCCCCAGAGAAGAGGCCTAGGGTGGAGCCAGATTTGGAGGGAATGGATCATTCTTCAGACTACTCTGATTCCTCAGCTGAAGAAATTCAGGAGTTCCCTTCCTATTCAGATTCGGAGGCAGAGGACTCCTGTCCTTCTGCTTCTCCTCCAGATGATTTTTCTTTTTCTGAGACTTTACATTCCATGAGGGAACATTTCAAGTGGGACGGTCAGGATTTTTCAGACTCTCGGAAAAGGCTTAGGGAATTTTTGTTTCTGCCACAACATAGGCCCTTGGCTATTCCTCCTGTCTTAGATGTTGTTCAGGATGTTTTTTCTGAATCTTCCCTTAATCCTGATTCTTTGCCTCCTGCCCCTGTTAAGCCAGACAGGTATTACAGAGTTCCAGAAGCACATAAGTATTTGTACAAGAGTCCCAGAGCTGATCCGGAAACTATTATTCAAGGTCCGAAGGGTGTTAGGGCTTCTGTGGCTAAGAATCCAGTTCCTTTGGATAAAGATTCTAGAGCGTTAGATAGGTGGGGTAAAAGTGTACACCTCCTCACGTTAGCTATGAGGGCTTTGAATTGCCAATTTCATATGCTGAAGTACCAGAACTTTTTGTTAGACCAATTGAAATCTAAGGTGGATGCTTTATCTGAGGGTATAGAGTGTAAGGAGCTCCAGGAGTTGGTTCATGCATCAGATCAGGTTGGCAAACATTCTTTGCAGTGTGGTTTCGATGCTCTTCAGGCTTCATCCAGGGTGGCTGCTACAGGTTCAGTTATTCGTAGACATGCCTGGCTTAAGGATCAAAATTTGTCAGAGCATGTTAAGGCTCGGATTTTGGATGCTCCTCTACAATCTGAAGTACTTTTTGGACCTCCTGTGGAATCAGTTTTGAATAAGATGGAAGATAAGGCTAAGTCTATGCAGGCGGTCAAGGATTTTATGCAGGTGCAGCCCCCTAAGTTTAGCAGGAATTGGCCTACTACAGGATGGTCTTATCCTTCTTCAGATTATCAGTCTAAGGGCAGGTCTAGACGTGGTAGAGGCAGGGCTCACGCTCAGGGTTCTTTCAGACCTAGGACTTGGAGTTCTCCTGCACAGTCTTCTGGTGAGGGCAGGGGTCAGTCCTTTCGTAAACAGACCCAATGACCTGTATCTTCCGCTGCCAGACCCTTCTTTACTGGCAGCTCCTCTAGGAGGAAAGTTGGGACTTTTCAAGCAAAACTGGCATTTGGTCACCCAGGACAAATGGGTGTTGGATATAATAAATCAAGGTTACAAGTTTTATTTTCACACTTTTCCTCCTTTCAAAGGCATGCCGGAGGTGCCTCCTCAGCAAAGGCTGGAGGCTCAGAAGCAAATTTCTTTACTTTTGCAGATGAGGGCAATTCAGGTGGTCCCTCCATCAGAAGTAGGCCTAGGATTTTATTCCCGTCTATTCCTAGTGCCAAAGAAAGGAAACACTTGGAGATCGATTCTGGATTTGTCCATTCTCAATACCTACCTAGACATTCCAAAGTTCAAGATGTTAACATTACAACAACTTCTGCCTATGCTAGGCAAGGATCACTGGATGGTAACCCTGGATCTCAAAGAGGCCTATCTTCACATTCCTATCAGGCCCAGCTGCAGGAGATTCCTGAGATTTCGGACTGGTACTTCTCATTATCAGTTCTCTGCATTGCCCTTTGGTTTATCTACTGCGCCCAGGGTATTCACAAAAGTTCTGGCTCCTGTAATTGCTTTCTTCAGACAGAGAGGAATACAAATTTATCCTTATCTGGATGATTGCCTGATTTTTGCTCAAAACAAAGACAAGTTACTACAACATCTCCAGTATGTGATGGCAGTTTTAAGATGCCTAGGGTATTCTGTGAACGAAATAACGTCCAGTCTAGTGTCCTCTCAGGACATGTGCTTTCTGGGTGTGAGACTGAATACAGCTTCTCAGATGGCATTTCTGACCCCGGACAAACAAAGAACTCTTCATCTATACTTCCAGCAATTATCCGTAATGTCCAGGCTGACTGCAAGGACAGTCCTTCAAGCCTTGGGGTTCATGGCATCTTGCATTCTAGTACTTCCCAATGCCAAACTGCATATGAGGAAGCTACAATGGTATCTCAAAAGTGTGTGGACTCAACACTGCCACGATTTGGACACAGTCATTCGGATTTTACCTTGCATCCAGAAGGAATTCTTGTGGTGGGCTCAGGAATGTCACCTAAACAAGGGACTCTCTGTGACCAGACCAGAGGCGAGTCAGATCCTAACGACGGATGCCTCAGACTTAGCTTGGGGAGCACACTTCAATGGGAAATGGATACAAGACAGGTGGCCTCCCAAACTACTACATTTGCATATCAACATGAAGGAGATGTTAGCAGTCCAATTTGCCTTGATGGCCTTCAAGGACCTACTTCAGCCGGGACAGGTGTTGATTCAAACAGACAACACAACAGTCATGTGGTACATCAACAAGCAGGGGGGAACCCATTCCTACCCTCTTTGCAGACAAGCAATGATATTGTGGGAGACTGCTCTAAGTTTGCACATCAATCTTCAAGCACGGTTTCTGCCAGGAGCACAGAACTCCCTAGCAGATGTATTGAGCAGACAAATTGTGGATCCCCACGAGTGGAAACTGGACCCTCAGGTTTTCAAACAGTTGACCGTGGCTTGGGGAGCTCCAGACATAGATCTGTTCGCTTCTCCACTGAATTTCCAACTGCCAAAATTTTGCACAAAGATGTTCCACCCAAATGCTTGGAAAGTGGATGCTCTATCTTTCAGTTGGAACAACCTTCACGTTTATGCTTTCCCCCCTCTGCCTCTTCTTCCCAAGGTACTCTTGAAAGTCAGGCGGGACAAGCCTTGCATGATTCTAATAGCACCAGATTGGCCACGTCAGCATTGGTATCCTCTGCTGAGGAGTTTAATTCAGGAGCCTCCTTGGCCTTTGCCACAGATTCCTCATTTGTTATCCCAGTCAAACAATCATTTTCTCAATGTCAGGGTGCAGTCCCTGCATCTAATAGCCTGGCGTATTCTGTAATGGAGCCGGTGGGGTCTCAGCTTCCTCAATAGGTTTTAGATGTCATTTTGGAAGCCAGGCGGCCTAGTACTCGAAAAGTTTATGCTGATAAATGGAAGAGATTTTTTCTTTGGAGCACAGCGAAGGGCTTTGATGTTTCAGTACCTAATTTGAGTTTTGCACTACAGTATCTTACTGAATTACTGGACAAGGGTTTGTCATTCTCTTCTGTGAAGGTTCATGCTGCAGCCATTTCTGCTCACTATGATTGTGACCCTCCCTTATTTTCTCACCCTTTGTTCAACCAATTTCTTAGAGGGGCGAAAAATATAAGACCCCCATGTAGAGCTCCTACTCCTTCCTGGGATCTCAATTTTGTGTTGGAGAAGCTTACTTTACCTCCTTTTGAACCTGCAGCTACGTCTGAATTGAAGTTTTTGTCTTGGAAGACTGCTTTTTTGTTGGCCATTACTTCTGCTAGGAGGGTATCTGAATTGCAGGCACTCATGGCAGTTGAACCCTTTCTAATATTCCATAAGGATAGAGTTTCTTTGCGTACTAACCCTACTTTTATGCCTAAAGTGATTTCTAATGTGGCCTTGAACCAGTCTATTCATTTGCCTACTTTTTATGCTGATCCCCAAAATAAGGGGGAAAAAGTCTTGCATTCTTTGGATATCCACAGGCAGCTACGTTATTATTTGAGCAGAACTAAGGAGTTCAGGCAGACTCAACAGTTATTTGTTTCCTTTGCTTTGGGTTCACAAGGGAAAGCTGTTTCAAAGCAGACTATTTCTAAGTGGATTGGTCAATGTATTGCTTTTTGTTATTCTCATCATGGGAAGAATATTCCTGCTGGAATCAGACCTCATTCTACTAGGGCTACTGCCACATCTACTGCTTTTTTGAGGGGGGTAGCTACTAAGGATATTTTAGAGGCAGCTACTTGGAGATCAGTACACACTTTTACTAAGCATTACCATCTCCCTCTTTATTCCAAGTCCAGGGCTGGGTTTGCCACTGCAGTTTTACAGGGCATGTTAGCAGCTCCTAATGCTATTTAGTTTGCCAGCCTCCCTTTTCCTTTGCTTTGGGATTCTACCCACAGGTTATGACTGCAGCAATGTGAGACGAAGAACATAGTACAGTTTTGTACCTACCATAAATGTAGATGTTCGAGGATCTACATTGCTGCAGTCCTGTTATCCCTCCCTCCTTCCCCCTCTATAGTTGTGGTTGCTGTGTTTCTTTTTGGGATACTCTTTATTTCCACACTGGTGGTTGTTGGGTGTTTACTGTTTTGGCTCTGGCCTTTCTTTTGTAGGCCTTCTGACATCTGGGGCAAGAAAGACTGAGGATATGGCGTCGGTCATGTGCTTAAGTACCACTACGTACTGACGTCAGCTCTGGGCGACAATGACCGACGCCAGCCTAGCTCTTTGGTATTCGGGCCGACCGAGGACAGCGGACTACCCACAGGTTATGACTGCAGCAATGTAGATCCTCGAACATCTACATTTATGGTAGGTACAAAACTGTACTTTATAATCTGCAGCAACAGAAATTCAGAAATTGCTAGTCACAAGAGTCATACAACTGTTCCCCCAAGACTAGTTAGAATCTAATCTTGTTCCAAAAAACTCTGGGGACCTGAGACCAGTATTGCATCTCAGCAAAGTAAATTAGTTTGTAAAACAGACAGAATTCCAGATGGTCATGATACAGTCCATTCTGCCTCTTCTCAGAAAGGACAATTGGATGTGCTTCATAGATCTCCAAGATGCCTACTATCACATAAAGTTCCAGAGGCAGTCAAGGAAATTCCTCCATTTCTGGCTAGGAGCCAATCACTTCCAATTCAGAGCTCTTCCTTTTGGTCTCACCACAGCCCCCCAGGTGTTCACCAAGGTAATGGCAGCAGTAACAGCTTTTCTCAGGCTTCAAGGGATCCAAGTATTCCCATATCTAGGCAACTGGATTTTAACTGCTGCCTCCAGGGATCTTTTTCTAACACACCAGTTATTCCTGCTAGAACCATCATTTGCCTTGGGTATTTCTGTCAACATAACGAAGAGCAAATTGCAGCCTATTCAATCTGTAAAATTCATAGGCAGCCTGATGGACACTGTTCTTCAAATAGCAAAGCTACCCTAAATGTGAATCAAGTCAGTCAGATCTGTTGCTCTTCAGGTAATAAATCACCCCCACCCCCAGAGCTCGACTGATATTAACATTTCTAGGGTTAATGGCTTCTTCCATAGGGATGGTCCCATTAGCCAGATATCACTTAAGAGTTCTACAATGGACATTAGCGGTACAGTGGTCCCAGAAAGTTTATCCCCTTCACCACAAAATTCATCTCATCCAACCCTGCAAGAACTGTATGTAATGGTGAAAAAGTCTAGTTCAGTCACTCTGAGTAGACATTTCTCTCCTGTGATACCCAAAGCCACAGTGACCACAGATGCCTCCATTCTTGATTGGAGGCAGCATTTTGAAGGGAGATCAGTCCAAGGAATGTGGTCTCTGTTACAGGCCAACTTTCACATCAGTATCTTGGAGTTAATAGTGATCGTGCTTACGTTGCAGGCTCTTCAGGGCTAACTTCCCAAGAATGTGATCGCCATACACTCAGACAGCATATCAGTGCTTTGATATATCAACAGTCAAGGTAGAACCATATCATACCCTGTTTGCTGTGGTGCCATGTTAGTCTGGCAATGGGCGATGTCTTCCAACCTCTTTCTACTAGCAATGCATATACCTGGGGCTTTCAACAGCCTAGTGGACAAGATGAGCAGAATGATATTACTGCCTCAAATGTGGTCTCTCAACATATTTGTGGCAATCAAGATCTTTAGCCGTTAGGCCCAACCTTACTGCAACCTCTTTGCTTCTCATTTAATCAGCAAATGCAGAAGTTACATTGTCCTCATCCCTCCACAGAGTCCATAACTGAGAGATGCTGTACTCCATCCTTGACCCCCATTCCCCTTATTTCCAAGTTCGTCCAGAAAGCAATGGAGCACAAGACCAAAGTAATCCTCATTGCCCCTTCTGGCCTCGACAGGTATGGTTCCCCTTTATTTGGCTTCTTTTAGTTCACCCACCATGGGTGCTGGATCCCTTACCAGATGATTTCACACATCCCTCCAGGATGAATCAACCAGACCTACAGACCCTAAAATTGACCACATGGTTTCTCCAGTTCTAACAATCGCCAGAGATGCCAGGCTTTCTTCCCCAGTAGTACGAATCATTTTCACAAAAAGCAAAAATACACAGGAACAGGTGAAAGGTGCGGTACAAGAAAACTTTGTAAACTTGAAGTAAAAAAACAAGTACCAAAGCAACATGGCTGGGCAAAAACCTCTGTTTATTAAACAAAATATAAAGTAATAAAAAGTGAGCACTTTTGTTTTAATTGGAAAACCCCAGGCTTCTGGGCCTGGGGTTTTCCAATTAAAGGCTTTTCTTAGCTTGGCTGTTACTTCATCCCATTTCATATTCTGTACCTTTAAAGTTTATTCTTTCTTTTACTTCTTTTATCCATTTAGCACCTTTGTTATATTCCATAGGATCTTCTCCAAAATGCATCTATTTCTTCTTTTTTTGGCAGTCTTTCAATTTCTTTTACCTTGTTTCCCATTTCTCTCTAAAACTTTTTTGGGTCATCAATAAACTGCATATTTTATACTTTTCCTTTATATTTATCTATGTACCTTCTAAGTTTTTCCACCTGTGCTGAAATTTTTAGTTTATTTGCAATAGCGCATGATAGATCCTGGTCTGTTCTAATACTGCACATTGCTTTCATCACATCTATCTTTCTTAGTTTATTTTGTTGATCTATTCCCTCTTCTATAGTCTTCTAACAGTGACACTTCTTGTCTTAATTGCTTTATAGTTTTCTCTATTCAATACTTCCATGATGGTATTTGATTTCTCCCCTTCCTTTCCCTCACTACCCTGTGTTCTTGTGGTAGAACTTTATCAGTTATTAATTTAGCTGCACATTAATATATCCTGATTACGTCTGTTATATCGCATGGAACTCTAGGGACAGTCTTAATTACTGTGTTCATTTGTTTTATCAAACTTCTGACATTTTGAGTTTTATTGACCCTTCTGCACTCTATTTCTTTCATTGATCTTAATATAAGTATGTCTGTTAAATCAAGCAACTCTTCTCTTAGCTCATTTTCTTCCAAAATTAGGGCACATCCCTTGTTTTTCATTTCCTGTGGGCATTCTTTAGAAAGTTCTATAGCATCTTCCTGTGGCATATTCCTTTCAATTTCATCGTGTGCCATTCTCTGTCATATGGGAACTCACTGGCCTATCACTCCTCAATAGTGACTGCATCAGAGTTTCCTGTTCTTCCCTTGCTGCCTAGCTTCAAGTGAGCTTTTATACTGGTATCCTGTGGAAGGCTCAATATCTTGATATGGCACCTGACCAATTGCTTCCTTTTTCAGTGGTTTCCCCTTAATTTGGATATCCATTGCTCTATCCTGTTGTGGTGCTTTCTACATTAGACTTTCTACATTGAATCCTTCACTTTGCAGGTGCTCCCTAACCTTAATTTCTATTTCTTTAACTTTTCCATTACTTATCTCCTTTTCTACTTTTCCTGTTTGTCTTCTTTATTTTTTGTATTGTAAAGTTTTCCATATCTGGATTCCTTTGCCTGTATTTCTCTTCAAATATCTTTGGTGCTGCTCTTTTTGTATTAGTTTTGCTTTCTCCTTTGCATAAATATTATACCATATTAAATCTCTTTTTTTCTTTCCCATGTCCATATTTCTTCTTCAGATGTCTCCTGATCTTCCTGCTTCGCCTTACTTTGGGGACTCACTCCATCATGCTGTGATGTAATCTATGTTAGACCTTCTACATTAAATCCTTCACTTCGCAGGCACTCCATAACTTCAACTTCTAGTAGAGTAAAGAAGAGAACTTTGATAATTGTAATAAAAAAAAATATATTTTTTTTTAGGTTTTTTGCAGGGGGGCAAGCCCTCCTCCACCCCCTGCTAAATAAATATACCAACTCCAAGATCGCAGTACAGTGAGGAAACCAGTAAATTTCCTGTTCCGAGCTGTACGTCGATCTCCATTCAAAACATTTGAAGTTTCAGAAGTTTGATCTTATGGTCTCGAACATTTGCAGTTCAAAGTTTTGAAACTTCAAGCTTGTGAAGGGAATCCACACACACACCCATATATATATATATATATATATATATATATATATTCTTTCGGGTTTTCCCGGTTAGGGGTCGCCACAGCGGAACTCCGGTCCGCTAATGATTGGCAGTTGATTTTTACGTACCGGCTTGCCAGGCTTGACGCACAACCTTCAACAAAGGTATGCCCATTCATGCATGTCTCCACGCAGAAGACTCTCTAGCTGAGAATCGAACCGGACAGCGTCTGACTGTGAGGCGACAACGCTGCCACAGCACCACCACTGTGGGTGTATATATATATATATATATATATATATATATGTACACACACACACACACACACACACACACATACATACATTATGCACACATATATAATGACCCTTGATGGTCAGTCAGAAACTCGATCTGAGGTAGTTTATGCAGGACAGGGGAATTATGGATAGGGGTGGAATCAGAGCTCTCAGATCCAAGGCTTTGTCACAAGATGCGAGGACATTTAATTGCACAACCTGGATCTGTCATTGTGGTGAGCACATAACTTTGTTGTATCTCATCCAGGTACAGGAATGTAATCCTTCCCATGTAGCTGCACTCATAAGGTATTTGACTATAATGCCCCTTTTATGTGTACTTGTCCAAACATTTGTCACAACTGGAATGACCACACATCTTTCTCACTAAAAGTCAAGGACCTAAATCATGAAAATTATGCAGACCTTCTCAAACCATTGTATTTTTCTCAGTATTATACAGAATGCTGAGAGGTAACCTCTGCCTCACATATTTAGCTTTATCTGATCCTGTCTTTTTGTAAGACCTATTACACATTCGCAAGACCAGTGGTGTATCATAAACACCTTCTCAAGGTAACTCAATCTCTTTTGCAAAATAAAAAGGATATGTATGTATCACAAAGAATACTGTTTTGTTTGGAACATTCTTCCATTCCACATAAAGCAAAGTACTTCTCTAACTCTATTCAGATGTAATTTGGACAAATGGATAGGTAACCACAAATTCACCCTTGGTTTAGCACCCCTGTCCCTCATGGATAGGGGAAATATGTACCTGTCCCAGTATATCGTTGAGGTTCTTCATGTTTCACTGTTGCAGTCATTACATTTGGGTAATCTGCTGGCAGGTTGCCTTCAGTCAGCCTGAATAACAAAGTCTTGGGTCCTGCGTCGGTTGCTGTCTCCTCTTCCATGATGTCAGGTCGTCAGGGGTATAAAACATGCAGCCAACGCCATTTTATTCAGTCTTTCTTGCCGCACGATGCCTGAAGCAGAAGCAGTTCTCAAGTGCCAGTCGGCCGACTCCTGAAATTTTCGTATTCGAGTTTCAGAACTGAAGTTTTCAAACTAAAGCTAAGTACCCCGTTGGGGAAACTTTTTCTTGCTCCTTACCGATGTCAGTAAAAGTTAATAATTACATTACTTGTGGGAAGCAGATACCTCATAAGGATTTTCATTTATACTGTATTCCTTGCCTAGGCCCTGATCACAACGTGCCTTGCTGTCGGTTTTGTGCTAGATTTAACCAGCGCACTATTACGCGTCGGTATATTTGTGCTTCTAAATATTTTGGTTCAAGATTTAACTATCCTGAAGTGTCATCAGTTAGCAGTCTGACTACCGGAGTACACAAAAAGTGCAAGGATAAAGATGGAGACAAACCATCGAGGTCCACAACCAATGACGAAGCTTCTCCTAAGTCAGTCGCTGGTACTCAGTGGGGCGCTTTCGCAGCTCCTGATACCCACTACTTTTGAGTCGCAGGCCTCTACTGAGACCCATTCGAAGTCATGTATGCCACGAGATTCTCAGAGTATTGAACCCGCAGATGTCTCTCCCTTGGATGGGTCCAGAGCCGCTGAGCAGGCACCTGCTTTCTGAGGGTGTTTTCAGGCCTCAACTTTTTTATATTAAACCGACGCCAGCAACAAAAACAAGGTCAAAAACAACTTCTATGTCTAAAAAACTGATGCATGAGCCACGTGCTCAGGCCCCTATGCCTAAAAATCAGATGATCAAAATGGCTGAGGATTTAATTACCTTAATAAGGGCCCCCCCCCTGCTAAGAGGCCTAGGCAAGGCACTGATTATGAATCTTCAGATCAGGTTTCCATTTCCTCTGATTTTTCTTCTGATCAGGACTTTTCTGTTCCACCCTATGAGGATTCTGATGCAGAGGAATCCATCCCATCTGCATCTCCTCCTGAAGAGTATTCTTTTGGAGAGACTTTGCATTTTCACTGGGAGAGTCAGGACTTCTCTGAATCAAAAAAGAGGCTTAGGGATTTCCTCCTTCTTCCTCAGCATAGGCCTTTGGCAATACCTCCTGTATTAGACATTGTTGATGATGTGTTCTCGGAATCAAGCATGGCTCCTGATTCCTTGCCTCCGGCTCCTAGTAAGCCAGACAGATATCACAGGGTTCCTGACTCCCACAAATTTCTTTTCAAAAATCCTGCTGCTGATTCTGAGACTATTTCTCAGTGTCCCAAGGGTGTTAAGGCTTCTGCAGCCAAAAATCCTACCCCTTCTGATAGAGATTCCAGGGCACTGGATAAGATGGGGCAAGAAGGTTTATACGTCTGCAACCTTGGCAATCAGGGCTTTAAACTGCTAGTTTCATATGCTTAAATATCAACAGCATGTAATGGGCTTACTGAAACAAAAAATGATGTTGATTTCTGATTGTGTGGAAAATAAAGAGTTACAGGATTTATTGCATTCAGCAGAACAGGTTGGAAAGCATACTTTGCAATGTGGTTTTGATTCCTTGGAGGCCTCTTGTAGGGCCGCTGTTACTGGATCTGTGATTAGAAGGCATGCCTGGCTCAAGGAGCAAAATCTGCCTGATAATGTTAAAGCTAAATTGTTGGATCCCCCTTTACAGCATAATACTCTGTTTGGTAATAAGGCAAAAGAGGTTTTAAAGAAAATGGAAGACAAAGCTAAATCTATGCAAACTGTAAAAGATTCTTGCAAGTGCAGCCACCCAGGTTCAGTAGGCACTGGCCTACTAAAAATTGGTCCTTTCCTGTGTCCAACACAGCCACTCAGGGCAAACCCAGGTGCTTAAAAGGCTCCAGATAGCAATCACATGGTTCTTACAGGTCAAAACAATGGGGTACGTCCACCTCCAAATCTGGAGGAAACAAAGCACAACCCTACAGTAAGCAGCCTCAATGACTTTCCTCTACCATCTCCAAGCACTTATCTTTTGGCAGCCCCCTTGGGGGGAAAACTAGCACTTCATGCTCAAAATTGGCAGTTAATTACCCAGGACAAATGGGTATTAAACGTAGTATCCCAGGGGTACAGTTTTCATTTCCATACTCTGCCAATTCCAAATGGATGGCAGGATCTGCCACAAAACCAGTGGGCAGAGGCCCAGAAACAAGTCATGTCCCTCATAGATATGGGGGCTATTCAACCGGTACCAGAAAAGGAAAAAGGACAAGGTTTTTATTCAAGACTTTTCCTGGTACCCAGAAAAGACCATTCATAGCATCCAATACTGGACTTATCGATTCTGAACATGTTCCTGGACATTCCAAAATTCAAAATGCTGACTTTACAACAGCTTCTGCCTATGCTAGGCAAGAATGCTTGGTTAGTAACTCTAGACTTAAAAGAGGTGTACCTGCATATCCCAATAAGGGAATCATGCAGAAGATACCTCCGCTTCAAAGCAAGCTTTTTGCATTACCAATTCTCTGCACTGCCCTTTGGCTTATCTACTGCACCCAGGGTCTTTACAAAGTGCCTGGCACCAATAATTGTATTCTGCAGACAAAGAAACATTCAAATTTATCCTGATCTGGATGATTGTCTCATTCAAGCAGAGGACAAAGACACTCTTTTTCTAACATCTGGCATTTGTAAAAAGGCTTCTAGCATGCCTAGGGTACACCATAAACGAAAAGAAATTACAACTGGTACCCTGTGAGGTAATAACATTCCAGGGTGCAAGCTTGAATACAACTGCCCAGATGGCTTACCTCACGCCAGACAAACAAAGGCAACTGACAAGATATTTCAAACAAATGGCAACAAAAGCCCAGTTATCAGGCTTTGGGGTTCATGGCATCCGGCATTTTACTAATTCCATATGCGAGACTGCATATGAAGAAACTTCAGTGGTACCTAAAAAGTTTATGGAGTCGACATTGTCACAGCCTGGAAACAATGATTCCTCTCATTCCCTGCCTACAACAGGAGTTTCTTTGGTGGGCAGAGATATGTCACCAAAACAAAGGACTCTCATTCACTGTACCGTCTGCCACCCAAACCCTAACTACAGATGCATCAGACTATGCTTGGGGGGGGCCCATCTGGCAGGAAGATGCGTTCAGGGCAAATGGAGCCCAAACCAAATGCATCAGCATATCAACCAGAAAGAAATGCTAGCTGTTCAGAATGCTCTGACAGCCTTCAAGGACTTACTCCATCCAGTACAACTACTGATAAAGACAGACACCACCACAGTTATGTGGTACATAAACAAGCAGGGGGTACACATTCCTACCCCCTTTGCAGACTAGCCATGGTCTTGTGGAACACAGCCTTGACTTGCCAAATACGTCTTCAAGCTCAATTCCTGCCAGGAAAGCAAAATACTTTGGCTGATGACCTAAGCAGAAATCTTATGGACCCGCACAAATGGAAACTGGATCCACAAATCTTCAGTATGTTAACACAGAAATGGGGGAGCCCAGACATAGATCTATTTGCCCCTCTCCCCAAAATGATCAGTTGGACAAATTCTGCACAAGAACTCATCACAAAAAAGCATGGAAAGTGGGATGCTCTATCCTTCAGCTGGAAAAACCTATCAGTCTATGCCGTTCCCCCCTCTCCCTCTACTCTCCAAGATCTTACTAAAAGTGGGACAGGAAAAACCAAAAATGATCCTAATTGCTCCGGACTGGCCTCGCCAGCACTGGTACCCGCATCTATGGAATATGTCACACCTTCCTCTATGGTACTTGCCTCAAATACCTCATCTACTGTCTCAGCCGAACTATCAAATTCTGCACACTCAGCTCCAAACTCTGAATTTTGCAGCATGGCTAATCAAGTAATTATTCAAACCACACCTCTCAGTAAATCTGTGATGGATGTCATTTTGGAAGCCAGAAGGCCTAGTACTACTAGAAAATATTATGCTGTTAAATGGAAGAGATTCTGTGCTTGGAACCAAGCACAAGGAATAGACACAGCAAAGCCCAATATTCCTCAGATTTTAAAATACTTAACTGAGATGCTTGACAAGGGCCTATCTTTTTCTTCAATAAAAATCCATGCCTCTGCCATCTCGGCTCATTACAACACAGAGCCTCCCCTCTTTTCTCATCCAGTGCTTAAACAGTATCTTAGAGGGGCCAAAAATTTAAGGCCTCCCAGGAGAGCTCCAACTCCTGCATGGGACCTCAATTTTGTGCTGGAAAAACTCACCCTGCCTCCATTTGAACCAGCAGCAATTGCGGATATAAAATTTCTATCTGGGAAAACAGCTTTTCTCTTGGCAGTCACTTCAGCAAGAAGGGTTTCAGAACTACATGCTCTCATGGCAGTGGAGCCTTTCATTTTATTTTACCTGGACAGGGTGGCCCTCAAGACCAATCCTTCTTTTATGCCTAAGGTGGTATCCAGTTTGGCTCTTAACTAGACCATTCACCTGCCAACATTTTACCCAAATCCGCAGAACAAGGGGGAGCTTATTCTGCATTCATTGGATGTACACAGACAACTAAGATTTTACTTAAGACCAAATCCCTAAGAAATTCTGAGCAACTACTTGGTAGCATTTGCTGCAGGATCAGAGGGGAAGGCTATATCAAAGCAGACTTTTTCTAAATGGATAAGCCACTGCATTCATTTTTGCTATTTGCACCATGGTAAACTTATGCCCAAGGGGATCAGATCACATTCCACCAGGGCCCGCCTCTACTTCAGCAGTTTTTCTCAGAGGGGTACCGACCAAAGACATTCTAGAAGCTGCTACTTGGAGCTCTGTTCATACCTTCACAAAGCATTATCATTTACCTCTCTTCTCTAAATCCAGGGCAGGCTTTGCCACTGCAGTCCTGCAGGGCCTTATAGCCGCTCCTAATGCTGTTTAGTTCCATCCTCACATCCATAGCTTTGGGATTCCACCCAAATGTAATGACTGCAACAGTGAAACATGAAGAACATAGTGCAGTTGTGTACACTTACCATAAATGTAGATGTTCGAGTGTATTCACTGTTGCAATCCGAGTTACCCACCTGCCATCCCCCTTTCTATACCTTTTCTTTCCTTCACTATACTCATAAGTCTTTGTGGTGTATTTGCATTTAGTCGAAGGTAAGGTTTATGTTTCTAAAAGTGCATTTATGTATTTACATAATGTATTTATATATATATATATTTTTGCTCCCCATTTGGGGGGCACCCGACATCTGGGGCAAGAAAAACTGAATAAAATAGCATCGGCTGCATGTTTTATACCCCTGACTACCTGATGTCATGGAAGAGGAGAGAGCAACCAACGCAGGACCCAAGACTTTGTTATTCAGGCTGCCTGAGGGCAACCTGCCAGCAGATTACCCAAATGTAATGACTGCAACAGTGAATACACTCGAACATCTACATTTATCGTAAGTGTACACAACTGTACTTTCAGCCCGTGTATGGGTTATTCATATGTAAAATATAAGAGCTAATTCTACCATGGGGAAATATAAGGCTTGGCTTCTTAAGATCCTCATAGGTCAGTAGCCTACTAAATACTTATAAGAACTTGACTAAATTAACAATTTGTGCACAGGAGAATAATATGCTGTTAAATATTTCAAAAGTAAGCATATGAGATTTGGGAGACCTAGATTTAAGGGTGAGTATAAGGACCTGGATATATGGGTAGACCCGTCGATGACTGTCTTAAAACATCTTTATTAAATTATCACTTAAGATATAAGGAAGCATACATTTCCAGAAAAGAAAACAACCATTTTATTTTTTTTCATTTGCATACATTGCCCATATCTTTTCTTTCTTTGTAACTATCATCAGTCCAGCATTACATAAATTGCTGAATTCCTGCCTTCATTTTAACCTCACTTCTCCTCCTTAACATTATTCTGCATTTATTGTAACCACAAGTGTGAAGTAGTTTACTTAATTTGGTCTTCAACCTGTGGGATACCGGATCCGAGCTGGCAATCTCACTAGCATCTGCTCCAAGCTCTTCCCCTTACTCATAATACACCTCCACTACCTTCCAATCCCCAGATCTTGTTTGCCGCGGCTAGCTGAAGCATCGTGATCTCCAGAGCTCCGAGTAGTAAGTGGGTTTTGAAAGCTTTTAGAAAGCCTTTTTTCTGTGTAACTTTTAGGATAGTGGTTAGTATAGATTCCCCTTCTCCTCCCCTCGTTTGGTGCGTCGCGTAATTAAACTTTACTGTTGTTTAGCTTAGTTGGTTAGTATACTTGCTTCCCCTCCCTCCCCAGTGTGTTCTGTGTGTGTGTAGTTTTCAGTGGGTTGTTTTCCCTCTTTGTCTGAATGGCTGAGAAGCCTGTGTTTAAAAGGTGCACTGAGGGTGGCCATAAGTTGTCCCCTGCAGATGGCTACACGGTTTGTGTAATGTGCTTGGGCTTTGCACATCTAAGTACAGACTGCTCTATTTGCGCGGGTTTTAACCCACGTGCAATCAAGGACAGGAAGGTGAAGTTGGCCCTGAAAGGCCTTCTTCCCACTTCTGAGGTGGTTGCCTCATACTCTGCTTCGGTCACAGCGGCTGCTGTGGCCACCTCTCCTTCCTCTCTTGCCCTTATGTCTCCTCTCTCCCAGGATGTGACTCAAACTCCCATTTCAAAGCCTGCGGAATTGGAGTGGAAAAGGGGCAGAGAGAAGGAGAGAGAGAGAGACAAAATCTAGGACTGAGAAATGTAAGAGATCCCCGGACCTCCCTTCATCTACTAAGAGTCATAGGATCCGTGACTCCCCTCGGCTCCGATCTCTGAGATTTTCCTCTGAGCTGGAGGAGACACGCTGTATATCTAGGGCCTCGGTTCCCCACCCCGCAAGGTTGGAGTCCGTGGCCTCATCGAGGTCCATACGGTCCTTATCGGAAGTCGTCATGGATAAAATGATAAGGAGGTTCATTCATACTCTGATCCAGATGGGGGTCTTGCCAGCCCCAGTCAGCTGTCTGGAGCATGTCGGATGTGACCACTTCGGATTTGTGCTACTCTCTGAGCTGAAGCTTGGGTGTCGGTTCCGAGGGAGCGGAACCTTTTTCATTGGCTCTGGCTTTGTCAGACCAAGTTCCCTCCCTCGGAGCTCCATCCACTTCGGGCCCGACTCCGAGTCTCTTGTCAGACCCGGGGAGACCGGCTTCCTTATTGTTTCCCCATGAGGTTCGTTCTCCTTCTGTGTTTGTGGTAGAAAGGGTTCTCTCTGCTGGATCAAGACCCCTGACTATCCCCTTGCACTCCGCCCCAACTCCCTTGGCTCTTTCTATGAATCGCATCATTTTACTAGAGGGACAGCCTGTGCTAGAGGAGTCCCAGACGGTTCCCCCTGAGGAACAAGTGGCTTGCAAGTTCCCCCCGGAGAGCACCACCGGAGATGTGCTTCGCAAGCATACATGTAAGAGGAGGCACTTGGACTCCCCCGAGTACCTCACCAAGGATACGAATTTGGATGATGGGGAAGGTTCCACCAGGTCATCTCTTGAGGATGTCTCCTTTGGAGACATCATGGAAACCATTTGCCAACGGGGAGGTTGGTCGCCCCCAAATCTTCTTCTGACAAGTCCGTGTTCCTGGAGGCTTTCGGCATGGGCCCATCTACTTCCTGGGTGTCCCCACCTGCAGATCCCTTGGTGGACCTGGTCACCTCGCAGGCCTGGAAGGAGCTGGACACCATGGAACCAATCCCCAAAAGGCCTGACAAGATCTTGGGTCCATCTTCGGATAGGCCAGCATGGAACAAGGGCTCCCCCGTAGATGCTTTGGTGGTAGCAGCAGCCACTAAGAAGGAACTAGCCCAAGAGAGTTCCTCTGTTCATCCTCCTGACCGAGAGTTGCGGATGATGGACCGCTTAGGGAAGTGGTTTACACTTCAGCTACCTTTTCTATTAGGGTGCTGAACTACCTGGCCCATGTCACGAGACTCCAGCGTGACCTGGTCAAGGAGCTGGTGGAGTCTCCCCCTAAGTCCATGTCGTTGGAGGAGAGGGACTCATTCTCCGTGAGGATGGACACTTTGAAAGCAGTCTCCAACACGTCCATGCGACTCCTTCCACATGCTACTGAAGGAGTGGCTAGGGTGGCTGGGTCTGGCGTGTCCATGAGGCGCAGCACCTGGCTCAGACTATGTCAATTTTTGGAACCTTTCACGGCATCCTTTGCCAGTGCCCATTATGACTGCTCTGCTCTCTTTGGTAAGACTGTCAGAGACTTTAGTCCAGAGTGAGAAGGACGGGAAGACACTGTCTGCCGTCAGAATCCACTTCTTGAACCCTTAAAGGTCCTTTTCCCGGAATCACAGAGGGCAAAAGAAGATGTGGTTCTGGAAGTCACAATATTCCTGGGACACTCAGGGCTTCTTCCCCCAGAGGCAGATGGGGACAGAATGCACGCCAGCCCAGAGGCAGAGGGGGTCCGAGCAATTTTGGGTCTCGAAAACCTTTCTCGGACAGGCCCGGAAAGCAACCCTGAGTAGTGGCCCGACTGCTCTACGCTTGAGGCCGTTGGGGGACGATTGTCCTTGCACCTGGTGGCATGGGAGTCCATAACATTAGACTGCTGGGTGCTTCAGATCATATCCAGAGGATACTCTATCCCCTTTGTGGGTCCTCGCAAATCTCCCAAACACCTCCTGGACGTACCACCCACTCAAAGGGAGGCAGCAGCACCGGAAATTTCCAAGCTGCTAGGAAAACGAGCAATTGAAACTGTCCCCCCAGATCAGTCCGGATCGGGCTTCTACTCCAGGTTCTTTTTGGTGCCAAAGAAAACGGGGGACTTAAGGCCCCATTCTGGACCTATCTACCCTGAACCTGTCTGTTGCCAAAGAAGAATTCCGGATGGTCACACTACAGTCCATCATGCTGTACCTGCAAGAGAGCGACTGGATGTTCTCGTTAGATTTCCAGGATGCTTACTGTCACATAAAGATGCACAGAAACTCCAGGAGGTTCCTCTGCTTCTGGCTTGGAGTCAATCATTACCAGTTTCGAGCTCTACCCTTTAGTCTCACCACAGCACCCAGGGTGTTCACCAAAGTGATGGCGGTGGTAGCGGCTCACCTGAGGCTTAAAGGGATTCATGTCTATCCGTACCTGGATGATTGGCTTCTAACTGCTCCCAGCAGGCATCTACTCTCTCAAACCAGGGATTGTTTCTTAAACCTTGTCCTGCATTTGGGGATCACAATCAACACATCCAAATCACTTCTAAATCCTGTCCAGGTGATAGACTACATTGGGGCAAGGATAGATACATTACAGTGCAAAGTCTTCCTGACCTTAGAGAGAGTACAAAACCTGGGGATGCATGTCTCTCTGATCTACCATTCTCATTGTCCATCGGCAGAATCAGTGTTGAGGGCCTTAGGTTCAAAGGCAGCGACCATAACGCTTCTCCCATATGCTCGGTTACATATGAGAATTCTACAGTGGACACTAGCTGTACAATGGTCCCTGTTGAAACTTCCATTGTCATATCTAATACAACTCAGTTGAGTCTGTCGGTCGTCCCTTCTATGGTGGATGTGTTCTCCGGACATTTTGAAGGGACGACCTTTTGTTCCAGACCCTATCCAAGCCACACTAACCACGGACACCTCTCAACTCAGGTGGGGGAGCATTGTTCAGGCAGGGCAGTCCAAGGCCTGTGGTCCCCTGTAGAGACCAGCTTGCACATAAATGTTCTAGAGATGAGGCCAATCCTTTTAGCGTTGCAGGCCCTTCATGCCTTTCTTCCTCAGAGAACCATTGCAATTCAATCAGACAACATGTCAGTGGTCTGGTATATCAACAAACAGGGAGGGACCAGGTCTTTTACCCCCTTTGTCGTGAGGCCATGAGAGTGTGGGAATGGGCGATCTCCACTGGTCATTTTCTCATCCCAATGCAAATTCCGGGTCTGTCCAACATTCTAGTGGAAGGGTTAAGTCGCACTATTCTGATGCCTTACGAGTGGTCTCTGAATCTTTCAGTAGTGGAACATATCTTCCTGGAGTGTGGTCAGCCTTGCTGCGATCTCTTTACATCTCCTTCCAATGCGAAGTGCAGTGAGTTTTTCGCTCTGAACCTCCTGCTGGGGGAGTCCCCCAGAGATGCTGTAGTCCATGCTTGGCCCCCCAGTCTTCAGTATGCTTACTCTTTAGTACCTCTTATTCCGAGGTTTCTACAGAAAGCTCGTCGACTGGAGAGCAAAGTTATCCTCATTGCCCTGTTTTGGCCTCACCATGTATGGTTTCCCTTCCTTTGGTCTCACCTTCTGCCTTCGCCCTGGATCTTGGATCCCATTCATGATCTGATTTCATACCCATCGGGGGTTCCTCATCCGAACCTGGACAGTTTGAAGCTCACAGCTTGGCTGCTCCAGTTCCCATGATTGCTAGGACTCCTGGATTATCCTCTTCAGTTAGGTCTATTCTGATGGCTGCTCATAAGTCTTCAACCAGGAAGGTTTATTGCAGTAAATGGAAACGTTTTTCCTTTTGGGCCTCTCAAAGGAGTTTAGACCCTTTCACGGCTCCAATTTCTGTCATTCTTGATTTTCTAGCTGATATTTTTCAAGAAGGAGCTAGTTCTTCTACTGTCAAGGTTCAGTTGGCTGCCATTTCCATGTGAGTGAGAATTCTGCCTCTCTAGCCTCCTCCAGACTGTGTAAAGCCTTTATCAAAGGGACTTTTCTATTATGCCTCCCTGTCAAGGATCCTGTTCCCCCATGGGACCTTACTATGGTTCTTCATGCTCTGGTTGCTCCACCTTTTGAACCCGCTGCAACCACAGATCTAAAATTCTTATTTTGGAAAACACAATTTCTGGTGGCTATTACCTCTGCTAAAAGGGTTTCAGAACTGCAGGCCTTGTCCGTCAAAGTTCCTTGTATGATTTTCCACAAAGATAGGGTTTCCCTTCGGACCAGTCTATCCTTTCTTCCCAAGGTGGCATCACCAGTTTATATCAATCAAACCATCAGTTTACCAGTTTTCTTTCCTAATTTTGCTAACAAAATGGAATACAAACTCCACTTGCTGGATGTTCATAGACAGTTACGATTTTATTTACACAGGACAAAAAATTTCCGTAGATCCGATCAACTGTTCGTATCCTTCTATAAACCCTTTTTGCGAAAACCGGTCTCCAAGGTCACTATTGCTAGGTTGGTTTCTTCATGCATCCTTCAGGTCTATAAGGACAGAGGCATGTCACCTCCGGGTCAGGTGAAAGCTCATTCCACTAGGTCCATGGCTATGTCTGCGACCTTTTGGTCTAGATTCTCTTTGGATGATATTTGTTCTGCAGCTACTTGGTCCTCATCTCATACATTTATTTCTCATTACAAATTGGATTTGACTTCCAGAAGGAGAGCATTCTCTGGTTCTGTGGTGCTCTGGAATATCCTTCCATGAGGGCCACCCAGGAATTTAGTAGCTGGGGACTCTGTCCCACAGGTTGAAGACCAATTGAAGTAAACTACTTCAGATAAAGAAGTTATGTACTCACCGTAACATTCCATCTGAGTAGTTCTACTTCATTTGTCTTCAACCGTCCCTCCCTCCTTCCCCCAGACCTTGTCATGTGAACAGCCTGAGGGCTGCAGTTATAGGTCATAAGTATTTTGCAGGTCAGGTTATCAGTATAAGAAGCAGCAAACTCGATCTGGGGGTTGGAAGGTAGTGAAGATGTATTATGGGTAAGGAGAGGAGCTTGGAGCTCAGAGCAGATGCTAGTAAGATTGCCGGCTCGGATCCGGTATCCCACAGGTTGAAGACAAATGAAGTAGAACTACTCAGATGGAACATTATGGTGAGTACATAACTTTTTTTTTCCCATTCATTTCTGTGTAATTTTCTCTTTCCCTTTTCTAAAGAACCCTCTTCCAGTTCTTTTATCTCTTTTATAATATTCAATACTTTATAGTTGGTTTAGACTTTGATTTCCATTTTCTAGTTTTTTTTTTTTTTGGCAGTCAACAGAACTAAACTTAACAAGGCCTTACTTTACCTAGGCAATCCATATTACTGTGCCCCTGCTCAAAAGAATCAATGTGTTGTTGTCCTATCTCGCCTTCATTTTTACTTGGTTGGGTTCGGATCTGTTCCTTGGATCAGAATCGGCCTTATACAGAAGCTCAAGGTCTTCCTCTAGCTCGTGGCTAAACCCTGTTCCATCATGCGCTAGGAGAGCTCCCCAGATCTCATTTGCCGCTAAACAAGATCATGTGCTCTTCTTACTGGCTCTGGCTATGTAGACTTTTCTTTATATTTGAGAGAAATTCTTTGTTTTTCTTGTTTGGTTTTCTGCCTAATAACTTCTTAACCAAATTGTTTGTATTTCCATTATTTCTGTGGTTAAACTGCTTTTGGCCATTGTTTTTCCATTAGGCCTTTTCTCCCTATCCTGGCTTTAAATTTAAATAGCCCGTTTTAGTTAGAGGGCTTACATTACCCTTCTATTAGCTTTTTCAGGTTAGTTTGTTTAAGTTAGAGAACTGCCTTAGCCATTTTAAGTTAGAGGGATTTCCCTTTCCCCTTTTCTCACTCTGCCAGGCATAGCCCGTTTAAGTTAGAAAGCTGTGCCATCCTTTCCCTTTCTAGGAATTGTTATTGTTGTTTTAAAAAAAAGTGTTTATGTGTGTGTGTGTATATATATATATATATATATATATATATATATATATATATATATATACATATATACACACACATACATATATATATATATATATATATTGTCAAATAAATTGTTAAAATCAGACTGTAAAAATCATTAGGCTTTTCAAAATGACAGTCAATAACACAGGATGCTCAGGTTCAAACAATATTGCTTTACTAATGTACATTAGGAGGCAAAAACTATACAAAAACAAGTATAGAGTTTTGACTGGCTCTATACAGGAAATACCCTCAATTATATACCATTTGCAATCAGCTTTTGCCCACCTTACTGACGTGGTCAGTCACAGGGCATTTACATCACTATAGTCCATAATACTTCATTCATACGAAGATGCTTAGGTAATGTTTTTAAAACTTTCCCATGAGAATAACACAGCCTTGCGAGGCACCTGGTCCATTACAATGTCTTCTTGTAGATGTTACTTTTCCAAGGTTCTTAGATTAGTTCGAAACAATGGTCGGTTCTTTTCTTAATACGCTCCTTTGTCTCTCTGGTTAGCAGCTGCACACTATCTCTGATAGTGTTCACAAGGCCATCCTTCTCGTGGAAGGAAGAAAGATATACATGCATACATATTTATTTCTCTCTGACCCAGCAGATTATAGTTACTGAAAGACATAAGCTTGCTGAGCTGGCTACTGCCAGGGTCAGAGGTTAACCACACTGCAGCTAAGTTTCAAACAGTTACATGCAAAATCATTTCTACTGCCATATTGTTAAATAGAATCAAATGCATTACATATTATACTGTTTCTAAACTCTGCACTACATATATGTTTAAGTACATATTCTTCTAACAGTTTATATATGTCTAAGTACATATTTTTCTAGCATTCTGTATATGTTTAAGTACATATTCTTCTAACAGTTTATATATGTCTAAGTACATATTTTTCTAACATTCTCCCGCCTTTTAATGCTTTTTATTCTATTCAGAAACATAAACAATATTATTTCATTCCCTAGTCTCTTCCTCTCCGGAACTTTCAACCAGGCAAGTCATTTGTTTTATATTTCAGAAAGAATTTCATTTGGTATCAACAGGTTCAACTCCAGGTCTTGATACATAGTCTCAGTTACAGATACATCAACGAAATCTCTAACTAATCTTTTCACACAAGGTATCCCGCAACAAACACATGCTCCCAATATGAGCAAAACTACACAAATAACTATCAAAATATTCATTAGGATTGAACCCCACCCCCCAAAAATATTCTGGAAAAAGTTCGTCAGTGGGTTTGGGCCTGGTTCCGCCATTGCTGATACTTGCTGAATTACCTCTAGGTGGTCATTGATTTCATGCTCATTGTCTGGGATGTACGCACAGCATTCTTCTTTGATAAGCGCGCACGTACCACCTCTCGCCGCTAGGGTGAAGTCAAGAGCCATTCGGTTCTGTAATACAACAGTTCTCATTGCATTCAGTTCATCAGTCACAAGTTCGAGAGCAGAAAAAGTCGCATTACTCATTACTTCGAGAAGTTTCGACAATTTTCTCAATTCCCAGATCGATTTGACTGCTCCATAGGCTGGGATTATTCCAGCCCAGGATATAACACTGTCACTCAAGTCCATATGAGTCAATTTCTCTTTATCCTTTACGGATGAATGATCTTTCCAATCAGCTTCGATTTTACCCACTGGATTAGCAGGTTTCTTGACTGAGTTCCCAGTTTTTTGAGCTATATCTCTCACATTCCGTATCTTACCCAGAGGCAATTCTGCAGTATGTCTTATAGCTGGAACCAGATAACCCAAAAAACAACTGCCGGACCAATTCTCAGGTAACCACTTATATGCTTTTTTCCCACAAACAAAATAACAATTTTCTACTTTAGTACTGATGCGGTTAACTCTGAATGAAACATTTTCCTGTCTATAACAGACAATTGTTTATACAATTCAGGATTTTTCTGTACATCTTTCAATGTTGTTTTCATTAAGCTCAAATACGAATCATAATTCGTGCTACAACTAATACTCTGATCTTTTTCTTTTATATAACATTTATAAGACACAGTTATGTTGCAATTACTCCAACCAACTTGGAGCGTATCATTTTTGTAAAAACAAACAATTCCCTTTTGTGTAACAGGTAAATACAGTGCCACTTTGTCCTGTGATCTCACAGAACCTGTATCAAAAAGTAAATTCTCCCAAGTCTCATCCCCAAAGGGACAGCGGACATCAAAAGTCCTCCATATGCTGTAGGTATGGCTGTACAAACCCAACAATTTGAAATGTTCATAGTCTCTACATACACACGTTTCATAGCTAGGTACGTGTTAAAGTTTGGATGCCAATCTGTGGCCAGTCCATCACGTTTCGTTACTTTTATCTGTGTAGTTATTTGCAGGAAAACCCCCAACAAAAGAAAAGTCACTACCAACATGGTTAATAAGTGTATGATCAGTAGGACAGTAAACCAATGTCTTTGGGGTTACTTTGTACTTTTATACACTCTGCCCTTGGCCATTCTGTTTTTGTGATATATCAGCTACAAAACTTTTGTCTAACTGGAAATTCTTTACCGCTTGCAGTGAGTCAGGTGAACCCAGGACGACCTCTCCGCAACCTTTACTGCAGTAGGCGTTGCTAACAGTACTTGGTACGGACCTTCCCACTAGGACTCGTCCAGTTTTCTTTTTGATGACTTTTATCCACACCCAGGATCCTGGGGCTAGCACTGCGTCCGGTTTTGTCTGTTCTTTATCTGCAAAAGAGTTTAACTGAAAAACAGTCTTATTGGTTAACAATCTTTTCATGTAACTGGCTAATGAGCCATCGACCTCCAGCTCTGCAGGCATAAGAGCTTTCCACTGTGGCACATAATATGCCCTTCCAAATACTACTTCAAAGGAGTCAAGCCCTTTACATTTGGAACTGTTCTCATGCTCAGCAATGCTAGAGGTAAACAGCAAATCCAATTCTTCTGAGTCTCACTCATCAACTTCCTTAACTTGTTTTCAAAATCCCATTGTACCTCTCCACCAGTCCTGCTGACTGTGGGTGGTAAGCACAGTGATTCCTCAAGGAAATCCCAAAAAACCTCCCAAGTTGCTGAATTGTCTGATTGACAAAATGTGTCCCATTGTCACTATAGATCCTTTCCGGTATGCCAAATCTAGGAATTATATCCTTTACTAGGGCCTTTGCCACTGTTGCTGCATCCGGATTCCTGGTTGGAAAAGCTTCTACCCATTTTGAAAACATATCTATGATCACTAAACAGTATTTCTTTCCTTCACATTTATTCAACTCTATGAAGTCAATACAAATAGTATGGAACGGATATGGTGGTGTAGGGAAACTCCCTTGCTTCGGTTTGAATGCTCCCTGTGCATGATGTTTACTGCAAATATGACATGCTGCACAAAATTTTTGTGTGTAGTTCAGAATCCATATGTCTGGAATATTCTGTTAACTAACTGTACCATCCCCCCTGTTGAGACATGGCTCTGCCCATGGCTCAACAAAGCCGCATATCTAAATAAATTAGATGGTAATATCGGCTTTCTCTATTTGGAGATGTACAATCCGTCTTCAAGGATTGCTCCTCGCCTTACCCACTTCTGTTTTTCTGTTTTCGTAGTTAATGTTTGCATTGTTTTTAACATTTCTAAATCTAAAATCTCAGAGGGTTGTAATTCCTCATTCAAAAGTAAAGTTTCTGAGTCTGAGGCTGCTTGCTTCGCAGCTGCATCAGCTCGTGCATTACCTTTTGAAATCTTATCCTGTTGCTTTGTATGAGCTGCACATTTACAAATAGCTACTTTAGTAGGTAACTGAATGGAGTCTAATAAATTCAAGATCAGTTGCCCATGATTGATCGGTTTACCAGTGGATGTTATCATTCCCCTATTCTTCCACTGCTGCGCAAAAACATGCACTGTGGAGAAAGCATACTGACTATCAGTATATATGTTCACACATCTGTCCTTCGCTAGAGTGCAAGCTCGTGTTAAAGCTATCAATTCTGCTGCTTGAGCAGACAAGTTAGGCTGCAGGGGTTGGGCTTCTACAATCCCAACATCAGTAACCAATGCATAACCCACTAGATTTTTCCCTGTAGGACCCTTCCTACATGATCTGTCCACATAAAATATTACCTCTGCATCAGCTAAAGGTATATCAGTAAGATCCTGTCGGGGTAAAGTTATTTGCTCCATTTCCTGTAGGCAACTGTGTGGTGTGCCATCCACAGGAGTCGGAAGCAACGTTGATGGATTTAATGTCGTACAACGTTCAATCACCATGTGAGGTTGACTCAGCAGTATGGTCATACAAGAAAGATGTCTAGCCGGAGACAAAAATGCAATTTTCTCTTGCAGTAAAATTATCGCAACTGCATGAGGCACCCTCAAGGTAAGAGGGTGAAATAATACTATTGAGGCCGAAGCCTGTACTGCCATGGCAGCTGCAACAACTGCCTGTACACAATGTGGCAACGGCCGTGCCACTGGGTCCAACTGTGATGAATAGTAAGCTATGGGGCGTTGCTTATTCCCATGCTGTTGCGTCAGAACTGACGTCATATATCCCTGCTTACAATCTACAGTCTGAAAAAATCTCTTATGATAATTCGGAAGCCCCAAAACTGATGATGAAGCTATCAATTGTTTTAGCCTGCAGAAGGCTGCTTCTGCCACTGGAGTCCAATGTAGTATATCTTGTGCTGCCATAGGTGTTTTAAATATTAAATCAGCCAATGGAGCCGACTCCACAGCATAGTTTGGTATCCAACTTCGACAAAAATTCGTCCCCAGGAAGGACATCATTTCCTTCTTGGTAGTTGGCTTGGGAGCTTGTAAAATTGCTACCTTTCTATCTTCATCTAATGTTCTACCCCCCTTGGATATCACATATCCCAGGTACTTGACCTGTGTTTTCCAAAGTTGCAATTTATGCTTGTTTACTTTATGTCCCTGTTCTGCTAAAAACCTCAATAATGCTATCGTATCTTCCCTACACTGTTGCTGGTTAGGGGCCGCAAGCAGGATGTCATCCACATAAAGTAGAACTTGACTGCCCCCTGGTGGAGTAAATCCCGCCAGGTTGCTAGCCATCTCCTGTGCGAATATTGTTGGACTTTCACAGTATCCCTGTGGTAGTCGAGTATAGGTGTATCTGTTACCCTGAAATGTAAAAGCAAACCAATACTGACTATCCGGATGTATAGGTATTGAAAAGAAAGCATTGCTTATATCTATCACGGTAAAATACTTCTGTTCTGGCTTCAAATCATTCAATAAAGTGTGCGGGTCTGGCACCGTAGGTGCCCTAGGTATTATTGCATCATTTACAGCTTGTAAATCCTGTACCATCCGCCATTCCCCGTTTGCTTTCCTAACAGGAAATAGAGGGGTATTACATGGTGAATCCAAAGATTCTACCAGTACTCCTTTCTTAAGTAATGCTGCTATTATAGGCTTAATTCCCTGCTCTGCATCTCTTCTCAAAGGGTATTGTTTCTTTTGTGGTCTAAATGCTGACTTTGGTGTGATAGTTACTGGACCTGCTGTCCGAATAAGTCCTACATCTGATTTCCCTGTTGACCAAAGAATGCTTGGTATATCACACAAAGCTTTTTCTTCCTCTTCCAGTAGGAACATCAATCAGCTGTCCTCACTTTGTTGTAAGTGTACAGCTGGACGTGCTTGCGTTAACCAATTCAGTTTTTGCTTTTGTATTCCTTGTTCTGACAACTCTAAGTCAGTTTGCCTTTCCCATCTTGTCACTTTTTCACCTAGATCTACCCATCTGGCATTTTTATGTTTGGTTAAACTGACATGCGGTAGCCAGTTGGACTTACACAGTCCCGTGAATTCCTGGGGTAATGAACAACTCACCACACTATTACCCTCAGTATCCCAGTACAGGGTTCGTAATACTAACCTATTTGCAGGATTTCTGAACAATTTCTCCTCATATTCTTTATCAGGTCCTGGTGTACTACAATAGTACAAAGTACAATGTAACAAGTGCTGTTGATCAATGTGAGGGGAGGGTACCTTACTGATGGCTACGTTCATCAGTTCTTCCTGGACCAGTCGTAACTAGGTCCTGGCTGTACCAATAGTAGGCTTCACCCTCCGATCGCATCACAAAGGTATCCATTTGTCTTTGTGCCTCCATACCTTTCATGGTAGGAACTACTGCTATGCCAAAAAGCTGCATAAGGTCTCTTCCCAGTAAATTCACTGGACATTTGGCAGAAAGTACTATCTTACTTCTCTGGGTCATACCTGAAATAGGGTCAGTTATTGCTATATCATGGGAAAGTGGTTCCCTGTATAGCTGTCCGTTTGCTGCTTTCACGAATATATAATCAGGTGATTCAGAGTGTTCCGGTAACTTTGAAGGATGTATCAAAGTTCGTGATGCCCCTGAATCACACAAAAATTTTACTTCCTCCCTCCACCAGAAGTGTAACTTCCGGTTTCGTGTCCGCCAAATAGAGCTCTAAGCTCAACAAGGCTAAATCTAAAACTTCACTTTCTTCATCACCTACTTGCACTTCCTCTATTCCAACTACTGTGTTAACATTTTCTTCCTGCTCATTACTCTCTCCTGATGACTGTTGAACGTTATGACTATCATATAGTCAATCCTCATCACTCCTATCCTTCCCTTCTGTAGTCGTTTTTTTATTCGATCTGCAATCCCTTGCTAAATGTCCTTTCTTCCCGCACTTGAAGCATTCACCTTTTCTTTTCCTCTCCTCAAAAACCTCTGAGTCTCTGTCAGAGCACTTATTGCTCTGAGCGTTTTTCCTCCCCTTTTTACCTGACTGTACTACAAAGACTTCTGCTCCGTCTTCAGCTGTGAAGACCTGCGTCTTCTTTTTCTTCTTACTGTTAAAGTGTCTTTCAGCATGCCTAGCATACTCCAGTAAGGCTTGTAGCCTACTCGTTCGATGATCTATCATATGCTTTGTAATAAAGCTGCTGATAGGGGCAATGCAACCTTTTAAAAATGCATTTTTCAATTGTTGTTCATATGAGCTATCATTTTTCTGATTTTCGGGAATAGGCATACTGCTATGGTTATTAAAACATTCTAATAATCTACCAAAGTACCCATCCACAGATTCATTGTCCTGTTGTATACACTGATTAATACAGGTCCAATCTGCTCTAGGTTTCCATTTTTCAGTAAGACCCTTCAACCTAGTGTCTAACTCTGCGTCACTATGTAGGAGGGGCTTGAGTTGCGCGTCACGTGCATTCCAGGTGCCACAAACCATGTGCCAGTCTGGGCCAATAATTTGTCTAATAACTTTCTCTACTTCTTCCCCATTTAAGTGGTAACTCAATCGCATACCTTGTAAATCTTGCAAACACACCAAAGGTGAATGAACGCCAGGAATACAGGATACTGTGCTGGAAACACTTAATTTATTGACATAAAATAGGTTGGCTTACAGAAGTAAATCTGTCTTCTTCAGAACATCATAGCATGGAATCATGACGCTTATATATCATAATTGAAGTAAAAAGCCCGCCCTGTACTCCAGTCCGGGATTTTGTATGTTACAGACAATGACATCTGCCCCTGTTAAATCCCTGTTATTACCCTCGGCTGCTGTGCGACCCTGCTCTAGCGTCCTCTCTCCACCTAGTTCTTGTTGGAGATTTTATCCCTGGGCCTCCACCGAAAATGGACTCTCTTAGTCTCAGGGGACTTTCCCAATAAACAAATGCAATAAATAAATGTTCGGGCATGTGTTCTGAAAGGACATGATGGAAATGTTTCTAAGACAGCTGAAGAATATCGTGGACAATTTGAGTGAAGTGCAGCACTGCAGAAACAGGGGCAGATGTCATTGTCTGTAACATACAAAATCCCGGACTGGAGTACAGGGCGGGCTTTTTACTTCAATTATGATATATAAGCGTCATGATTCCATGCTATGATGTTCTGAAGAAGACAGATTTACTTCTGTAGAAAGCGCTCAACCTATTTTATGTCAATAAATTAAGTGTTTCCAGCACAGTATCCTGTATTCCTGGCGTTCATTCACCTTTGGTGTGTTTGCAATTTTGTTGTTTCGCTGGGATTATCATCTTTATTACCTTGTAAATCTTGTATAAACTTTTCATGATTAATTTTCGGATGGGGAATCCCCTCTGTAGCCTTCCGGATATCTTCCGGTGTCCATGGTCTATATACTAAGAGGGTTGGGACCTGGCCTTCCTGTCCTGCCTGAGGGTTCAGTACTTCAATTAATGGACAGATTTCCTCACTCTCTTCTAGTGAGTCCCTCACTTGAGTGTCCCTAAGTGTTTTATGTGTTCGGGATCTAGTCTCAATAGGTTCTCTTACAAATGGTTGTTTAAATGCCCCTGTTGCCTCGGGATAACGTGGGGGGGGACCAGCCTGTCCTCCCGCTTCATATCCTGGGTAAAGTATCGGTGGTGGCGGAGGGGGAGGGGCAGTCGCTACTACTATATTATTATCTTCTTTATCTAGGAATAATGCTTTCGCATTTTTAACCTTCTGTTCCCTTCGGTTTACTTCCTCAATCCACCTGTGTGCTTGAGGAATACCCAACTGTCGTTGTTTTTTCGCCTGACCCTCTGCGTCAGATTTTAACTGTTTCAAAAGTTTCACTAACGAAATTTTGTCTAATTTACCATCAAATTCATATTTCTTAACCCATTTTGCAAAATATCTCACATTATCTACTCTCTGCAATTGCATATATTTCGCATCATCCGTCAAAGGCGGATCTCGCGATCTTTTAGTGCACTGATTTCCCATGTCTTAAAAAGACTGTTACGTAACCCTTCTCTTGTACCACATGGTATCTTTTTCCCTATATCCACAGTAGTGTCTAGAATGACTGTTTGCTTTGCTTTGTTTTTTTTCCTGATCTATGACTCAACGTACAGTACTTCAATACGTTCTCGTCCTGCTATCACAAATCTCAATAACAGTACAGTGTAACCTGGTCCCTGATCTAAAACAAAGACAAAGAGGGAAACTCTCCTTACCTGAGCCTCCCGTTTATGACTGCACGTTTTCTTCTTGGGATCCAGTTTTCCGCTTTTCAGCCACAGATCAGAAAGTGGACAGCCTCTTTACACACAACAATTCAGTCGGAGGTCTTTTCACTCAAGAAGAACCATTTGATGTGAGAGTGTTCAATCTCGCCTTTGTTCTTACACATGGGTTCGGAGCCGATCCTCGGCTCCGTGTCGGCCGCTTGCAAGCTCTGCATCGAGAAGAAGCTCGAGGTCACTTAATACCCACAATCCCCCTCTGCCTTTACCTCAGATCTAGTTTGCCGCTGCTGCATACGCATCGCTGGAGACTAGCTCGAGGCTGTACAGATAAGATTTTTATCTATTCTGTTTAAATTTCAGAAATTTCTTTCAATCTAGTTACTTAAGTATAAGAGTAGGTGTGTGAGTGCATTAGGAATTCTCTATACTTAGAATAGTTTAACTTAGTTAACTTTCGAGTTTAGAGTTTTTCGGGGCCTACCCATTCTTACTTGTGACTAGAAACTTGTTGTAGTCTTGCCTTTAGGCAGTTATCGGATTTGACATTTTTGACTAAAAACTTGTGGTAGTCTTGTTTTTAGCTATTATCAAACGGACTCTTATTCCCGGATTTGACACTATTACTGGATTGGACTTTTTACTGGACTGGACTGTCTTTTTCATTTGTCAATATGTCTGAAAAGATGAAATCTGGCTTTAAACGTTGTCAGTGTGGACAAAAAATGTCGGTCACAGACAACCACAGTTCCTGTGTCTACTGTCTTGGCCCTCTCCACTTACAAGAGGACTGCTCTATTTGTCACTCTTTTAGTGGGAGGGTCATGACAGATAGGCGCAGGAAACTGATGGATAGAGGATTGCTGAAACCCTCTTTCCAGGAGGCTCTGGATGCTTCAGACCAGGCATCCAAGTCTTCGAAGGGGTCGAAGGCGTCGGAGCCAAAGTCATCGGCTCCGAGCTCTTCGAGTCTAGTTAGATCACCGGTTCCACAGACTTCGGGGCCGAGTGTTCAACTGTTGGCAGTTCCCGAGCCTCGAGTCTTGGAACCGGTGACGGAGCTCCCTCCACTGACTCTGTTGAGGTCGGCTCCGTCTTCGATCCCTTCGACTCGTTCTTCTAGAGCCCTTTCCGACACCGACGTGGACCGTGTGGTGCAGAAACTTATGGAGCATACGGCCCTGTCCAAGCTTATTTCGGTCTCCTCTCAGTTGATGTCGAGACTTGAAGGCCTGCCACTATCTCCATCTGTTCCTCCTCTGAGACCTGTTCAGTCTTCGGAGCCGGAAGAAGCTGACCTGATGATTGTGGAGCCCTCGGTGCCAGAACCGTCTTTTTCTCGGTCGGCACCGTTTACCTCGACTCCATCCGATCCGGTACCGGAGTCTCGGGACCGAAGATCTGTCCTTGGTTCCGGGACCGAGAGTCGAACCGATGTTTCGGTTCCGACTCTCCTCGGGCCTCGCACGGATCGATTCGGTTCCGTCCTCGGGTCGGTGCCTTCGCCCTGTTTCGGGATTCTTCCCATTTCTTCGAACCGGAGATACCTCGACTCAGGACCCGGGGCCTTCGACCTCATGAGGAAGGTGTTGTCTACCCAGACAACCACATCAGCAGGTACAGCTTCTCCTCCCGCAAAGGACCGTTATCCTCCTCTGCACCCACGGCCACGTCCAAGCGTCGGGCACCAGTGTCTCAGCCACCCCTGGAGGGTGCCCCCTCTTCCTCGGAGGCTTCTTCGGATGCTCCCCACGAAGAAGTTCCTAGGAAAAGACTGTGTAAGAGGAGACACTTGGATTCTCCACAAGAATCCTTGACATCTGATACTGACTTAGATGAGTCAGAAGGGTCCCCTAAGTCACCTTCAGAGGATGTCTCTTTTTCTGACATCTTGGAGATCTTTAAACAGAGAGGTGACTGGCAAGCTCTCCCCCCTTCTGAGGATGAGTCAGTTTTGCTGAAGGCATTTGGTGCCCGTCCTTCCTCCTCCTGGGTCACTCCGCCCTTTGATGAGTTAATGGAATTAATTGCTCGAAGGGCGTGGGAGACTCCTGACACGGTGGAACCAGTCCCTAGGAAGCCAAATAAGTACATCACGACACCACAGGACAAAGCTTACCTTACCAAAGGAGTTCCAGTAGACGCCATGGTGGTGGCAGCGGCCACGAAAAAGGAGATGTCGGAGTCTTCCTCATCTGTCCATCCGCCTAACAAAGATTCTAGGACCATGGACAGATACGGGAAGCGCATTTTCAGTTCAGCGGCTTTCTATGCGTCCCCTGAACTATTTGACTCATTTTACACGTTTACAGAGGGATCTAGTCAAAGAGTTGGGAGATACCCTCCAGGGTGCTACAGATGCCGCTGTCTCAGAGAAAGTTACAGCATCTCAACACCCTTACGTCCATTGTGAACTCGTCCATGAGGCTGATATCCTATGCAGCCGAAGGATCGAGTAGGGCAGCGGCTTCAGCGATTGCTCTTCGTAGGCAATCCTGGATGCGCTTATGTTCGCTTGGAAGCCTTCAAGTCTTCCTTTACTAACGCCCCATTTGATGGAGCCACACTTTTTGGCCCTAAAGTAAAGGAGACCCTTACCCGGTGTGAACAGGAGGGAAAGACTCTGTCTGCTGTCGGAGTCCGTTTTTCCACCCTTCCAGACCGTACCCCAAAGGGCAACGTGGTGGGAAAATGTGGTTTCAAAACCCCAAGGATCTTTTCCAAACATACAGGGTGATGCCCCTCTAGAGGCAGAGGGGGCAGAGGTGGAAGACGCCGCCTGGCGGCAGAGGGGTCCGCAAAACCAAGGTGACAGGGATAACCTCCTGGCAAACCTTTTCAGCACTCCTGAGAGGAGGCCCGACTGTCCTGCTCTGGAGGCAGTCGGGGTCGCTAGCTTTATACCCTCAGGCCTGGCAAAACCTTTCTTCAGACAATTGGGTAAAAGCATTGTTACCAGAGGTTACAAAATCCCATTTCTATCCACCCCATTCCAAAAATAAAACTCCCAGATGTACCACCCCATCTGCTAGACCCAACAGCTACATAAATTTCAAAGCTCCTAGAAAAAGAGTCATCCAACCAGTTCCAGCGGACCAAATAGGATTCGAACTTACTAAAGGTTCTTTTTAGTTACAAAGAAAACAGGGGACTGGAGGCCAATTCTGGACCTAAGTCATCTCAACACCTTTGTCAAGAAGGAAAAGTTTCGAATGGTCACGCTTCAATCGATCCTTCCATTCTTACGGAAGGACAACTGGATGTGCTCAATAGATCTGAAGGACGATACTACCACATCAAAATGGCCAGGGCGTCCAGGGATCACTTGCTTCCGGCTGGGAGCCAGTCACTATCAGTTTCGAGCCCTGCCCTTTGGCCTGACCACAGCCCCCAGGGTCTTCACCAAATGCATGGCAGTGGTAGCGTCTCATCTGAGGCGCCTAGGATTCCAGGTGTTTCCGTATCTGGACGACTGGCTCCTGTCTGCCACCACCAGGCATCAACTGATACAAGCCAGGGATTACTCCCTACAACTTTGTACACACCTTGGCATTTCAGTAAATTTCGAAAAATCTTTGCTACAGCCATCACAGCATATCTTATTCATAGGAGCGGAATTAGATACGCGTCAGTTAGTTCTAAAACTTCCGACAGAAAGAATAGTAGCACTTCAATTCAACATTTCCCTTCTGCTGTCGTCCAGAAAGTCCCCAGCAAAAATTGTTCTGAAAGTTTTGGGTCTCATGGCAGCTTCTCTCATAGCAATACCATTGGGAAGACTGCACATGAGAGTGCTACAATGGCTTCTATTTGCACAATGGTCATTCCAACAACTTCCACTGACTCACGAAATATTGATAACGAAAACATGCAAATCACACCTAATGTGGTGGTTACAGACTTGCAACCTATCCGGCGGATAGGAAGACCATTTGTGCTACCCACACCGTCAGCGACGATAACCACGGACGCTTCCCTGATAGGGTGGGGGGGCATCTTTCAGGGACAGACAGTCCAAGGCGAATGGACCAATCTGGAGTACAATCTGCACATCAATGTTCTGGAGTTGAGGGCAGTGTTTTTAGCGTTGCAACACTTTGCTCCCCTTCTTCCTCCAGGGACCATTGCAGTTCAGACAGACAACATGTCCGTAGTCTGGTACATAAACAAGCAAGGGGAACCAGGTCTTACCAACTATGCAGAGAGGCCATGAGAATTTGGCAATGGGCAGAGTCCACCGGTCGCTTTCTGGTCGCAACGCACATCCCGGGGTCATCCAACGTCATAGCCGACAGGCTGAGCAGGGCAATACTATTGCCTCACGAGTGGTCCCTCAAACAGTCAGTTGCGGAAGGATTTTTCGCAAATGGGGCCAGCCTACCTGCGATCTGTTTGCGTCTCCAATGAACGCCAAATGCAGGAGCTACTTTGCCCTTTACCCCTCCAGGGAAGTCCCCAGGGACGCTGGTGCACGATTGGCCCCGGTCTCCTATATGCTTTTCCTCCATTTCCCTGATTGCAAAGTTTCTACAGAAAGCAAACAACCTTCAGAGGACTATAATTCTCATTGCTCCGTTCTGGCCTCGTCAAATTTGGTTCCCCTTTCTATTGCATCACCGCATTCGGGGACCTTGGATGCTGGACCCAGAGCCAGATCTACTGACTCACTCGTCAGGAGTTCCTCACCCATCCCTGGAATCTCTCCATCTAGCAGCTTGGCTGCTCCGCTTCCCTTTTTAGCCAGGTCAATTCCCCTTACATCGGCGGTTCAAGATATTTTGGTAGCTTCTCATAAAGTTTCCACTACAAAGACTTACACCAGTAAATGGAAACGTTTTGTCTTCTGGGCGGAGTCACATCAGTTGGACCCTGTTACAGCTCCGTTGAATAAGGTTTTAGAATTTCTGACTGAATTATTTCATGAAGGAGCTTCCCCAGCTACCTTAAGAGTACAGTTAGCTGCCATTTCTAACTATCATGTAGAAGAAAGTGGTGCACCTATTATGGCTCACAGACTTTGTAAAGCCTTTTTAAAAGGTTCCTTTCATATCAGACCACCAGTCAGAAGTCCGACATCACCGTGGAATTTAAACTTATTGCTCTCTAAATTGATGTTACCACCCTTTGAACCAGCTTCAAGTTGCACTTTGAAATTTTTGTCATGGAAAACATTATTTCTAGTGGCTATTACATCTGCTAGACGGGTGTCTGAGCTGCAGGCCCTTTCGGCCAAACATCCTTATTTAATTTTTCATTCTGACAGAGTATCCCTACGCACTAATCCATCCTTTCTTCCCAAAGTTTGTTCTACTAGTAATATTAATCAGTCCATTGAATTACCCACCTTCTTTAAAACCACTCTAATAAATTAGAGTATATGTTGCACAAACTGGACGTCCATAGACAACTCAGATTTTATTTGGATAGAACAAAAGATCACAGGAAATCTGATCAGCTATTTGTAGCTTTTGCTGACAGCAGAAAGGGTCTTGCAGTTACGAAACGAACTCTTTCGAAGTGGCTAACTGACTGTATCATTTATGTTTATGAAGATTCTGATCAAACATTATCAGCAAAACCCAGAGGACATTCTACCAGATCAATTTCTACATCTTTGGCTCATGCAGCTCGTTTACCTTTAGACACTATTTGTGCGGCTGCTACTTGGGCTAAACCACATACATTTATATCTCATTACAAAGTGGACAGGGTTTCTAGGGATAGGGCAACCTTTGGTTCCACTGTGCTCAAGAACGTTCTCCCTTGAGTTCCTCAGGATCATGGAGCTAGGGACGCTACCCATGTGTAAGAACAAAGGCGAGATTGAACACTCTCACATAAAGAAGTTATGTCCTTACCATAACGTTCCATGTGGAGTGTTCATCTCGCCTTGGTTATTACACTCCCACCCTTCCCACCCTAGGAAGAACGTTCGATTTGGTGCCTGGTCTGGAGTATTCTCCTTCTGCTGTTGCAGTATTAGTTACTATCATACACTGTGTATGTTTGTATATATGTATATTATGTATATAGTTGGCATGTGTGCGTGCTTTATGTCTGGTTTGCTTGCAAACTAGATCTGAGGTAAAGGCAGAGGGGGATTGTGGGTATTAGGTGACCTCGAGCTTCTTCTCGATGCAGAGCTTGCAAGCGGCCGACACGGAGCCGAGGATCGGCTCCGAACCCATGTGTAATAACCAAGGCGAGATGAACACTCCACATGGAACGTTATGGTAAGGACATAACTTCTTTTTTTGGCAGCTTCTCCTGCGCAGATTTATTACCACCCATGCACTCTGACCTGCAGCTTGCCAAGGGAATTCCGGCTTAAGAAGGACCAAAATGTCAAATAAATTGTTAAAATCAGACTGTAAAAATTATTAGGCTTTTCAAAATGACAGTCAATAACACAGGATGCTCAGGTTCAAACAATATTGCTTTACTAATGTACATTAGGAGGCAAAAAACTATACAAAAACAAGTATAGAGTTTTGACTGGCTCTATACAGGAAATACCCTCAATTATATACCATTTGCAGTCAGCTTTTGCCCACCTTACTGACGTGGTCAGTCACAGGGCATTTACATCACTTTAGTCCATAATACTTCATTCATAAGAAGATGCTTAGGTAATGTTTTTAAAAACTTTCCCATGAGAATAACACAGCCTTGCGAGGCACCTGGTCCATTACAATGTCTTCCTGTAGATGTTACTTTTTCCAAGGTTCTTAGATTAGTTCGGAAACAATGGTCGGTTCTTTTCTTAATACGTTCCTTTGTCTCTCTGGTTAGCAGCTGCACACTATCTCTGATAGTGTTCACAAGGCCATCCTTCTCGGTGGAAGGAAGAAAGATATACATGCATACATATTTATTTCTCTCTGACCCAGCAGATTATAGTTACTGAAAGACATAAGCTTGCTGAGCTGGCTACTGCCAGGGTCAGAGGTTAACCACACTGCAGCTAAGTTTCAAACAGTTACATGCAAAATCATTTCTACTGCCATATTGTTAAATAGAATCAAATGCATTACATATTATACTGTTTCTAAACTCTGCACTACATATATGTTTAAGTACATATTCTTCTAACAGTTTATATATGTCTAAGTACATATTTTTCTAGCATTCTGTATATGTTTAAGTACATATTCTTCTAACAGTTTATATATGTCTAAGTACATATTTTTCTAACATATATATATATATATATATATATATATATATATATATATATATATATATATATATATATATATATATATATATATATATAGGGTTCCTATTGGAACATCGAAAATGCAATTGTTCCGTTCAGTAAAAGTCGACCTTTAATGATCGAACAATTAGATTTTCGAATACTCCGAAAAAGTTATTTAAAAAAAAAAAAAAAAAAAAAAGATAAAGTAAAGGGTGTAAATAGGGGGCAAGCCCCCCTGCACCCCACACGTGGAGGGGGGCTGCTCCCCCCTGCTTCTTAAATATACCAACTCTGAGACCTTCCCTTTCCTGCTCTTAACTCTGTTAAAGTGTGATCTTGGAGTTGGTATATTTAAGTAGGGGTGTGTGGGGGGTGCAGGGGGGCTTGCCCCCCCCCCACTCACAGCAGTTACTTTTGTTTCTTTTCTTTTTTTTATTGCATTTTCGAAGGTTTAGTACTTCGATCATATGGTGTCGACCATATGGTATTCGAAGTACTGAAACTTCGATAATGTAATATGTAACTGTAGGTATATATATGTGTGTGTTATATATATCTATCTATATATATCTATATATATATATATATAAGTCTATCTATATATATATATATATATATATATATATATATATATATATATATATATATATATATATCAATATGATATATTGTGATTGTTAGCTGTTTCTTTTCTTCCTTGTTATTCATTAGTGGTTACAATGTCTTTCAAAGATTCTGAACCCTCTGGGTTTAAAAAAATGTGAGAAATGCAGACAACAAAATGTCCCTTACTGATAGGCATACCATTTGTGCGTAGTGTTTAGGAGCTTTCCATCTCAGAGAGTCCTGTTCGATTTGTCATTCTTTTAGTCACAGGGCTCTGTTGGAGAGAAGGAACAAGTTCATGCTAAGAGGCCTATTGAAAACCTCCTTCTCCGAAGCAATACAAGAAGGTCCGGGTTCTTTTAAGTCTGGCCACTCTTCTTCTAAGTCTGGCCACTCTTCTTCTAAGTCAGATAAGTCGGGGAAGAGGTCTCCATCTTCCAGTGCTGCGTCAAAGCAGTCTAAAAAGGTGTCCAAAGCTTCCTTTCCTAATGCTGTTGGATCTGAGAGGCCTACTACTTTGGCTCCATCAGTTTCGGTGCTGGTGGTGTTTCAGTTGCAGAGCCGGTCCCCCACTCTGAGGTCACCATTGCTGCAGCCCTCCAAATTGCCTGCCCCCTTGACTCGATTTTTCAGGAGCCTGTCTGATGACATGGATCATGTGGTGCAGAGGCTATTAAGGACACCGTTGCTCGCCAAGCTGTTATGGAATCCAACAAAGAGGGCTTCAAATCCGACCAAATTCTCATAGATTCCTCCTCCGATCTGACCTTGGAGCCAGAATGTCCAGAGCTGATCTTGGTGGAACCATCAGAACCGAGACCTATCACGGGATCTTTAGATCCAGACATTACTCCGACATCCTCGATCCCATTGGAACTCAAGGAGTCTAGGAGCCGATGATGTCCAGTCTGGTCTGGGGAGGGGAGTCAGATCGGACAGTTGTCTGATTCAAACTTGCCTCTTGGGGTATCAGCTCGGGTGAGCTTGGCTCCTACCTCAGCCGTGGAGCCATCCCCATTGGTTCTGGGCATTCCTTCTGGTTCTTCATAGCTGGGTGTTTGCTCTGATCAGAGGCAGGGGTCTTTTGAGGTGATGCGAGTGCTGACTCCACAGGCAGCTCCACTCTCATCTCTAGACATTCTTCCTTCAAAGGCACCGGTGTTCTGCCTCTATACGCTTGCATCCACAGGGACGTGGGGATTCTAGGTCTCAGGGTGCCCCCTAATCTTCTGAAACATGTCCAGACTACTCATCTAAAGAGGTCCATGGAAGAGGTTATATAAGAGGAAGCATGTAGACTCCCCAGAGGAGTCTGTCATTTCTGATATGGACCTCAGTGAAGCCAAAGGGTCTCCACGGTCACCTCCTGATGATGTCTCCTTTGGAGACATCTTGGAAATACTTAAACAGAGAGGCAGCTGGAAGTCCATCAACCCTTTAGCAGAGGAAGCTGTAAGTCCACCAACCCTTCAGCAGAGGAGTCTGTGTACCCGAAGGCTTTTAGATCTCAACCTTCCTCCACTTTGGGTCTCTCCGTCTTTTGACGAGCTTATGGATTTAGTTTCTCGAAAGGCATGGGAGTTTCCAGATTCTGTGAAACTGGTTCCCCGGAGTCCAAATAAATTTATCACCTCACCTTCGTACAAAAATTTTCTAAGGAAGTTCCAGTAGATGCTATGGTGGTGGCGGCAGCCACCAAGAAGGAACTCTCAGAGACATCTTCTTTTGTCCATCCGCCGATCAAGGAGTCTCGCACAATGGACAGGTATGGAAAGTGCATTTTTTCTTCAGTGACATTTGCTATTAGGTGGCTGAATTACCTGACTCACTTTACCAGATTACAGAGAGATCTCCTCAAAGAGCTAGGAGATATCCTTCAAGGTTCAGTAGTTGAAGGGGTTGCAGATCTAGTCTCCATTCAGCTCTCTACCTTAAAATCAGTCATCAACTCCTCCATGAGGCTGATTTCTTATGCAGCAGATGGTTCAGGAATTTCCGTAAGGAGACATTCCTAGATGCACTTGTGTGACTTTGCGGAACCTTTTAAGTCTTCCTTTATGAATGCCCCATTCGATGGCTCATCTCTTTTCGGGCCCAGAGTCAAAGACACACTAACCAGGTGTGAACAGGAAGGAAAGACTATCTGCCGGAGTCTGTTTTTCCCTGCCTATCAGATCATATCCCAAAGGTCAGAAAAGAAGTGGAAAGAAGTGGTTACGAAAACCTCAGATCTTTGCAGGACACACGGCAGAGGGGGTCCGCAGAATCAGGGAGACAGAGAATCCTTTTTTGGTAAGCCCTTTCAGCGCTCCTGAAGGGAGGTCCACCTGTCCATCTCTGGAGGCAGTCAGGGGCCGCTTATCTTTGTACTCAAAAGCCTGGCTGACAATAACAAAAGACAAGTGGGTACAAAGCATCATATCCAGAGTTTACTCCATACCCCTTTTCTTCACCCTCATGAGCATAAAAAAGATCCCCGATGTTCCATCCAGTCAAAGGGAACAGGGAATTCTAGAATTTCAAAAGTTGCTAGACAAAAGAGTCATCCAAACATTCCCCACAGACCAAATAGGATCCAGAACTTACTCTAGGTTCTTTTTAGTTCCAAACAAAAACAGGGGACTGGAAAACAATTCTGGATCTCAGTAATCTAAACAAACTAAGAAAATCAAAGTTCCAGATGGTGACACTGCAGTCAATACTCCCGTTTCTTGGACAAGACAATTGGATATGCTTGACAGACCTCCAGGATGTGTACTGCCACATAAAAATGGACAAGCGATCCTGGAGACGGCTGCGCTTTCGGCTGGGAGCCAGCCACTACCCGTTTCGGGCTCTGCCCTTTTAGAGTGTTTACCAAATGCATGGCAATAGTCACGGCTCACTTGAGACACCTAGGATTCAGAGTGTTTCCATACTTGGACGACTGGCTCCTAACCACCACCACTGAGTATCTACTAACAAATGTGAGAGACACCACCTTGCAGCGCTGCACTCATGTAAGGATCACAATAAACTATAAAAAATCTGCCTTGCTGCCATCTCAATGTATAGTTTTTATAGGAGCAGAACTAGATACAACAAAAATGATGGCCAAACTTTTTCCAGAAAGGGTGCGAGTTCTACAACGTCAGGTCTTGAATCTCCTTTGTAAGAAAAAAGTGTAATCAAAATGGTCCTAAAAGTCTTGGGGACCATGGCAGCAGTAATAATCTTGATCCCATTAGCACACCTGCACATGAGAATCCTCCAGAGGCTACTGTCCACTTAGTGGTCGATACAAGAGGTGCCCATGTCCCACAAAATATTAATAACTGAATCTTGCAAAAAAGACTTTCATTGGTGGCTCTACTTCACTCATGTGACACTAGGTCAACTCTTTGTACTTCCCCAACCACTAGCCACAGTGACCATGGACGCATCTCAGATAGGGTGGTGGGGGGGTTATCTAGGAAAGACAGTCCAAGGCACTTGGCAGGCTCACAAGACCCATTTGCGCATCAGTGTCCTAGAGATGAGAGCGGTGCTTTTAGCATTGCAAGCATTCCAGGACTCTCTTTAGCTGGGAATTATTGCATTACTGAAAGGCAACATGTCAGTTGTATGGTACATAAACAAACAAGGAAGAACCAGATCTTACCCCCTTTGTCGGGAGGCCCTGAGAGTATGGCACTGGGCAACCTCCTCCCAATGCTTTCTGATAGCTACACACATCCCGGGGAAATCCAATGTGATTGCAGACGGACTCAGCAGAGCGAGTCTGATGCCTCACGATTGGTCCCTAAAACAGGAAGTGGCAGAAAAGATTTTCCACAAATGGGGCCAGCCTTGCTGCGACCTTTGCAACTACTTTGCCCAAATTCCTCCCCCTCTGGGGGGAGTCACTAAGGGATGCACTTGTCCACAATTGGCCCTCGGGTCTCCTCTATGTTTTTCCGTTGATAGCAAAAGTTCTTCAGAAAGCCAATTACTTGGGAAGGAACTTGACACTCATTGCCCCATACTGGCCTGGTCAAATCTGATTCCTCTTCCTGTGACCTCATCTCCAGGAGGAGCCTTGGATTCTGGACCCAGTTCTGGATCTTCTGACTCATGCATCTGGGATGCTGCATCTCTTCCTTCAAACCCTCAAGTTGACATCTTGGCTGCTCCGATTACAACCATAGCCAGGTTCCCTAACCTTTCTTCTTCAGTAAAACATATTCTAATTTCTTCTCATAAGGCTTCAATGAGAAAGATTTTTAGAAGCAAATGGAAAATATTTTCTTTATGGCCCTCACATAATCACATTGATCCTTTTTTTGCCCCTGTAGCTTCCATTCTAGAATTCTTGGCAAAACGATTCAATGAATGCACAGCCACAGCTAGTATTAGAGTTGAGTTAGCAGCTATATCCAGTTTCCATTTAGGTGAATTAGTTGTCAGTATTATGTCCCACAGACTATGCAAAGCCTTTCTTAAAGGTACTTTTTTATTAAGACCACCTATTAAAGACCTACACCATAGGACTTGAATTTTGTCTTATCCCGTTTGATTTTTTTCCCCCATTTGAGCCAGCATCATCCTGCGATCTGAAATTTTTGACTTGGAAAACTATTCTTTTGATAGCTATTATTTCTGCTAGAAGTGTGTCAGAGCTGCAAGCCTTGTCAATAACCTTCCCCACATGCTTTTCCACAGAGGCAGAGAATCCTTATGAACAATCCCTTCCTTTTTACCAAAAGTATGTTCAGAATCTAATTTGAACTAATCCGTAGAACTAACAGTATTTTCCCTAACTATGAGAATAAGGCAGAATACTTGTTGCACCAGCTGGATGTACATAGACAGTTGTGCATCTGCTTACATAAGGACAAAGGACTTTAGAAAATCTGACCAAATATTTGTATCCTTTTCAGATTCAAAGAAAGGTTCTCCACTTTCTAAAGTGACACTTTCAAAATGGCTCTGATTTGTATAACCTTCGATGTTATGTTGTCCTATCTCGCCTTCATTCATACAATGATGTGTTCAGAGCCGATCCTCTGCTCCATCTCAGCCAAATATATAGCTGAAAGACTCGAACTTGGCTTGTGGCAAGTAGGTATCCCATGATACAGTGGTGTAATTCCCCAGATCTCATTTGCCGCTTTATGAGGTTGGATGCGTTCTTCTTAGCCGTGGCTAAGTTGTGATTTTTTTCTACTTATTACATTCATTAGACCTTTTTTCTCTTTATATATTATAGTGGGTGTTTTCTTCTAGCATTGTAGTTGCAGAGTTAACCTTTGAGTTAGGATAGCTAGATATTTACAGGTATTATTCCTATGTGGTGCTGCCTTTGGCCATCATTTTCATAGGCTTTGCTGTATCACTTGTAGTGGTTTTGTCTTTTTCGTATAGCTGATAGTAGTTTGTTTAAGTTAGAGAGCTCTTCGCTCGTTTTAGTTAGAGGGCTTGTAGTTGGTGTGTTATTTTTTTCTGGGATTTAGGGCCGTTTTAGTTAGAGGCCCTATTATCTTCCTTTGTCTGCTCAGTATTTCCTGTTGTAGTTAGTCTTATCAGTAGTTTCAGTATTTAGAATTTTCTGTTGTTAGATTGTGGTCTTTTTCATATATCATGTCCAAAGACCCATGGAGAGGAAACATAAGCCTTCAGGCTACAAGAAATGCCAGAAATGTTCCCAAAATATGTCTATTACTTACGGTTATGTCATCTGTGTTTATTGCATTGGAGCTATTTATTTGCAAGAGGATTGTGCATTCTGTCATTCCTTCAATGCCAGGGTTTTACAAGAAAGGAGAAACAAATTGATCCTTAAGGGGCTCTTAAAGCCATATTTTAAGGAAGCTATCCACAGTTCTTCCTCTTCTTCAAAAAATGACAAACCTCAAAAGAGACAAACACCTTCTGCATTGGCTCATTCAGAGCCTCCAGTCAAGTTACCTAAAATATCTAAGGCTACTACCTCCTCAGTTCCACAGTCTTCGGAACCGTCTGAGGTTATTTTGCTTGACAAGCCTGGTTCTTCGGCACCAAAGTCTTCGGAGCCGCAAGATACCTCTTCTCAGAGCTGGTCTATTGAGACTTCACCGATCCTTCCTACACTGATATCTCCCATTTTGCTCAGGTCTCATTCTTCATCCCTATCCTCCAGGTCCACCAGGAGCTTATCCGACGATGACGCGGAACTGGTGGTGCGCAGACTCTTGAAGTCGCCGGCGCTAACCAAATTATTTTCAGCTCCGACCCATCTGGTCCCAGAGCCTACTATAGCCATTGTACCCACTGTTGTTCTTCCTCCGAGCCAAGCTGGACCTTTGGAGCTAGAGTGCTTGGTGCCACTTACTGTGAATTTGTCGATTCCAAGACCCCATTCAGTGATCACGGAGCCGACTTCTGCTCTGAGACTCTCTGCGCTGTCCGGAGAGTCTGGGAACCAGGGTTCCCTGGTTGGCCCCGAGGGGGATTCTAGGCCCTGATCTTTGGTGCCAAGCCTACCCCTTGGAGCATCAGCCCAGGTGAGCTCGGCTCCTACATTGGCATTCGGCCTGGTCTCGCTGGGTCCTGTGCCTTCCTCTGTCTCCTCGGAGCCGAGGGAGTCTTCGGAGCCAGTGGGATCTGCCTTTGAGCTGATGAGGAGTGTGCTGTCTACCCCTACAGCTCCACATAAGGATACCAGCACTCGTCCCCCTAAGTCACCGGCTACTGTCTCGGCACCACCCATTCCACAGGACAGCAGAGATCCAGAGTCTCAGGATCCCCCATTGGGCAAACCCCTCTCTTCCGAGGCCTCACCAGACTACCCTTTTGAGAAGCCTTCCTTGGAAGAGAACTTGCAAGATGAAGCACGTTGACTCTCCAGATGAGTCCGTCACTTTAGACACTGACCTCGTGGAGTCAGAAGGGTCCCCAAGGTCGTACTCTATCTCATTTGCAGATATTCTAGAGATCCTGAAGCAGAGAGGCGGGTGGCAGGCCTCCACCCCTTCTGATGAGGAGTCAGTGTACCTGAAGGCTTTTGGATCTCAACCTTCAGCCTCCTGGGTGTCTAAGCCTTTAGACGAGCTAATGGACTTGGTCAGTCGAAAGGCGTGGGGAGTCACCTGACACAATGGAACCAGTCCTTCAGAGGCCAAACAGATTCTTATCAGCTCCTTCCGGAAAGGATTTCCTCACTAATTGGGTACCTGTAGATGCTATGGTGGTGGCAGCAACCACCAAGAAGGAACTTTGAGAGACATCCTCATCTGTCCATCCTCCGAGCAAAGACTCTCGAACGATGGGCAGATGCGGGAAGCGTGTCTTTTTGTCAGCAACTTTATGCTTCGATCGCTGAACTACCTCATTCACTTCACAAGGTTACAGTGAGATCTCCTGAAAGAACTAGGAGATACTCTACAAGATACATAGGCTGCGGGGGTAAATGAGAAGGTATCCTCCCAGCTATCCACTTTAAATTCCGTCGTCAACTCCTCCATGAGTCTGATCTCTTACGCAGCTAATGAAGTAAGCAGGGCAGCGGGTTCCGGATTTTCCCTTAGGAGACACTCCTGGGTGCGCTTGTGCAATTTTGCGGAGCCCTTTAAATCTACCTTTACTAATGCCCCTTTTGAAGGTTCCTCACTCTTTGGACCCAAAGTAAAAGACACTCTCACCCGATGCGAGCAGGAAAGAAACACTTCTCTGCCATTGGAGTATGTTTTTCTGTACCTTCAAGACCTTATCCTAAAGGTCAGAAGATTGGGAAAATGTGTTTCAGAAGATCCCAGAGAGTTTTCCAGGATGGACAGGGGCAGAGGGGGAGGCAACAGTAGACACTGCCCTAGAGGCAGAGGGGGTCTGCAAAACCAGGGCGACGGTGATTCCTTTCGCGAACGCCCCTATCAGCGCTCCTGAAAGGATGGCCCGAATGCTCTGCTCCAGAGGCAGTTGAGGGACGTTTATCTATGTACCCAGAAGCCTGGCAAACTTTCACAAGAGACGAGTGGGTACTAAGAATACTATCCAGAAGATATTCCATTCCCTTTTCCTACCCTGTCCCACAGACAAGAACAATCCCAGATGTTCCACCCAATCTAAGAGAGCAAGCAACTATAGAAATTCAAAAGTTGCTGCACAAGAGAGTCATCCAAGAAGTCCCCGCAGACCAAATAGGATTCAGAACTTACTCAAGATTCTTTTTGGTGCCAAAAAGAACAGGGGACTGGAGACCCATATTAGACCTAAGCAATTTAAACGAATCTGTCAAGAAGTCAAAGTTCCGAATGGTGACACTGCAGTTTATACTTCCTTTTTTAGGAAAAGACAATTGGATGTGCTCAGTTGACCTTCAAGATGTTTACTACCACATAAAAATGGACAGGGCATCGAGAAGGTACTTACACTACTTACACTACCGGCTGGGAGCCAGTCATTATTAGTTCAGAGCTCTGCCCTTTGGTCTCACTGCAGCCCCCAGAGTGTTCACCAAATGCATGGCAGTAGTCACGGCTCACCTGAGGCGTCTAGGATTCAGTGTTTCCCCTTCTAAACGACTGGCTCCTATCTGCCACCACCAAGCATCTACAGAAACAAGCCAGGGATGTGACCTTGGAAATTTGCGCTCAATTGGGTATTACAGTCAACTTTCAGAAATCTGTCCTTTTGCCCTGTAAGCATATTACATTTATAGGCGCAGATCTAGACACCACTTCCTTGATAGCACGTCTTCCAACAGACAGAGTTTTAGCACTCAGGCAACAGATACTACTTCTTCCCAAGACCAAGGTGAAAGCAAAGACAGTTCTAAAATTATTAGGGACAATGGCATCCACCGTAGCACTGGTTTCTCTTGTCAGAATGCACATGAGGATCCTTCAATGGCTTTTATTCTCCCAATGGTCACTTCAAGAGCTTCCTATGTCTCACCTCATCAGGATAACGGAATCATGCAAAAACGACTTAAGATGGTGGATACACTCCTGCCATGTGACCATAGGGGAAACCCTTTGTTCCACAACCACCTTTAGCTACAGTTATCACGGACGCTTCCCAGATAGGGTAGGGGGGCATTATCTGGGGAGAACAGTCCAAGGTATATGGCAGGAACACGAGGCTCACTTGCATATAAATGTCCTAGAGATGAAAGCAGTGCTTCTTGCATTGCAAGTACTTCATGACTCTCTCCCTCTAGGGAAAACTGTGATACAGTCAGACAATATGTCTGTGATTTGGTACATAAACATGCAGGGGGGAACCAGATCTTACCCCCTTTGTCGTGAGGCCCTAAAAGTTTGGCAATGGGCAGTTTCTTCCCAGTGCTTTCTAATAGCAACACACATTCCGGGGAAGTCCAACGTGATAGCAGACAAGCTGAGCAGGGCAATTCTAATGACTCAAAAGTGGTCTCTCGATCAGAACGTAGCGGAAAGGATTTTCTGAACATGGAGTCTGCATTGCTGCGATCTTTTCACTACTCCCATGAATGCCAAGTGCAGCAACTACTTTACCCTGTTCCCCCTGCTGTGGGAGAGAAGCACTTGCACACGACTGACCCTCGGGACTTCTGTATACTTTTCCTCCGTTTCCTCTCATACCCAGAGTCATTCAGAAAGCACAGTCCTTGGGAAGCAGGATGATTCTCATTGCTCCTTACTGGCCTTGTCAAGTTTGGTTCCCCTTCCTTTGCCCTCATCTTCAGGAGAAGCCTTGGACTCTGGACCCAGTTCCTGACCTGCTGACACATATGTCAGGTGCTCTTCATCCGTCTGTCCATACCCTCAACTTGACAGCTTGGTTGCTCCACTTCCCAATTTAGTCAGGCTTCAGAATTTCACTCCAACAGTTAAACATATGTTGATTTCCTCTCATAAAGCTTCCACCAGAAAACTGTATTCTAGCAAATGGAAAAGATTTTCTCTCTGGGCTCAAAACAGAAACATTGACCCTTTTTCTGCGCCTATTCACTCTGTCTTGGAATTCTTGGCGGAACTCTTCTATCCGGGTTCAGCTGCAGCAACCATCAGAGTACAATTCGCTGCAATTTCAAATTTCCCCATTGGTGATCCTACTTCGAACTTAATGTCACACAGGTTGTGTAGAGCCTTCTTGAAAGGTGCCTCCTTATTAAGACCTCCCTTCAAGGAACCCCTTCCTCCTTGGGACTTAAATTTTGTTCTGTCTCATCTAATGTTACCACCTTTTGAACCTTCTTCATCTTCAGACCTCAAGTTCCTTTTCCGGAAGATAATTTTTCTGATTGCTATAACATCTGCTAGAATGGTATCTGAGTTGCAAGCCCAATCTATCAAACCATCGTATCTGATATTTCATATGGATAGGGTATCCTTACGAACTAATCCATCCTTTTTACCTAAAGTCTCTTCTTCAACTAACATAAATCAATCTATTGAGCTTCCAGTGTTTTTCCCTAATCACAGCAACAAGGTAGAATACAAATTACATCAGCTGGAAGTGCACAGACAACTCAGATTCTGTTTGCATAGGACAAAAGATTTTAGGAACTCTGACCAGTTGTTCATATCCTTTTCAGACGCAAAAAAAGGTAGGCCAGTTTCTAAAATTACTCTTTCCAACTGGCTCTCAAACTGCATTACCTTAAGGCTCATTTCACTAGAGCACTAGCTACGTCTTTTGCCTTTCAGGCCAGAATTCTTATGGATAATATTTGTGCTGCAGCTACCTGGGCTACTCCTCATACATTTATCATGCATTATAAAGTGGATTTGGCCTCCAGGGATAGGGCCTCCTTTGGGTCCACTGTGCTTAAAGGTGTACTCTCGTGAGCCACCCAGGGAAAAGGTGCTAGGGACAGTGTCCCATCATTGTAAGAATGAAGGCGAGATAGGACAACATAACATAAAGAAGTTTTGTACTCACCATAACGTTCCATGTTTGTTGTCCATCTCACCGTTCATTTTTACGAACACTCCCTCCTTTACCCCTTCCATGGACTCCTTGTGGACCTGTTGGATGTCTTACTCCTTTCAGGAGTTCCTTGCTTCAGTTTGTTCCTTCTATTCCATTAAGGATATCGTATATTTGTGTGTGTGTGTGTGTGTACATATATATATATATATATATATATATATATATATATATATATATATATATACACACACACACACACACACACACATGTTTGTGTGTCTATATATATATATATATATATATATATATATATATATATATATATATATATATATATATATATATATATATATATATATGGTTCATTACAATTTCTTTAGTAGCAGCAGCAAACAAGATCTGGAGAATTCCACCACTGCATCATGGGATACCTACTTGCCATGGGCCAAGTTTGAGTCTTTCAGCTGTGTATTCGGCCGAGTCGGAGCCGAGGATTGGCTCCAAAGCCATCGTTGTAAGAATGAACGGTGAGATGGACAACAAACATGGAAAGTTATGGTGAGTACATAACTTCTTTTTTACAAATCTCCAAACAAAGATTTTTCCCATGAAGTAAAAGGTCATTCCACAAGAGCCATTGCAACCTCTTCTGCCTTTTGGCCTAGACTCCCTATTGATACAATTTGTGCTGTAGCAACATGGGCAAGGCCCACATACTCACTCATTACAAAGTCGCTTTGGCCTACAGGAACAGGGCCTCCTTTGGTTCCACAGTTCTGAAGAATAGACTCCCTTGAGCCCCCCAAGAAAGATGGTGCTAGGGACGCTGTCCCAACCTAGTAAGAATGAAGGCAAGATAGGACAACACCACATAAAGAAGTTATGTAGTCACCATAATGTTCAATGTGTGTTGTCTGTCTCGCCTTCATTCTTACATCGCACCCTCCTTCCCCTAGCCCTTTGCTCCTGGAAGATCGAGTTGATACAGTTGGCAGTCTCTGCCCTTCTTGATTTCTCCATAAGGTATTAAGTGACTCTTATTTAGTATTCTTTTATATCTGCAAACAAGATCTGGGGAGTTCTCCTAATGGATGATGGTATAGGTTTAGCCATGAGCTTGTGTATAAGGCCAGGTGGGATCTGAGGATCAGATCCGAACCCGTTTGCTATCAACCTGAGGAAAGATTCTTTGAAGTCTGTTTGGGGTATAAAAATACGTATGCAAACACTTCCAAGCAAAGATCATAAACCTTCTGGATTTTGTTACATACTTGGGACCCGTACATTTCTCTTTCTATTGTTCCTTTGTAAATTGCTTTTTCACTGTCTCTTCCCAGTCTTTTTTAACCTCCACTGGCCGATTCTTGTAATTATGATGTAATATTTTATATGCCCTGCTAATTATGCACTTTTTTAACAGCAGCTTCTGTTCTTGATTTAACTAAAAACTCTTATCAGTGCAGATGTTACACCTAAGCTTCCCCTATCCTTTTCTCATAGCCTGTATACTGATATCAGTTCCTGGTAGCCAAAGAAGTGTCTAGTTTTAATCTAGACTTATTCTTGGCCTCATCCCACTCTGTTACATTTCTCTTTCTAGGTATTTGCTCCTAATACCTTGGTTCCTTTGCCAGCTTTCTTCAGCAAATTCCAGTCCCCTCTTGCCTATTTTCTGTACCCCTACTTGCAGTAATCTCTATTGGCAAAATATCCTTTCTGCAGTCTTGTGTTGGCTTAGTTCTTATAATGCTTTCTACTTCTTTATGAATATATTTTATTTTATTTATTTTATTTTACATTTGATTACTGGGAAAGTCCGACTGGACACATGTCCGCGGCACGGGGAGAAAAGCTCCTCATTGAAACATACAGAAATACAATATAGAAGTAGAATATATAGGGTGCAGAAGTTAAAATACTATCTAGATACAGTCTGGGCAAGCAGTTACACATGCACACTAGATGTAATGTTATCCTAGTCATCATTCATCACGTATAGGTCTAGGATCAGACATCGGATCTGAGCCGGCAAGCTTAGACAACAGCTTAACTCAAGCTCCTCCCCCCATAATGCTTTCCTGCCCTCTAACCTTTCAGATCTCGTTTGCCATGCTTGAAAACAGATGCAGATTGCTCAGCTCCTCCAGTGTAGACAAAGTAGGTTTTTTTCTTTGGGGTTTCCTTTTTATCCCTCTCCTTTAGCCTTTTTCTGACTGACTTAACTCTTGAATTTGTTTAGTGTGTCTAGGTTTTACCGTTGTGTTCTACCCCTCCTGTTTTGAGTTTCCTTTGGCACCCTTTTAGTTGTAGTTTTGTGTGAGCTTTTCCTTCTTAGTGTTTAGTTTTTTAGGGATTTCTGTAGTTAGCTCTTTGTCTGGGTACTTTTGTGTGTGGATGGACTTTCAGTGCTCTACCCTTTTGCTTTTGTTTTCAGATTTGCATTTGGATTGTGTCTGGTTAGGATGTCTGACAAGCCGTCAGGATTTAAGAGGTTCTACTCGTGCAGTTGGAAGATGCCTGTCTCCTGCTCACACAAGGAGTACCTCTGTTGCTTCAGCACCAGCCACCTGGAGGTTGAATGCGGCATTTGTGCCACATTCAACCTCAGGACTTGGTTGAGCACTGAAACAAGCTTCTACGCAGAGGGATGGCTCAGGGGGGTCCCTTGGTTAAGGAGTCCTTAACCAAGCAGGGCTCCTGTGAGCATAAATGAAAATATAACTCTTCCTCCTCTTCTGGGGAGGTCTGTAGTAAGAAACCTAGGTTGTTGGATCCCAGGTCTCAGGAGCTGACTCCAGCCTTAGCAGTGTCTGATCTGGGGTTCTCGGATCCGAAGCCCTCCAGAGTGTCGATGACAGGATCCAAGGCCTGTGGTCCCAGGTCTTCGGATCCAAGCCAGAGCAGACCTTTCAAGGATCCGATCGGATCATTCTGTTTCCTCTGATCCAATAAGGTCAGACCCGAGAACCATGTCAGATCCTATTGTTATTGAGGACCTTCACTCGGATCCTCCGAGAGGGATCATTTGTGTACCCCTCCTTGCAGGAGCCGTTCCCCAGACTGTCAGAGAAAGCACTTGGGGTCCTGACACTTGTCTCCGGCAAGGTCCTCTATTTCCTCGTGATCCTCCAGGAGCATTCTCTCTTCCAATATGGACAGGATGAGGTGGTTCTTTTTGAAAGCTCAAATAGAGTTTGGGCTTTTGGCTTCCCAAACATACAGAACTGGGGGACTTTCTCCTACTCCCTGATTATTTTCCTTCATTCAATCTCTCAGGGATTGGACTTAGGAGAGCCTGTGAGAGGCATGGAGCTGGTGGGGGTCTCAGGACTCCTTTTATCCCTACCTCCATCAAAGTCTATGGCTAATTCTGCTCCCCTTCCCCACAGAGCAGGAGAGGCCTCCATCCGGGTTGTTGCCCCAGAGTCCGTGGGGGGTGGGTTCAAGTTTGTGCCTTTTAGACCGTTCTCTGCCCCTCGGTGCTTCGGCTCATGATAGTTCCAGTCCAGCCTTCTTCAGAGCATTGGAAGTCCTAGCGGGGTCTGCTGCTTCTTTCCTTGTGGTGTTGTCCGCAGGGGGGAAGGAGGCTTTGTCCAGTCCTCCACATTCTGGGTGGTGGAAAGAACCCTCTCTTCTACCAGAGTAGACTCCCCTGTTTGCCAGGCTTCATCCCAGCCTCAGATTTTTAGCGAACCCTCTCATCCTGCTCCCTGGTCAGCTCATTCGATGTAGCCTCCAGGTGGTAGTTGCACTATCGGGTCCCTACCTCTTCCGAATCTTCCCCCTGAGCCTCCCACAGAGTAAGTTCCGTGGAAGAGGACATGTAAGAGGAGATATCTTGACTTCCCAATGGAGTCTGTCACAGAAGACACTGATATCGATGAGGGGGATGGGTCCCCAAGGTCACTGCTTGATGATGTCTCCTTTGGGGACATTCTAGAGATTCTCAAGACCAAGAGCGGTTGGTCTGCCCAGCCCGCATGCTCAGAGGAAGCCGTATTTCTGGAGGATTTCGGTACGGGCCCATCTACCTCTTGAGTGTCCCCCTCTGTTGACCCCTTGTTCAATCTCATTGCCATCACGGCTTGGAAAGAACCCGATACAGTAGAGCCAGTGCCCAAGAGAGCGAACAAGTTCTGGAGTCCCCCTTCTGACCAGGCCTTTTGGTTCAAGGCAGATGTTCTTTGTGTTTCACTGTTGCAGTCATCACACTTGAGTTATCTGCCTGCAGGTAACCCTCAGTCGGCCCGAATACCAGAGACTTACTATTTCTGCATCAGATGCTGTCGCTCCAGGACTGACATCAGGTTACCAGGGGTATAAAATCAGGCAGCGGGTGCCATTACATCAGTCTTTCTTGCTGAGGAGCCCAAAGCAGAAGCTGTTCGCAAGTGCCAGTCTGCCGCTACCTGAATTTTCATTTACGAAGTGATAATCCTGAAGTCTTCTAAAGCTAAGTACCCCTTTGGGGATACTTTTTTCTTGCTCTAACCGATGTCAGAAAAAGTTAACAATTGTCTTGCCTGTAGAAAACAAACACCTCACAGAGATTTTCATTCTTACTGCATCACCTGTTTAGTCCCAGACCACAACGTCCCTCGCTGTCGGTTTTGTGCCTTGTTTAACGCCCGAACCATTCATCGTCGGGCTCTCTTTGTTCCTAAATTCCTTCACTCTCGATCTCCATATTCTGAAATGGCTTCGGTAAGCCATCCGACTACCAATATTCCAAAAAAACATAAGGATAAAGACAGAGACAGACAGCATAGGTCCAAAACTGCCGACGACACTTCTGTTAAGCTAGTTGCAAGTCTGCCGGTGCTCAGTGAGGCGCTTTCGCAGCCCCTGATGCCTGCTTCAATAGATTTGCAGACCTCTACCGAGACCCATTCGGAGTCTGGTATGCCGTGAGACGCTTCTTCGACTATGGAACCTGCGGATGTCTCTACCTTGGATGGGTCCGGAGCCGCTGTACAGGCACTGGCTATTGAGGCAGTTCTTCGCTCAACCGATGTTCAAGTCAAACCGACGAGTTCATTTTTGACCAAAACTACAGAGTTTCTTAGGCACAGAGTACACACTACACCTACAAAACCGATGACCAAAGTGCATGCTCATGCTCCCATGCCACAAAAACAAATGCTTAGAATGGCTGAAGACATTATTACGCTGATTAGGGGAAGTCAGCCTTCCCCTGCAAAGAGACAAAGAATCCAGTCAACTTCAGCTTCTACAGACCAGGAGTCCAATGACTCTGAAATTTCTGATTATGAAGACATGCCCTTATCTGCCTACAAGTAGATGCAGAGGAATCCATTCCCTCTGCCTCCCCTCCAGAGGATTTTTCTTTTGGTGAAACCTTGCATACTTTAAGAGAGCATTTCCACTGGGAATGCCAAGACTGTCCTCAGTCCAAAAAGAGAATCGGAGAATTTCTGGCGTTGCCGTAGCACAGGCCTTTAGCTATACCCCCTGTCCCGGATGTTTTGGATGATGTTTTTATGGAATCCAGTCTTACCTCTGACACTTTAACTCCTGCCCTTAGGAAACCAGACAGGTACTACAGAGTACCTGATACTCACAAATTTATTTTCAAGAATCCTACTACTGACCCAGAGATCATTTCCCAGGGGCCTAAAGGTATCAAGGCTACTACAGCCAAGAATCCCACTCCTTCGGACAGGGATTCCAGAGCTTTGGACAGATGGGTAAGAAGGTATAGACCTCTGCAACTCTTGCTATTAGGGCATTTAATCGCCGGTTTTACATGCTGAAGTACCAGGAACATATTATGGAACTCCTTAAACAAAAAATGGCAACTGTTTCAGACTGTGCAGAAAATAAAGAATTGCAGGAGTTTATGCACTTTGCAAGCCAAGTCTGTAAGCATACATTGCAGTGTGACTTTGACGCCCTAGAAACAGCTTGCCAGGCAGCAGTCACTGGCTCTGTACTGAGAAGACATGCTTGGCTGAAGGAGCAGACCTTGCCAGACCACATCAAATCAAAGTTACTAGACGCTCCTTTGCATAAGGACTGTTTGTTTGGCATCAAAGCAGAAGAGGTTCTTAAAAAGATGGAAGAAAAAGCTAAATCTATGCAGACTGTTAAAGAATTCTTACAAGTGCAACCCCTAGATTCAGTAAGCATTGCCCTTCAAAATACTGGTCCTTTCCAGCCTCCTTCAGGCTGTCTCACACCAGACCCAGGGGAAACAGACCACCCAGACTACAGTCTCAGGGTATGCAGAGATCTAAACAATGGAGTGCCCCCACTCCTAAAGCACGGAGTGGTAAGCCACCTCCTTACGGAAAAAGCTCACAATGACTTATTTACCCCACTTCCCAGCCCTGTCCAATTGCTTGTGCCCCTAGGAGGAAAACTTGCCCTTCATGCAAAAAACTGGATGTCCATCACTCAGGACCGGTGGGTTCTCAACATTGTATCCCAGGGGTACAAAATTTAATTCCATCTCACTGACAACCCCAAGCGGGTTTCCAGACCTTCTTCCAAACCAGTGGGCAGAGGCTCAAAACCAAGTACTTCCCTGCTCAATATCAGAGCTATTCAGCCAGTTCCAGTAGAACAGAGGGGTCAAGGATTCTGCTCCACACTCTTCCTGGTACCCAGGAAAGAGGGCTGTTGGTGCCCAATTCTGGATCTTTCAATTCTCAACACCTTTCTGGTGGTACCAAAATTCAAAATGCTTACCCTGCAACAGCTTCTTCCTCTGCTAGCCAAGGATGCCTGGTTAGTCACCCCAGACTTAAACGAAGCCTATCTGCACATCCCCATAAGGTAGTCATGCAGGAAGTATCTACGTTTCAGGGCAGGATCTATGCATTATCAGTTCTGTGCACTTCCCTTTGGCTTATCTACTGCGCCCAGGGTATTCACAAAATGCCTGGCTCTAGCCATTGCATACTGCAGGCAGAGAAATATCCAAATTTACCCGTACTTGGACGACTGCCTGATTCAGGCAGACAGTCAGGAATTGCTACTGCAGCACCTGACATTTGTAAAAAAAACCTTCTCACTTCCCCGGGGTACACCATCAACGAAAAGAAGTCAAAACTGGCACCCAGTCAAAAAATTGTATTCCTGGGAGCAAGCTTGGACACAACTTCCCAGATGGCATTCCTCACTTCAGAAAAACAAGTCTGTCTGACAGACTACTTCAAACAAATGGCCACCAGAACCCAGCTTTCCACAAGAAGAATACTGCAAGCCCAACGGTTCATGGCCTCATGTATACTGCTAATTCTATATGCAAGACTGCATATGAGGAAACTTCAGTGGTACTTAAAAAGTCTTTGGTGCAAACATTCTCAGGACCTGGAAACAGTCACTCCTTTTATACCCTGTCTAAGGACAGAGTTCCTTTGGTGGGCAGAAGCATGCAGCCACAATAAGGGACTGCCATTTACTCAATCCCACGCCACCCAGACCCTAACCACAGATGCATCAGACTATGTCTGGGGGGCACACATGGACGGCAAATGTATTCAGGGCCACTGGAACCCAAGTCAAATTCATCTGCACATCAACCAAAAAGAGATGCTAGCTGTGCAGAATGCCCTGACAACTTTCAGATCCCTACTCTTCCCAGGATAACTGCTAATAAAAACAGACAACACCACAGTTAGGTGGTACATAAACAAGCAGGGAGGAACCCATTCCTACCCACTCTGCAGGTCAGCCATGGCCCTGTGGAACACGGCCTTGCACATTCAAGTCCATCTACAATCTCACTTCCTGCCAGACTACCTAAGCAGAAATCTCCTAGACCCACACAAGTGGCAATTGGAGCACCTTCAACCTTCTGATTCAGAAATGGGGGACTCCAGAGGTGGATTTCTTTGCCTCCCGCTACAACCACTAGCTCAGCAAATACTGCACCAGGAATCCTCACAGCAGTGCCTGGAATGTGGATGCCCGATCTTTTCAGTGGGAAAAGCTCTCCGTCTATGCCTTTCCTCCTCTGCCCCTTCTCGCAAGAGTATTACTCAAGGTAAAACAAGACAGGCCAAGAACAATTCTAATTGCCCTGGACTGGCTACGCCAGCACTGGTACCCACTCCTGCGCAGTCTGACACCGGTGCCACCCTGGCACTTACACCATACCCCAACCCTGCTCTCTCAGTAGGCGGGACAGATTTTGCATCCACAACTGCAAACCCTAAATCTTGCAGACTGGCTTATTCCTTGAATTCTCCCCCAGCAACCCTAAGCAAGCAGGTGCTGAACGTCATTCTTGAAGCCAGAAGACCCAGTACAAGAAAATCCTATGCTGGTAAGTGGAAAAGGTTCTGATCATGGATTTAATCCAAAGGAGGGGACACTACTCTGCCCTCCCTGCCTCTAATCATGGATTACTTAGCAGATCTACTCCACAAAGGCCTGTCCTCCTTCTCCATTAAGATACATGACTCAGCCATCTCTGCTCATTACAACACTGAGCCACCTCTCTTCTCGCACCCCCTGATCAAACAGTTCCTGAGAGGGGCAAACAACTTAAGGCCACCAAGGAGAGTACCCACACCTGCTTGGGACCTTAACTTTGTACTGGAAAAGCTCACGCTTCCCCCTCTGAACCTGCTGCATCAGCAGAGTTAAAATTCCTCTCTTGGAAAACAGCCTTGCTTCTAGCCATCACTTCAGCTAGAAGAGTGTCTGAGCTACAAGCACTGAGAGCTGTGGAACCCTTCATTATTTTCCATGCTGACAGGGTTTCCCTCGGGACTAACCCTTCCTTTATGCCTAAGGTGGTGTCCAGTATGGCTCTCAACCAATCCATCCATTTCTCAACCTTCTTCCCTAATCCCTAAAATAAAGGGGAAAGGATCCTGTACACCTTGGACGTGCACAGACAGCTCAGATTCTACCTTGATAGGACTAAGCCCTTCAGAAAATCTGACCAACTATTAGTCAGCTTTGCAACAGGGCAGAGGGCAAGGCCATTTCAAAACAAACCATTTTCAAATGGATAGCACACTGCATCCATTTCTGCTACAAGCACCATGGGAAACCAGCCCCTCAGGGGGTCAGAACACATTCCACTAGGGCAACATCTACCTCTACAGCATTTCTCAGGGGAGTCCCTACCAGGGACATCCTGGAAGCTGCTACCTCAAGTTCTGTACACACCTTCACCAAGCATTACCACCTGCCTATATTTTCCAAATCCAGGGCAGGTTTTGCTACAACAGTCCTGCAAGGCATACTAGCCAGCCCTACCTCTTCTTGACTGCCTCCACCCTTCTTCAGCTTTGGGAATCCACCCAAGTGTGATGACTGCAACAGTGAAACACGAAGAACATAGTACAGTTGTGTGCACTTACCATAAATGTAGATGTTCGAGTGTATTCAGTGTTGCAGTCCTGGTTTCCCTCCCTCCAGTCCCTTGACTTTCTCTCTCTCTCTCTCTCTGCCTATTACTCACCCCTTCTGAGGTATTGGTATTTACTTTTCACTGGTGGTGTTTTCCTCACCATAATTTAGCTCGCTATTTGGGGGGCTCCTGACATTTGAGGCTAGAAAAACTGATGTAATGGCGTTCGCTGCCTGTTTTTATACCCCCCGACGACCTGACGTCCGTCCTGGAGCGACAACATCTGACGTAGAAATACTAAGTCTCTGGTATTCGGGCTGACTGAGGGCAACCTGCAGGTAGATAACCCAAGTGTGATGACTGCAACAGTGAATACACTCGAACATCTACTTTTATGGTTAGTGTACACAACTGTACTTTCCGCTTGATGCAATTGTGGTAGCTGCCACCACCAAAATAGAGCTGGTGGAACAGAGTTAATCTGTCCATCTTCCCAACTGTGAGTCAAGAGCGATTGACAGATTCAGAAAGTGGGTGTTTGCATTTTTCTCATAAGCCTGCGAGCCTTAAACTACCTGACACACTTCACCCGTCTTCAGAGGGATCTGATGAAGGAGCTTGCCACTTTTCAGAGTCCATGCCAGCTGAGGACTTAATTTGTTTCTCCTAAGCTTGCCACTCTCACATCTATAGCCAATTCATTCAACTCTGCAGAAGGTACCTGACAGGCAGCAGGCAAAGGCATTGCTATCAGGTGTCATGTCTGGCTTCGTTATGCAGGTTTGCAGAGGCCTTTAAGGCATCGTTCACCAATGCTCACTTTGATGGTTCAACCCTCTTTGATCAAGCATTAAAGAAGCTTTAACCTGCAGTGAGCAAGAGGGGAAGCCACTGTTGGCTGTAGAGATCAAATTCTCTACCCCCAAAGGTCCTTTTCCAAGACCCAATGGAGGAGTAAGAATATGTGGTTCCGTAAGTCGCAGTCTTTCTTTCCCTTCCAGGGGATGGGGGAGAGGTTTCAATGGTCAACACAGCCTTAGGGGCAGTGGAGGCCCGATAAGTCATGGGTCCAAAAAGCCTTTCTCTGGCCTGAGCAAACATCACAACCAATCAGTGGGTGCTAAAAATGGTATCCAGGGGCTATTGTATTCCCTTTTCCAACTCCCTGCTGAAAAGCTGAACTCTTCCTGACATGCTACCCGGTCAGAAAGTGTTAGCCCGTCTAGAGGTGACCAACCTCTTTCAAAAAAGAGCCATCCAAAAGATCCCCACAGGAAAGAGAGGATCCGGAACTTACTCCGGCTTCTTTTTGGTACCCAAGAAAACAGAGGACCTGCATCCATTTCTGGACTTCAGTCAGTTAAATCTATCAGTCAAGAAGTTGAAGTTTTTGATGTTCACTGTACAGTCCATTGTGCCCCTTCTGCATAAGAATGACTGGATGTGCTCTCTCGATCTCCAAGACCCGTACTATCATATCAAAATAGACAGGCGGTCCAGGAGAGTTCTCTGCTTTCACCTAAGAGATGATCACCTCCAGTTTAGAGCCCTGCCCTTTGGACTCACTACATCCCCCTGGGTGTTCACCAAGTGTATGGCAGTGGTGGCAGCTCATCTCAGGCTGCAGGGATTCCAGGTGTTTCCATATCTCGATGGCTGGCTCCTCACAGCTCCCACACAGCGTCAACTGGTGGAGACCACATGCTTTCTTCTTCTTCTCTTTGATCAGTTGGGGATAACAGTGAATCTAGCAAAGTCTTTCTTGACCCCATCTCAACAGCTGGATTTCATAGGCACTCATTTGGACACTACCTCAGAGATTGCAGCTTTTTCCCTCCGATATGTGCTTCGTATCCGGTCTCGTGTACAGTCTCTTTTGCAACAAACTCGTCCTCCAGTATCATTCATTCTTAGGGCTCTAGGTTCTATGGCAGCAGACATTTATCTGGTTCCTCTGGCCAGGTATTACATGAGAGTTTTGTAATGGATCCTGGATGTTCAGTAGTCCACTCTCTCTCATCCTCTGTCAGTCCCTATACAGCTCACTTCAGTATGCAGAAGACATCTGTCATGGTGGATGCACATTCCAGGTCTCCTAGCAGGCAGGTCTTTTTCTCCCCCAGTTTCAATGGCCACTGTTACCAAGGACGTTTCCCTCCTAGGGTGGGGGGGGGGCACTTTCAGGGGAAGACTGTCCAAGGGATGTGGTCTTGGTCAGAGACCAAACTGCACATAAATGTTCTGGAGATGACAACAGTCCTCCTTTCGTTGCAAGCCTTTTAGCACTGCCTTCCGCTTGGGACAGTAACAGTCCACACAGACAACATGGCTGTTGTGTGGTACATAAACAAGCAAGGGGGGCACACATTTTTATCTGCTTTTTCGTGAGGCCATGAGGGTTTGGGTGTGGGCGACGTCTTCGGGGTGCTTTCTCCTTGCAAAACACATTCCTGGAGCATTCAGCAGGTTGGCAGACAAGTTGAGCAGGGCTATGCTGACCCCTTACAAGTGGTCCCTGAATCCAATAGCGACGAAGCAGATCTTCTGTCGGTGGGGCCAACTGAGCTGTGATCTGTTTACTTCCCCCCTCAATCACAAATGCAGCAGCAGCCTTGCTCTGATCCCCCCCAGAGACACGATTTGACTCACGATTTGCCTCCAGGCCTCCTTTATGCCTTTCCTCTATTACCATTGATTCCAAGAGGTCTTCAGAAAGCAAGACACATCAGGATGCAGTTAATCCTCATTGCCCCCTTCTGATCTCGGCAGGTGTGGTTCTCTCTTTTATGGTGTCATCTGAAGCACCCCCCTTGGGTGCTCGATCCGGTGTCGGATGTGATCTCTCATCCATCGCTCCTCCCACTTCCAGATCTGCAGACCCTCCGTCTGACAGCTTGGTTTGTCCACTTCCAGTGATTCTTGCTAAGTCCAGGCTTGCCTCCCCTGTGAAGGGCATTATCCTTGCTTCTCAAAAATCTTCTTCCAAGAGAGTTTACAGAAGTAAGTGGAAAAGATTCTCTATTTGGTCTAAAGTTTGGAATCGGGATCCTTTTTCGGCTCCTATTTCTGACATTCTTCTTTTCCTGGCTTCCCTTTTTCAGGAGGATGCTAGTTTCACTACTATCAAAGTCCATTTGGCATCAATTTCTGTTTTTCAACTCAGTAATGAATCTACCTATGTTATGTTGTCCTATCTCGCCTTCATTCTTGATGGTTGGATTCGGACCGAGCATTGGTTCCGACTTGGCCGCATACTAAAGCTTGAGAGCTTTCACTGGCTTGAGGCTATGTCCTATCCCAAGATGCCTAGCAGCTGTTACCCAGATCTTGTTTGCTGCTTGCAACTTCGTGATTGCTTTTTCGCTGGCTCAGGCTAAGTGGATATTTTCTTAACGCTTTGTGTGGTTTTTCGGTAGTTTTTCAGTGGTAGGGTAATTAATTTAGATAGCTGTATCTTTCAGTGCTTCCTTGCCTAGTTAAAGGCTTTTTTCGCTGTTTGTTGCTGACTTGTGTGGGCCGTCATCTTCTCAGGCCTTCTATTTAGCGGCTGCCCTTTTTTAGTG